>NC_092739.1:28661561-28989616 GCF_047496795.1 Chiloscyllium punctatum | reverse complement strand
CTGTTTTCAAAACAAACCATAGTTCATATTCCTAGAACAGGCTTATTCTCCTACACTTTTACATGTTTGATGGTTGGAGGCAAGGATCAAAGCAGGCCAAACAACATCACAAAGATCAGTTTTGCCAGCAAATGAGTCATCAATTTTAAAAACTGCAACGCTGGGTTTTGATGTCTTAATTTTGTTGTTTTTCTGAACTGCACAGGATGATTTGATTTGGTTTCAACACTTCTTAAAATTAATCTTGAAGTCTCATAAGAAACAAGTCACTGTGAAACTCCTAGAAGGGAGACAAATTTCCTGCGAGTTGGTGGCAGAAGAGGCTCCTAAACTGGAGCTCACCCACTCTGTCCATCCATTTTTTTCTCTCTACTTACCTCTATTCTTTGGACGGCATCAGTGGTGGAGAGTTGAGCCAGTGCGGACTCCATGGACTCCCAGCCTCCAGGAAGCCCAGTGCGGACTCTCGGCCTTCCTGAGGAAGCCTAGGATGGACTCCCTGCTTTAGAATGGCTGTAATGCTGATCTTTTAACTTTATTTCTTCATTTTTCCAATTTACACAGAAGATTTTGTATCTTTGTATCTAAGATGGTGCCAGAAATAGTAACTTTGTACAGTTTTGCTGTACTCCTGTATCTCTGTACTTGAGTATGTGACAACAAACCCAATTCTAATTCTAAAATTTGTTTGATGTATTCCACAAGTTATGATAGATTAATCTAAGCTGATAAAGTAGATTACAATTTAAGGTGGAAAAATGACTGTGCATTCTTAAAATGTGTGCAGAGGATTAGGCTATTTAATTGTTCAGAGTGGCTTAACTAAAGATTTTTTGCAGCCAAACTAACATAACAGTTCATCCAATATTTAACAAATATTCCTCGTATTTGAACTTAAACTTAAAACAATATTGGATGCAATGGTATTCTAACCTTGAAAAGTGAATGCAAATCTGTGCAGCCAAGGATAAGTTTAGTATCTGAAAGCCATTCCCAGATAAGGCTTCCTAGAACTTATCTACTTTTTCAACAGGGATTTCCGGACTTCTGCTCAGCGCCATAATTAAAACTAATGACGGAAGGTTTACATATTTAAGGAGCTTTACCTTCCTCATCTTCCCACTCGAGGTCCAGTGAAGTGCTATCGTCATTTGTTGATTTGGTTTTTGTTGTCAAGTCACAGCTACTTTCAGTGTTTGGTGTCAGAATAGTCGCCTCTGAAGAGATTCCTAGCATGAAGGCAGAAACAAATCTTAAAATGTAAGAATGTTATATTCTGTCTCAAAATGTGCAACTTATAAATCAAATTAAAAATGAATATTGATTAAAGTCATCACAATTATGACACAAAGCTACAAAGACTGAATTACATTTGAACCAGTACTAACATATTTCATCTGCTTGGTTAAAGAATTTTTAAATGATCATTGAAAAACAAAGCAGCCAGTTCTGAGGATGAAACGAAAACTCTGATTTCCATATCTGCTGAGCTTTTTCAGCAATTTCTGTTTTTGCTCCTGATTACCAGCATCCACAGTTCTTTCGATTTTTATTCAGCCAGCAATGTTTGCATTCTGCTAACAATCATGAATTGCTCATTCTGTAGTTGAGTATTCTACAGACATAAAATACTTTTATATATTTAGTATATTTAGCTGCAAAAATGATAAGTGAATGTGAAGCTACTGTAACTACACAATAAAGGTCACACAGTACAAAGAATTGCTTTATTTAATATTGCTTTAGTACAATTTATTTGTGAATTTCAAAGAGATGCAACAAAAAAAGTAATTGCAATATTGGTAAGATTTTGATTTCCTGAGTATAGACTGGGCAAAACTGTCAAAAATACTGAAAGAGAGGCATTTCTGATATGTACATAGGAGAATCTTCCTGATCAAAAAGTCTCCAGTTGATAAAGAAGCAAAGATTTGTTCTGGAAAATAAAGTAAACCATGTGGAGTTTGTTACAATACAATCCATCTCTTCTCCTTATTTAATCCAATATCTAAATAACTTTAGCCACACAGCAATGTGACAACTCTCAACTCTCAATTAAACAGCCTAACAAATCACTTTGTTGTCGACAAGGTGACTAACCACCTCTTTCTCAACTTCAATTGATGATGGATAATAAGTTCCAGCCTTAGCAATGGTTTACATGTTTGTAATTAAGAACAAATCTAGCCAACAGTAGCAATACACTTCAGTTTAAGGTAATATTACGCGAAGACCACAAAATAGCAAAGGGGAAATTTCTCAAGAAATGTTTTCAGGAAGGGATGATGTATTGCTACATTGGAAATGGCGATTACAAATTAAAGCAATAGACTGTATTCACAGAAGAGACAGAACAGGTACAAGCTCCTTTGAAGGGAAAACGTAGAACATCCAAAGAATGCAGCCTCAATGAAGAAAATCAAAACTAAACCCGAACTGAAAAAGGAAGAGGTATATCAAGAGTATGGTTTAGCTATTAATCAATAGCATCTGGAAAGTGCAAGAATCGATTGAGAATGTTTAATACAGGAACCAGGCAATACAAAACTGAGCATATAAACATCAAATGTGTAAGTGGTTAGGCTAGAAGTAAATGTTGATTAGGGGAATTTGCAAGAAGTTGCAGAGGTAATGGTAAATAATAAACAAGTACCTGGGCGGCACGATGGCACAGTGGTTAGCACTGCTGCCTCACAGCGCCTGAGACCCGGGTTCAATTCCCGCCTCAGGCGACTGACTGTGTGGAGTTTGCACGTTCTCCCCGTGTCTGCGTGGGTTTCCTCCGGGTGCTCCGGTTTCCTCCCACAGTCCAAAGATGTGCAGGCCAGGTGAATTGGCCATGCTAAATTGCTCATAGTGTTAGGTAAGGGGTAAATGTAGATGTAGGGGTATGGGTGGGTTACGCTTCGGTGGGGCGGTGTGGACTTGTTGGGCCGAAGGGCCTGTTTCCACACTGTAAGTAATCTAATCTAATCTAATCTAAGTACTTTGTATCTGTCTTTACAGAAGTGGTGGATGATTTGAATTTTTTTTTTCCCCAAAGGAGGCTGGGGATGTTCTGAATACTTATCAATAAAAAGAAAGTCTCACTAAAATGAACAGCATTACTGAAAATCAGTCACTTCACCCAAATGGATTACGTTCTTGGTTGCTGTCAGGAATCTTTCAAATCTCTGAATATAGAATTAGTCACTGAATGAATCAGGGGAGGACTTAGGCAGTTAATAGGAGGTCCCTTGGGAGTGTTGCCAAACAAAGAGACTGAATGGTGCAGGTGCATTGCTCATTGAAAGTGGAGTTGCAGGGAGATAGGGTGATGAAGGCAGCCTTCATTGGTCAGTGCATTGAGTTAAGGAGCTCGGATATCATGCTGTGGCTGTACAGGCCATGGTGAGGTCACTTTTAGAATACTGTGTACAATTCTGGTCTCCCTGCTGTAGGAAAGATGTGATTAAACTTGAAAAGATTCAGAAAAGATTTACAGGATGTTGCTAGGATGGGAGGATTTGAGATATAGGGAGAGAATGAATAGGCTCGAACATTTTGCCCTGGAGCATCAGAGGCTGAGGGGTGACCTTATAGAGGTTTATAAAATCCTGAGGGGCATGAATAGGGTGAATAGCAAAGGTCTTCTTCCCAGGATAGGGGAGTCCAAAACTAGAGGGCAAAGGTTTAAGATGAGAAGGGCAAGATTTAAAAGTGACCTGACTGGGAAACATTTTGAGAGGGTGGTGTGTGTATGGAATGAGCTGCCAGAGTTTAAAGCTTTGTCCCCTCGTGCTAGTCATCACAATAGATGTCTCAAGTCACCTCTTAACCTTCTTCTCTCTAACAAAAAGAGTCTCCAATCCCTCAGTCTTTCCTCATAAGATCTTCCCTCCATACCAGGCAACATCCTAGTAAATCTCGTCTGCACCATTTCCAAAGCTTCCACATCCTTCCTCTAATGTGGAGACCAGAACTGTATGCAATATTCTAAGTGCGGCCGCACCAGAGTTTTGTACAGCTGTAACATGACCTCATGGCTGTAAAACTCAATCTCTCTACCAATAAAAGCTAGTATGCTGTATGCCTTCTTAACAACTCTATTAACCTGAGGGGCAACTTTGAGGGATCTATGCACATGGACACAGATCTCTCTCCTCATCCACACTATCAAGAATCTTACTTAAGCTTCTGGTTTGCCTTAAACCTTTTAATTTTTTGATACCAATCTAGATTTTGGTTCATATTCTTTATGCCATGTGGATTTATTTTTCATGTATTTCCTATTTGAATATGCCCCATTGCTGATTTGTTGGCCTGGTCATCTTTCAGGCCTGTGAATTTGTATCAGATCCCTTAGATAAGCACATGGATGATTTTGGGATGGTGTAGGGGGACGAGCAGAGATAGTTCACAGGTCGGCGCAACATCTGCGCTGTATTGTTCTATGTTCTATCCCCTTTTAATGTTATCTCACTGGAAATTCTTACAATATGAAATATTTGGCCAAATCTTGTGGGTAAGTTACTGTGTTAAAAGGTTATTAAGGAGAAAGTTGGCTAAAACTTTCAGAGAATCAAAAAAACCCCACTTCCTGTTGGTTTCCACCATTCTGTTGTCTGACTTGCCTGTAGTATCGGAAACGCGCAGCATCCGAGGAGCAGGAGAATCGACGTTTCGGGCATAAGCCCTTCTTCAGGAATGAGGCTGGTGTTCTAAGCGGGCTGAGATAAAAGGTGGGGGTGGGGTGGGGTGGGAATTTGGGGGAGGAGCACTGGGAATACGAAAGGCCGGAGAGGGGGTGGGGGTGGAGGGGTTAGGAAGAAGATTGCAGGTCAAGAGGGCAGTGCTGAATCTGAGGGTTGGGACTGAGATAAGGTTGGGGGGGTGGGGGTGGAAATGAGGAAGCTGGAGAAATCTACATTCATCCCGTGTGGTTGGAGGGTTCCGAGGCGGAAGATGAGGCGCTCTTCCTCCAGGCATCGTGTGGCCAGGATCTGGCGATGGAGGCGGCCAAGGATCTGCATATGTCCTTGGCGGAGTGGGAGGGGGAGTTAAAGTGTTCAGCCACGGGGTGGTTGGGTTGGTTGGTGCGGGTATCCCAGAGGTGTTCCCTGAAACATTCCACAAGTCGGAACCCTCCAACCACATGGGATGAATGTAAATTTCTCCAGCTTCCTCATTTCCCCTCCCCCCACCTTATCTCAGTCCCAACCCCCGGATTCAGCACCGCCCTCTTGACCTGCAATCTTCTTCCCAACCTCTCCGCCCCCAACCCCTCTCCGGCCAGCACCCTCACCCTCACCTCCTTCCACCTATCGTATTCCCAGCGCCCTTCCCCCAAATTTCACCCACCCCTCCCCCCCCCCATCACCTTTTATCGCAGCCCACTTGGCACAGCAGCCTCATTCCTGAAGGGCTTATGGCCGAAACGTCGATTCTCCTGCTCCTCGGATGCTGCCTGGCCTGCCTTACATCTTACTTATCATGAATGCAGGCTCTTTCTCCTGCAATCATGTGGCAGATGATATATGTGCACTCGATGCTACCAGGACCTTGAAGGGTTCACATTGCTGGCATATGTTTAAAGCTCAGCTGCACACCACTTCAAAAAACTAAAGCCAGGAACTGTGTCCCACGGTGTGATGCTCCACCATTAAAAAGGCAAGGTAGCTTTTTGGGCATAGACCAAGAGGTGCAGCTGGATGGGGAAGGGAGAGGAGTGTCGTGCTTTACTTTGTTGACAGCCAGAGGAGACCAAACCATCAGATGTAGTCTTGACACTGATTGCAGCCGATATCAAAATGCAAATGCATTGAAATAAGGTAGCTGCTGCTAAATAGCAAGATTCTGAAGATGCCATTATAAAGCTTAAAAGGAAAAAAAAGGCAAATTATTCCCTCTCCAATAAAAGAGACCTAAGGGGCAACTTTTTCATGCAGAGGGTGATACGTGTATGGAATGAGCTTCCAGAGGAAGTGGTGGAGGCTGGTACAATTGCAACATTTAAGAGGCATTTGGATGGGTATATGAATAGGAAGCGTTTGGAGGGATATGGGCCGGGTGCTGGCAGGTGGGACTAGATTGGGTTGGGATATCTGGTCGGCGTGGACAGGTTGGTCTGAAGGGTCTGTTTCCATGCTGTACATCTCTATGACTGTATGACTCACTATTTTCACAAATTTCTTGCTATTGCCCACATCACTCCAGCTGGGGAAAACATCTGCCCAGAGAAAGCATTCAATTTAAGTTAGCACCCACTCCCAGCTCCACAACCACACCAGATCCCAGCTTCCAGCCCTGCCGAGTTTTCACCATCCTTCCAGACCTTCCCCTCACTGAGGACGAACGATCAGTCCTCAGCAAAGGACTCATCTTCATCCCCCTCTGTCCACGCATCAACGAAGTTAATACACGCCGTGATGTCGAACACTTCTTCCACCACCTCAGAGCTTACTTTCACAATCAGACTCCCGCCCATCTTCCAAGGACCCCTTCACCCATCTCCAACACACTGCATCAACCTGGACACCCCGTGCTGGCCTATTACCCACCCTCGACCTCTTCATTTCCAACTGCCGCCGGGACATTAACCGCCTCAACCTGTCGACCCCCTCCCCCACTCCAACCCCTCACCCTCAACGCGCAGCCCTCCAATCCCAACCTCACCATCAAGCCAGCAGATAAAGGGGGCGCAGTGGTAGTCTGGCGCACTGACCTCCACACCGCTGAAGCCAAATGCCAACTCGAGGACACCTCTTCCTACCGCCCCCTCGACCATGACCCCACCCCCTATCACCAAACCATCATCTCCCAGACCATACAGAACCTCATCACCTCAGAAGATCTCCCACCCACAGCTTCCAACCTCATTGTTCGGGAACCCCGCACTGCACGGTTCTACCTCCTTGCCAAGATCCACAAGCCTGACCACCCTGGCCCACCCATTGTCTCAGCATGCTCCTGTCCCACCGAACACATCTCTACCTACCTCGACACTGTCCTATCCCCCAGTCCAGGAACTCCCCACATACGTTCGAGACACCACCCACGCCCTCCACATCCTCCAAGACTTCCATTTCCCCGGACCCCAACGCCTCATCTTCACCATGGATATCCAATCCCTCTACACCTCCATCTGCCATGACCAGGGCCTCCAAGCCCTCCGTTTTTTTCCTCTCCCGACGTCCCCAACAGTACCCTTCCACCGACATTCTCATTCGTTTGGCCGAACTGGTCCTCACCCTTAACAATTTCTCCTTCAAATCCTCCCACTTCCTCCAGACCAAAGGGGTAGCCATGGGCACCCGTATGGGCCCCATCTATGCCTGTCTCTTTGTTGGCTATGTAGAACAGTCCAGCTTCCCTAATTACACCGGCACCACTCCCCACCTTTTCCTCCGCTACATTGCTGACTGCATTGGCGCCACCTCATGCTCCCACGAGGTGGTTCAGCAATTCATCAACTTCACCAATCCATTCCACCCGACCTTAAATTTACCTGGACCATCTCTGATACCTCCCTCCCCTTCCTGGACCTCTCCATCTTCATTAATGACGACCGACTTGACACTGACATTTTTTTTACAAACCCGACTCCCACAGCTACCTGGATTACACCTCTTCCCACCCTACCTCTTGCACAAATGCCATCCCATATTCCCAATTCCTCCGCCTCTGCCGTATCTGCTCCCAGGAGGACCAGTTCCACCACAGAACACACCAGATGGCCTCCTTCTTTAGAGACCGCAATTTCCCTTCCCACGTGATTAAAGATGTCCTCCAACGCATCTCGTCCACATCCCGCACCTCCGCCCTCAGACCCCACCCCTCCAACCGTAACAAGGACAGCACACCCCTGGTGCTCAACTTCCACCCTACCAACCTTTGCATAAATCAAATAATCCGCCGACATTTCTGCCACCTCCAAAAAGACCCCACCACCAGGGATATATTTCCCTTCCCACCCCTTTCCGCCTTCTGAAAAGACCCTTCCCTCCGTGACTACCTGATCAGGTCCATGCCCCCTACAACTCACCCTCCCATCCTGGCACCTTCCCCTGCCACCGCAGGAAATGCAAAACCTGTGCCCACACCTCCTCCCTCACCTCCATCCAAGGCCCTAAAGGAGCCTTCCACATCCATCAAAGTTTTACCTGCACATCCATTAATATCATTTATTGCATCCGTTGCTCCCGATGCAGTGTCCTCTACATTGGGGAGACTGGAAGCCTCCGAGCAAAGCGCTTTAGGGAACATCTCCGGGACACCCACACCAATCAACCACACCGCCCTGTGGCCCAACATTTCAACTCCCCCTCCCACTCTGCTGAGGACATGGAGGTCCTGGGCCTCCTTCACTGCCGCTCCCTCACCACCAGACGCCTGGAGGAAGAACGCCTCATCTTCCACCTCTGAACACTTCAACCCCAGGGCATCAATGTGGACTTCAACAGTTTCCTTATTTCCCCTTCCCCCACCTCACCCCTGTCTCCATGACTTGTCCTACATGCCTATCTTCTTTTCCATCTATCCGCTCCACCCTCCTCCCTGACCTATCACCTTCATCCCCTCCCCCACTCACCTATTGTACTCCATGCTACGTTCTCCCCACCCCCACCCTCCTCTAGCTTATCTCTCCACGCTTCAGGCTCTCTGCCTTTATTCCTGATGAAGGGCTTTTGCCCGAAATGTCGATTTTACTGTTCCTCGGATGCTGCCTGAACTGCTGTGCTCTTCCAGCACCACTAATCCAAAATCTGGTTTCCAGCATCTGCAGTCATTGTTTTTACCTAATACCTTTCACAACTTTTTTGAACTCAGATGAAATGTAAGTGAGGGAGGGGTTACAGAAAGTAGTCACATTACTCCATTTGCAATATTGACTGACTAGCTTCCATAGTCAGCACTGCTCAATGGTAGCAATTTTGTCAATGCGGCCATGGGTTCAACTTCCAATCCAGAGCTTTGAGCACATAAATCCTAGCTGACATTACTGTATTGTAGTAATGGAGCACTGCAATCTTGGAAGTGCAATTTTTCATATAAATTGTTAAACCGTATCAGTCAGATAGTTGAAAAAATCCCACATCAGTATCTGGATAAAAAAAAAGGAAGGGGATGGCACACAGAAGTTATCCTTCAACCATCACAATTGAGAGGTTAGCCAGGCAAGAACCTCATTACTTTTAGCCATATCCCACAAAAACAAAGTATTTGCTCCATTTCCCTACAGCGCTTCCAAAATTTGCTCCAGTTTAAGGGGCGGGGTGGGGGTGGGGTGGTTCCAATCATACTGCCACTTGGCAACATGATCCAAAGTTGTATTGTTTATCACATCTACAGAGAGGATACCTTCAGCTTTACCTAACCACCAACTCTTACTATTTCACTGCTGATAAAAACTATTAGACTGCTTTACGAACATCCAGGACTGGATGAGAGGAAATTTCCTTCAACTATACACTTGGAAGACTGAAGCCATTGATTTGTGTAAGCACTCCAAACCCCACCCCTCTTCCTGGCAAGAGACTAAGATTAAGCCAATCTGTTTGCAACTTTGATATCACATTTGATGAGTTTGACCTCATATTTCAAATATTGTATATCCTCATGCGTGCAAGTGTTGCAAAGTTGTCAAAATTGTTGATGTTTGCAGCGATGGCCTTTTCAAATTAATGCATCTTATTTTTCTTTCTTGTAGTGCTTCAGTCAATAGCTGAATAATTCCTTATATCATGCACATCTACTGCATGATGGCTCAATAGTTAGCATTGCTGCCTCACAGCACCAGGGACCCGGGTTTGATTCCAGCCTTGTGCAACTGTCTGTGTGGAGTGTGCACATTCTTGCCACGTCTGCTTGGGTTTCCTGCAGGTGTTCTGATTTCGCCATCGTCCACAGATGTGCAGGTTAGGCGAATTGCCCATAGCGTTCAGTGATATGTAGGTTAGTCATTGGAAATGTAGAGTAATAAAGGTGGGGAATAGGTCTGGGTGGGACACTTTGGAGGGTCAGTGTGGACTTGTCAGGCCAAATGGCCTGTTTCCACACTGTAAGGATTCTATGATAATCAATAAATTACTGGTGAAATCATATTTATTCTAGACTATTTCAAACATAAAAGGGCATTGGAATTGTACAAATTAGTTAGAGCAGTTTGCAGGGCTAATTTATTTTTGCATTAGGAGATGGGTGTTGCTGGCACAATACCTGTATTTGTCATCCATCCTCAGATACTCTTAGGAGGCATTCAAATCATTGTGGAAGTTCAAAGAGCTTTCAAACATCTTAAAAACACTAACTATTATATGTAGCAGTCTGTAAGTGATTTATGCTCTTCCATAAATGTCAAATTGGTTTAATTTTGTACATAAGTGTGTTTTGGTGAAACAGATTTTCCCATTTATCACTGTTCTTTCAAGCATAAATCTTTAAAACTCAGTACAATAGTCGAAACGATCATAAGTTGTTTAGGGCTTGGAAAGACTGATAACATGTTCAAATCACCTCAATGACTTTCTGATCCTTACTGTCCTTCAACAGTTTAGGAAAATAGGTATAGGCCATTCGCCCCCTTGAGTCTTTTCCACGATTTTCAATCCTCAAAACCACATTCCTTTGATGTCTTCATATCACTTGATGGCATTAATAATTAGAAATTTATCAGTCTCTGTCTTGAACTTACTGAATGATTGAGCTTCTATAGTTCCCTGAAACTGAGATTTCCAAAGATTTTCCATCCTAAGATAGCAAGTCCAGTCTTATCTTGGTCTTAAATGGTTTATCTTTTGCTCCAACACGGATCTCCCCCCCCCCCCCCCCGCTAAAAGTTTTAGACATCACAGCCATTGTGATCTACCTTATATCCCTGAGAGAACTGTCTATGTTTAAGATTTCTTTATTTTACAAAAAATAGAGATCTCCTCAATCTTTCAAAAAACCAAAAGAACTGTGGATGCTGAAAACCTGAAATGAAACATAAATTGCTGGAAAATTTCAGCAGATCTGGCAGCATCTGTGGAGACGAATTAGAGCTAATGTTTCAGGTTCAGTGACTCTTGTTCAGAGCTGGTTTTGCTCATCAATGTATTATTTGCATAACACTTAAACAGAGGCACAATGCTTTTTTCCTGGGAAAGATGAGGAAATAATTTAGGCGGAATGATTAAACACAAGGCCCAAGACATTCCTTTTTAAGGCTGTTTTGAAAAGTGGGAAGTAATATAGCAAAGGAGAGAGATTCAATAAACTAATTCCACAGGCACAAAAGCCTCAACATGAACATTCTGAATAAAAATCAAGTTTGAAAGGAGAAGGAGGCAAATAGACCCAAGTCAGAATAAAAAGTTAAAAGCAGTGATTTTAAGCTGCAAGAGGTTGCAGTGCAGTCATAGATAGATTTGCAAACAACAATTCTTAAAGCAATGCACGAAGGTGCAAAAAGCTAATGCAAATTGAGTGATGAGAAGGAAGCCAAGATAGATAATGTAAATACAAGGTAATTTGGGAGTTGGAGAACATGTGAAACTGGAAATATGCCAGAGGGGTTATGGATAGTGGAGTGACTGATTGTATTAAAGATTGCAGAAAGATTAATTGTCACCTGGTCTGAAATAGACAGAATATCACTGATTTTAACCCCAGCATTCTTTGGTACATAAATTGTGATGGA
The DNA here is from genome assembly GCF_047496795.1 of Chiloscyllium punctatum. NCBI lineage: Eukaryota > Metazoa > Chordata > Chondrichthyes > Orectolobiformes > Hemiscylliidae > Chiloscyllium > Chiloscyllium punctatum. The sequence goes on along the minus strand of NC_092739.1, from coordinate 28,977,957 downwards.
AGAATAAGGCAATAAAGTTAATAGTAATTACATGTTTAAGAGCCTTTGAAAGGTAAGTAGAGATTTGTGATATTTGGAAAAGGTGAAGGAATGTGGTATGGAAATTTTGAGCATGTAGTTAGCATGCATTTTTGCAGGTTTGTTAAAGAATATCCATAATGAAAAATGTTGAAAGGTGGGAAAAGTAAAACAATGACAAAAAAATGACAAATTATATCACCCAGCATCATTTTGAGTGGCAGAGCAGGCTCAAAGTGCTTAACGGCCTATTTCTGCTGAAGCTATGAATATGGAACCTGTACCAACAAGGTATTATTGTTAGTAATTCAGGAATTACATATACAAATAGATCTTAAATGGCTAAGTATACAATTGAGCCGGAAGTAATTAAAACTTTGCAATGATTAGATCAAGATAAAACACTCTTTGGGCCTTTGAACGAGCTACAATCCCTTATCAAAGCCAATAATTCTGACATAAACCCGGAAATCAAAACAATTAACAGTTTGATTGAAAAGGATCAAGTCTGCCAATGAAGGTGCTGTGATGAATTATGAGTAGTCACCAATAAGTTTTTATTGCAATCACACAGCATTCTGACATGGACCTGTATCATTGTTTGAGCAATATACTGGGGTCAATATCCTGGAATTCTCCATTAACACCATTGACAGAGCACCTTCAGTACATGATTTCATTGTTTCAATGAGAAGTTCCACAACAACGTTGGAGGATAATAATTCATGAATCTGTGCCATTCTTATCTCAGGTATTCAAACCAAATCTATTGATTGAAATGTTAAGTGGCATGATGTCCTTATTCTAGCACACTGCCCAATCAGTACAATAAATTACATGTTGCTAAAACAGTGATTCATGTATTTAATAAAATATTTGCGGCAAAATTTAATTTGGAGAAATTATACAAAGGTTCACTAATTTACGAACATCCGACTTACGAATGGGTGTATTTACGAATGTAATCCCCTGCATAGTTTTCAAATTTAAAAATCTGGACACATACGTTTTCTATACATATGCTGATTTTCATTTTCCTGAACCATGTTCTGACTTGCAAACAAATTGATTTGCAAATAGACTCCAGAACAGAACCCATTCACAAGTGCCTGTATTCTTATTTACCAAACAAAAACTTACTGTGTTGGTTCCTAAAAGCTTCAGATTGAGATTTTGCATGTTGTAAATATGATTCAAAGTCTTCTTCAACTGTCTCACTACACAGAACAGGGTAGAAAAGTAAAACAATCCATTTAGTTATGTGCACTGAAGTGCCTGTTTTTAGATATTTGACAAACAGGTAAGTCTGACAAAAACTGTACAAGGCACTAGTCAGACCATGCCTGGAATATGGAGAGCTGTTTTGGTCTAAGGAAAGATATATTGACATTGAAGGTGACCCAGACAAGGCTCACTAGGATAATACAAGGGGAGGACTGTCTTATGAGAAGTTGAATAGATTGGGGGGATATTCAATGGACTTAGAAGAATGACAGGTGACATTATTGTAAGCGTATTCTTAGGGGCATGATAGGTTAGATTTGGAGAGGTTGTTTCCCCTTGTGGGAGAGCAAAGGGCCTTATCTCAGTCAATCTGTGGAACATGTTACTGCTGGGAACTGTTGAAGCTGGGTCATTCGGCATTTTCAAGGCTAAGGTTTAACCAGTAAGGGAATTAAGGGTTATGGGGGAAAAGCACAAAGGAGTTGAGGATTATCAGATCAGCTATGATCTTATTGAATGCTGGCCGCAGTGATAGATTAAATAAGTGGGCAAAACAATAGCAGACAGAACACAATGTATAACAATATCCATTCTAGACAAAAAGATAATGTGAATACTTCCTGAATGGTGAACGGTAAGAGCTGTGGATGGAAAGAAATTTGGGATCCAAGTACAGAAATCACTGGACAGGAAAAAAAATAATTTAAAAGGATAATGGATTTGGGCATTTGTATTCAGTTAAGGGGTGGAAGCCGTATTACAGCTTCACAGAGGCCTGGCTAGACTCCATCTGGAACAGTTTTGGGCAACAACCCTCAGCAAGAATACAGAAGACTTGGAGAGGAGCTAGCACAGAATTACCACAACAATGCCAATGTTAAGAGAGTTAAGTTTTAAGGAAAGGTTGCAGAGATTAGGTTATACTCTTGAATAAAGGTGAGGAGGAGGAACACTGGGCAAATTCACTCCTTTTCAAGAAGCAAGAACTGCTTTTTATCCCCTGAACCAGCACAGATGGACTTGTATCTATTCAAACTTATTTATTCAAATTACAAGGGATTTACAACCACACAGCAATCTTTCACAACAACTTTGAAGTGGAAGCTTAAATGACACAATCAATTAAGTATTTATAGGCAAGTTAATTGACCACTGAATATGTTACAAGGATACCAAACAGAACCAGGAAACAACTGATATTTTTCTTCCTTAAAACACACTGATGTCAAATACTGCCACTGGTCGACTTAGCTCATTGATTGTTATAAGGTGGGAACAGCTTGGGAACATGCATGCCAGCTAGCTTCTGCTATTTTTTTGTAACTCCCATATGCTTTGCCATTTTAAGCTCTTGGGGAAAGTAATCGTCCAAAAGAAATAACGGGAATTCATAATATGTACTACAGTCGGTTCCACTACAACATGCATTTCTTCAATACAAATTTGCGATAATGCAATTGAAGAATTTAGATCATTATTTGTAGAACACCAACTTTCCTTACCTGTGTTGGCTATAACACGATTCTGGTCCCATTGGATTAAATGGTGCTGCGATTACACTATTCTCTTTTAATGCAGGATTGCATGGGAATGGAACTATCATATCAGAACAGACTGTATAAATAATTCTTAATCCTTATTTTACAAAAATTAAAAGATAAACATTTACAATATCTATTAATTATAGATATAATTGGAGCAGTTACAAATAAAAAAATACTTTAAACTTTAATACAAAAAAGATCTCACCTTTTTTGCTGATCAGAGCTTGAAGCAGACTTGGTCCTCTGTTTCAGCTTTTGCAGCCTTTGTTGCTATAAAGCACACACATTGATTAACTAATTATCTTTAGTTCATTAGTTACTATTACTTTATTTTTTAGACCAGAAGCTGGAAGATGAAGCAAGATGTAAAATATACAAGGTTTAACTTGCAGGTAGAGCCTCCATCAAGGTGGCCTTAAATAAAAAAAACATGAGTAGTAAAGCAGAAAGCAAACTACCAAGAAAAGGGAGGAAAAGTATTGAGCAGAAACCCCAAATATTCCAAAATAAAATATTTTTTCATTTCCTGCCTCAGGATCAAGTATCATACCGGAGCTAATCTTGAAATACTCCTAATACAGTCGTGAAAAAAGGTAAAATATGTAGTTTCACCAGGTATTTATATCAGATCAGTAAGCTACTCACTAAAATAAATAGATTGAACTGCAATTTAATTTCTTAAACAACATTTAAAAAGTTTTTAAAAAACTTCAAATAGGTTATTGCAATATTCCCCAGGTGTATTGACCAAATGACTTCAGGATGTAAATAACTTATTTTTATATCAAAAACAAGGAACCATAGATTCCTGAAATCTGAAAAACAATTTCTGGAGAAACTCAGCAAGTCTGGCAACATCTAGACAAAAAACAGTGTTAACGTTGAGCCCAGTGACCCTTCTAAAGAAATGGAGTTCAGAACTTCTACTTTCTTGCCACAGATGCTTTCAGAGCTGCTAACTTTTTCCAGCAATTTGTTTTTATTTTTATATAACATTTTGAAAATAAGGAAATGCTCAAGGAGCTTCACATAGGAGTGGACATCGAGCCAGAGAGAATGATTGTCAAAAGCTTGCACAAAGAGATAGCTTTCAATAGGTATCTCACCGATGAGAGTCAAAAACACAGATGGCGATTTAGGGAGAGAGCTCAGTGTCAGTAAGACCAAATGTCAATAATGGGACAAAAGAGTAACAAATGCATAAGGCCAGAAATGAAGCATTGTAATTGGTTGACGATTGTACAGCTGGAGCAAGTTACAGGCAGAGGATGGGATGAGGAGCCCTCTGATGAAGGGATTTGAACTGAAAAAGGACACAGTCAAGACTTTACATTGAAATATAAAAAGGAAGATGAATAGGCCATTCAGTTCTTCTAGCCAGCTCTAAAATTCAACACGATCATGGCGGATCGTCCAACTCTGTCTCCTGTTCCTGTTTTCTCCCAATAAGCTTTAGCACTAGACATCTACCCCCCACTTTTTGAAAACATTCAATGTTTTATCCTCGACCGATTTCTGTGGCAGAGAATACCACAGGCTCACCACACTCTGGGTGAAAAAAATTTTCATCTCAATCCTAAACTATCCTGTATCCTTAGACTGTGATCTCTGGTTCTGGACATCCCAATCATTCGAAACATCCTTTTTTGTCCTGTTAGAATGTTATTGGTTTCTATAAAGTTACCTTTCATTCTTCTAAACTCCAGTGAAAATACTCCTAACAGAGCCAATCTCTCTCTCCGCAGGTCAGTCCTGCCATCCCAGGAATCATTCAGGTAAAGCTCTGTGACACTCCCTCCATAGACAGAGCATCCTTCCTCATATAAGGAGGCCAAAACAGGTATGGTCTCACTAGGGCCATATAATTACAGCATGACATCCCTGCTCCTGTACTTGAACGCAGTCACTATGAAGGCTAACATACCACTTGCCTTTTGTACCTACATGCTTACTTTCAGGGACTGCTATACCAGCACTCCCAACTCCTGTTGCACTTCTCGCTTTCCAAATTTGTTACTAGATAACAATCGGCCTTTCTGTTTATGCCAAGGTGGATAACCTCATTAATCCACATTACTTCATTTGCCAATTTAGTCAAACTGTCCAAATCACAGTGAAGCATCTTTGCATTCTCCTCACATTTCACCCTCCCACCCAGCTTTCTGTCATCTGCAAACTTGATATTACATTGAGTTCCCTCATCTCAATTATGATATATTGTGAATAGCTAGCATCCAAAAATTGATCCATGTACCCCACTATTCACTGCCTGGCACTTGGAAAAAGACAGATTTCTCCTACTGTTTCCTGTCTGCCAACCAGTTCCTTATCCCAATCAGTACACTACCCCCAATCCCAAATGATTTAATTTTACATGCAAACCTCTTAAGTAGGCTCTTATCGAAAGCCTTCTGAAAATCTAAGCAAGCCACACTCACTGGCTACTCCTCAAACTTTTCTACTTAGATCCTCAAAAAAAAAGTCCAGTTGATTTGCCAAGCATTATTTTCCTTTTTGTAATTCCATGCTGACTTGGTCTGATACTGTCGCTGTTCTCCTAGTGCACTGCTACTAAATCTTTTTATAATGGACTCTTGCACTAGCCTCAATAATGATAATAGGGTATCTGGTCTATAATTTCCTGTTGTCTGCCTCTTTTTATAAATAATGGGGCTATATTAGCCACCCTCCAATCCATAATGACTTTTCTAGAGTCTATAGAATTTTGAAAGATGACCATCAATGCATCCATTATTTCAAGGGCCACTTCTTATAGTGTGGGGTTTATAATCCCAATAATTTCACAACACCAATCTCCGATTAATATTAATTTCCTTCTGTTCCTTTTCCTCATTACAGGCTGGTGTTCCCTAGCATTTGCAACATTATTTGTCTTCCCTTGTGAAGACAGAACCAAAATATGTATTTCTTGGTTTATCGTCTTTCTGTTCCCCATTATACTCTTCCCCATTTCTGATAGTAAGGAACTTATATTTGTCTCCATTCGTCTTTTTATTTTCATAAATCTATAGAAGCTCTAACAGTCAGTTTGATTAGATTCCCTACAGTGTGGAAACAGGCCCTTTGGTCCAACAAGTCCACACCGACCCAGACCCATTTCCCTCTGACTAACGCACCTAACACTATGGGCAATTTAGCATGGCCAATTCACCTGACCTGCACATCTTTGGACTGTGGGACGAAACCGGAGCACCCGGAGGAAACCCACACAGACACGGGGAGATCATGCAAACTCCACACAGACAGTCGCCTGAGGCGGGAATTAAACCTGGGACCCTGATGCTGTGAGGCAGAAGTGCTAACCACTGAGCCACCGTGCCGTTTGTAAGTTATCTGCAAGTTTACCCTCAATTTGTACTTGCTGCCTGTTAATTTCTTAGGCCTCTTTCGCTGAAATCTAAACTGCTCCCAGCCCTCCAATGTGTTGCCTTTTTTTGCCCAATTTGCATCCGCTTTCCAGTCAAGACTGTTTCATTATTGGAAAATTATTCATTTTTCCATGTGATTTTGTGGATGGAATCTTCTGCACTTACTTGTAGATTTTAGAAGGGTGGTTAAAGTTTCGGTATTAACTTCTCAATCTTTCGGGCAGGTCGGCTTTCCTGATGTCCTCTACATTTGTTAACATGTCATGAATACTCATCGACACCTTGGCTTGATGGAATTACTATCCTATCTCCCAAATTTGCACAGCATGTGTTCACAACTTGACCATACATGAGGGGCACATACCTGGTGAGATAGTCATCTTCTCCAAATTCTGGAGTGTACAAACGTCAACTAACTTGCCTCCTTCAAAACCAAGCCACTTATCTGTACAAATGCTTACAGTTTACAGAGTAAATCCTGATGAGGACAAGCAATTCAAGAAGTCTCAGTTGCAATGTAGTCTTGTTTGTTGTTGTTAGTCACTTGAGGGTAAGGGGTTAAGAAACCTTACCAAGCAAGCTGCTTCCCTGGTTTCCATACCAGCAACCTGGCCAGAATGGGCAGAGAAGCTCAAGCAAAAACGTTCCGATCAGGGTGGATCAGGTAGGAAGAAACAAAATAGAAGAGATTGAATTAAAGGACCTTTATCAGAGGCACTGTGTCAATCTGGGGAATGGCGGAAGGAAACTGGGATGCACAGGACAGAATCAGTGTTAGGGGCAAGGGGACAAAGAGGTGAGGTCTGTAATGTTAGGTCAGGGAATGGAATAGAAGAATTAGTGAATTAGGGAGGGAGAAAGAACAAGTGATTTGAATAAAACTAACATTGGAGATGGGAGTCACATCAGGAAATAGTAGGATTAAGCAAGATAGTGGTAAGGCTGATAGTCTCGTAGAAATTGAATATAGACCGACCATGCCAGAAGAAAAGGAGAAGGCTATCTATAATACTGGTGAAAGAGATGGGAAGGTGGTAGGTGAAGCATAGTGTGAAGTCTGAACAAATCAAATTAAAACTTAACCACGGTCTTTCTCCTAAATCAATCTACAAAAGACAGTCTTGTAACAAATGCGTAACCCAAATGGGAGGGTCCCCAGTTCTGTTTGCACATGTTATGGCACAGTGCAAAAAACACCCAAATGGGGGGTATCAAAACAGGAACTGAAAAATATTGTTGCGTGCTCAGTTAAGAACTTAGTACTGATAGGAAGGAGTAATTGCAGAATAAAGGTGTAGAAGCTCCATCAATTCCTAACATCAACATTTGAACCACATGTTGTGGTCTATTTAACTGAAAAAAGGACACTAAAGACTCATCAATAGTGGTGATGGTGGAAAGGCTTATGCTATGTGCAGCCGTGCATGAGCATTCACTGACCCATGAATCTGAAGGTTAAAGTCATGCAACAAAACTGTAATACAGACGGGAGATTCCAAAGTTGCTGGGCTATATCACGGGGGGGATCAAATACAAAGAGTCAGACTGCTTTTCATGCATGCAGCAATTGACTCAAAGTTAAGATTTGAGGCTAGATTTTACGTTAGGTTTTTCATTAAGGTATGTGGACAATCAGAATTATGATAAGATTACGGTGCAGAGGGATTTCTGTCCTAAGGGAAATGTTTCCTTAAATGATACAGTAGTTTGCTTGGCATAACTTTATTTGTTCCCTCTGCACCAAAAATCTATTACATTTCATGGCCAAAGCATTATTACGTACAGACGTGGGATTATGTGGGAACAGTGCTTACATGGCTCAAACCTCTATTTAAAGGGGTGTTCATGTAAGACAGAGACGTAGAGTGGCTAGCCTCTGCTGATTCATTCTTGAAATCCTAACAGCTCACTTATGCTCCGGAGCATGCCGAGAATACCAGCCTCTGCAGCACTCTACATGCTGCTTAACATGACACACTCGTACATGTGGTACAAAGTGTAGCCCATAAGCAAACGAATAACCAGAACCCTTATCAGACTAAAACAGAGTACAGGACTGTGCTCAAAATTACTATATTTGTTTAAAGTGCTAGTTCACACAGAAGGATGACACCCTTGCACATAAGTTGACTCCTTGACAGTTGTAGTGGAGCTTCAGAAAGCCTGTTCACGCTATGCCAGCTTGCCACTGATAGCATTGGCAGGTATCTTCTAGTGGTCTGGGACCTGGAGACCTCTGCTGCTGGGGTGTTTCCAGCAAACCACCATAACACCCCACACCACCGCTCCCTCAAAAAGTATGACCTCCCTGGAGGGAAGTTGAAGACCCTTTGCAACCCCCCCCTCTTTCATTGAGCCAATAAATTGAATGCATCCATAGCTTGAGAAATAAACTCCCCCCTGCATCCATACATGTACCCTAGAGCCACAACAGCATTCAGAACTTGGGCCGACTCCTAAGTCTTTCATGATAGCCAATGCACGGTCTCTGGCACCTCTTCAGACATTTCTCTGCTTGCTCCCTTCTTCAGCTCTTCAATAGTCTACTCCAGAAGTTCAGCATTTGTACTAGACTCAGGAGAGGCCTGATTCCCAGCAAGTCTCTTGGTGTTGGAAATCTTGGCTGTTTCTTCCTTCTTTGGCTATGGGTCCATATTCTGGTGGGCACAGCGTTGGCATGAGCTCAAGCCTTCTCTGGAGAGTTGTCTACTGAGTAAATGCATCTGCGCTGCTGGGGAAGAGGCCCTCAATGGCGCAATCTGAGAGACACTTACTGTTCCTTTTTAAAATTGTCTAAAGTGGCTGATGGAGGTAGCCCTTCTGCTCCCTTTTGTCCTAGATCGAGTGTGGAATCAGGAGGCTGTATGAAGAAACAAAGATTTTTTTAATTGCACAAACTGACACCCTTACTCAAGGTCTTATAAATGTTGGTGCTTGATGTCCAGAAGTGGAGTAATAGATTGGAGCTTCTCAGCCTAGATGGCTTCAACTATCCGAGCAGCCCTTCATCCCTGGCATGCTCTCTTTTCACATTAGCAACTTGCTTCTTGAAGGGGTTTGGAGGCTTATGTCAAGTGTTCTCTACAACCCCTCTCCCTCCCAATGACCCGGACACATTGTGCACACAGTAAGCTTGATTCTTCTCCTTTTGAAGTAATGATGTAGAAGAGTCAATAGTTTGTGTACTCGAGCTCGTTGCCAGTATTGGCAGATGCGGTAGAGGAATCAATCATCAAATCTCTGATTGTGTGGAAGACACTTCTAAGAATATGGGTGATGTTTGCGCTAAAGTTTCTGAATGAAAGGTGGTTCCATGTTTTGATGATGCAGTAAAACCAATGATGTTCGTGCCTGAGTTCTAACGTGCTCATCGCAAAGCTCTCTTTTCTGGTCCATAATTTGGAGCAGCCGGTTTGAACTGGGGTGAACAAAATTAAAAATCACAACACCAGGTTAATGTCCAACAGGCTTATTTGGAGGCACTAGCTTTCGGAGCGTCGCTCCTTCATTAAGTGGTTGTCCACCTGAAGAAGAAGCAGCACTTCCAAAGCTAGTGCTCCAAATAAACTTCTTGGACAATAGCCTGGTGTTGTATGACTTTTAGCTTTTTCTGTCCAGTCTTTGTCCCGCATAAGTCTTTGGCGAGAAACAATGTATACGATCTCTTGGGTGTGAAGATCAGTAATCTGTCAGTGCATAAACTGAGTGTTGCAGCTCCTTTCGTCAGAAGTGTGTGGGGCGAGGTAGCGTCACTGCATTACACGCAGGGCATTTAAATTAATATCAAGGCATCTGACGGAGATATCTTGTATCTGGTTTCCTCTACAGTTGCAAAATGGATATGAGGAATTGAACAGACAAGTTTACATGCCCTGGCAGAATTCAGTAGACCATTCACCACCTTGCGAAACTAGAACCTGGTTCTCTGGATGCTACCCAAGGATGCTGACCTTCGCAGCCATTTCTGTCCAGTCTGCTTTCATTGTATGGCAAAGAACTGACCCTCTCTTGTAGATAGTCTTCTAGGAGATAGCAAGAATCTCCAGGAAAGTGCTGCTAAATGCGGTGTCATTTTTTGCCTGGTCTGCGACCTCTCTAGGGTGTACTTGGAAGTTGAAGCCTGGAGGAGAGCAGATCTTCCTGCCTATACATAAAATTTGGTGCTTCATCCATGTATGTATAAGCAATGAGCTGAGAAGAATACAATCATGTCAGAAAACCCAACCTGCCCCTAAGTAGAATACCTCCCACTTTTAGATCTGCATCCACATATTGTCTGACACAAACAAGCTTCCACCCTGTGCTTTAAAAAACAGTCTGTCAATGATGCAAGTGTTTATATGCATAACAATTTTCATTCATTGCAGCAAGGCTCTCATTTATTGCCAGTTATATTAAAGATTAAAATTCACATTGATACTTGGTGAGTTTGATGTTAAAGTCAATGGATTCAATTTCAAATGATGATGCTCAGGTAGTTAGCCTCCTCATAGAAAGTAATGGTTGTTTGTTCAGATCATATCACTGTCGAATAATTGGATTATTGTTGATATCAAAACAATCAAATTAGAGTATGTGGACAGGATGGTAGAAACTGTCTAAGTGAACTGGTTACTTAAACTGGCAATCTGAACATAAACTATGGTTTTATTGCAGAGGCATCAGCATGAGTTGGTAGCACAATTGTACTAGACCTGCTGTTTAGTCAGACAAAGGAGAGGTCCGTACTGTGTAGTTTCAAATCCTTAAACAATGCCATGTTCCCCAGTATTAGAGCATCGATGAAATGTTGATGTTTAATATTAAAGTAAAACTTAAAAAGCAGTCTAGCAGACTACAGTAATCCAAATAAATTTAAGTTTGAAACGTTGGCTTGCATCAGACGCAGTTATACTGTGGCTGATGTGAAATCCACCACTTCAACTTCAAGGATTCTGACATTTTGTGTACTCAGATTGACTACCTCAAAACAAAGTTATTCTCTTCTCCATGCATCGAGCTGCAAGAGTGCAAATACCGCTGGCCTATTCAATTACCTTATCTGGTAATGTCAACACACGACCATTGATAATTTCTTCTAGCTGTGTATTTATAGTTAATCTGAGCACAGTCAATATATTTTGCGTACATTCTAAAACTAGATAAGGCTTTGCTGTTGGGGGAAAAAAAACCCTACAGTAACATGACATAATTAAACTTGTAAACAAGAGATGTGTAAATAAATTTGCAGATCATAACCAAACATGGGCTTCATGCCCTCACCTCCAAAAGCTTTTTCTGCTTTGTTGCCCTGGCTGCTTCACGCTGTGCAGCATAAAATGCTTCTTCTTCTATCCTTAACTGCTCCTCTTGTGCAGCTAACTGCATGTGAATGAAATAAAAAGGTTAACAAATGATAAACCTCTCTAGAAAAAAAATCAAAATTATATTACAAGCATTTTCAGCAGTAGGTTAGTGCTCCTTACATGAATTTTAATACCAAATAAAGAATGAACAATTTAATTACAAACAAAAATGAAAACAAAGAAAAATAAAATTGAGAATAATATAAATTAAAACGTAACAAGAGAATGGTAAAACTTACTCTTGCTATTCACTACTGAGATGTCTGGATGAAATAGTCCATCAATAAGGAAACTCAATATTTAGTTTCAAACACAGATGTCAGGAGATGTCAGCACAGTTTGGGGTGGGGGGGGGGGGGTGTGGGGGGGAGGAGACACATTTTAGAAACAGGGAATGTAATTAAAAAGAGCCAAAGAGTATTGGGTTCATCAGCCTTCTCAGGCAAACGTTCCCTAATTTTCTGCTCTTTTAGGACAGCGATGTGGTTCACTTTTGTGTGAGCTGTCTCAATGATCTTCCCTTGTCACTTATTTCATTCATTACCCCATGTACAGAAAAGTTTTATTTAAGTACCCAAGAAACTTCTAATTTCCTATTGTTTCTGTCAAATTAAACATAATTTTCAAATCAGTATAGATAATTTGGAAGATTTTCAATATAAAATAATTTTTAAAATTTTAAATCTGTTGGATCATTTTAACCTCTTTCCCAGGAGGAGAAAAAAAAATTTCTTTGATCTTCTCTATAACCTGGATTCCTAATTCACACTGTACCCTCTTTAGGATGGTCACATTTCCATTTCACGATAACCAGCTCTTTTCATTTTTTTTATACTATCCCCTCTTTGAAAACAAATCAGTCTTATTAAGCAGCAATGACATACATTTGACTGACTTTAAAAAGTGAAAAACTGCCTCTATTTCTTGGTAATCTTTCCCTTCCTATTCTGTTCCTCAAGAAGCTGTTGATTGTCTGCACATGGGTGCCAGTCATCCTCAAATTTGTAAGACAGAAGAGCGAAAATCAAAACTGTATTCACTTTGATGACAATCTACTCATTTTGGTGACGACCAAGAAAATATATTCAGTCAAGGTGGCTTGCCTGTAAGCCTTTCTTTACAATTTTTTTTTTTTTTTTTTTACACTGGACAGCTGCCAATACAAAATATAAATAACTAAATATTTATTCTAATGGGTAAAACCACAGTTTTGCTGCCTATTATATCGGATTGCATTATATATCAAAACAAAGCAAATTAAACATATACAGCGATTTGATTGTTAAAATATATGCCATAGATGCTCATACAAGGGGTTGACAATGTCTGGAAACTGGCCTTCAATGCTTGCAAATAATGCATGCTCAAACATTTCTTCAGGTTTTGAGCTCAACTTCGAGCACAAAGTTTCCAGTAAGATGGCGGTGAAGTAGGGCTTTGCAGCCCAGAAGAAAGTGAGGACTGCCGATGCTGGAGATCAGAGCTGAAAATGTGTTGCTGGAAAAGCGCAGCAGGTCAGGCAGCATCCAAGGAGCAGGAGAATCGACGTTTTGGGCATGAGCCCTTCTTCAGGAATGAGGAAAGTGTGCCAAGCAGGCTAAGATAAAAGGTAGGAGAAGGAACTTAGGGGAGGGGTGTTGGACCACCCACCACCTTTTCCTCCGCTACATCGACCACTGTATCGGCGCTGCCTTATGCTCACACGAGGAGGTTGAACAGTTCATCCACTTTACCAACACCTTCCATCCTGACCTCAAATTTACCTGGACCGTCTCAGACTCTTCCTTCCCCTTCCTAGACCTCTCCATTTCTATCTCGGGCAGCCGAATCAACACAGACATTTACTATAAACCGACCGACTCCCACAGCTACCTAGACTACACCTGCTCCCACCGTGTCCCCTGTAAAAACGCCATCCCATATTCCCAATTCCTTCGTCTCCGCCGCATCTGCTCCCAGGAAGACCAGTTACAATACCAAACAACCCAGATGGCCTCCTTCTTCAAAGACCGCAAATTCCCCCCAGACATGATCGACGATGCTCTCCACCGCATCTCCTCCACTTCCCGCTCCTCCGCCCTTAAGCCCCGCCCCTCCAATCGCCACCAGGACAGAACCCCACTGGTCCTCATCTACCACCCCACCAACCTCCATATACATCGTATTATCCGTCATCATTTCCGCAACCTCCAAACAGACCCCACCACCAGGGATATATTTCCCTCCCCTGCCCACCAGCATTCCGAAAAGACCACTCCCTCCGTGACTCCCTTGTCCGGTCCACACCCTCCACCAACCCAACCTCCACTCCCGACACCTTCCCCTGCAACCACAAGAAATGCAAAACTTGTGCCCAAACCTCCCCCTTTACTTCTCTCCAAGGCCCCAAGGGATCCTTCCATATCCGCCACAAATTCACCTGCACCTCCACACACATCATTTACTGCATCCACTGCACCCGATGTGGCCTCCTCTATATTGGGGAGACAGGCCGCTTACTTGCGGAACATTTAAGAGAACACCTCTGGGACACCCGGACCAACCAACCCAACCACCCCATAGCTCAACACTTCAACTCCCCCTCCCACTCCACCAAGGACATGCAGGTCCTTGGACTCCATCACCAGACCATAGCAACACGACGGCTGGAGGAAGAGTGCCTCATCTTCCGCCTAGGAACCCTCCAACCACAAGGGATGAACTCAGATTTCTCCAGTTTCTTCATTTCCCCTCCCCCCACCTTGTCTCAGTCCCAACCCTCGAACTCAGCACCATCTTCCTAACCTGCAATCATCGTCCTGACCTCTCCACCCCCACCCGACCTATCACCCTCACCTTAACCTATCGCATTTCCAACTCCCCTCCCCCAAGTCCCTCCTCCCTACCTTTTATCTTAGCCTGCTTGGCACACTTTCCTCATTCCTGAAGAAGGGCTCATGCCCAAAACATCGATTTTCCTGCTCCTTGGATGCTACCTGACCTGCTGCACTTTGCAGCCCAGGGCTCACCCACTCTTCTTTTCTCTTCTCTCAGTTTCTTTTTGCTCTTTTATTTTACTTACCTCTTGAAGAACATATTGGTGGCGGTTAGTGAATCCAGCACGGGCTCGTGGTAAGTATGGGTTCCTGGCAGCATCTGCACCAGCAAGGCAGTGTTGTGGCCGGGCGCCGACTCTGAGCTGCTGCAGTGGAGGCGGGTTTGAGTTCCCAGGGGTGTCTAGCGCAGAGTCATGAAGGTGAGTTTGGGCCCAGTACGAGACAAAGCGGCACGGTAGCACCTGCATCGGCGAGATGGGCCTGAAGCTGGTTCATGGTGGCAGTGGGGTCAGTGGCATTGGTGGCATCTGCATTGGCGAGGTCCAGCAAGGATTCAGTAGTGAGGAAGTCAGTAGCAACTTTTGTTCCAGCAGTGGCAGCACGGCGAAGGGGGCTCATGCCAAGGCCACCAGGCCAATGACCCGTGGAGGAGCAATTAACTAGGAGGACAGTAAAGTTGAATGCTTTCTCTTTACTATTTTTCTGCCTTTATACTTTGTTTCGGTTTATTTTTCTGTTTTAAGATGACACCGGAGTGTGGCAACACTTCACTATATTTTGTAACTAAATACATGTGACGACAAATAAATAAAATAAAAATACCAAATTAATTCACTAAGTTATCTTGAAGGCCATTTATATTCTATACTAATTTTTGATGTCAAACGATTCTCCTATAGTATGCTGTCAACTAACAGGCTGAAAAGCTGATTTCTTATACTATTGATTTATTGCAATCACATTGCACAGGATATATTGAAACGTCATCTCATTACATGAGAAAATGTCCATGCACACTATATTTAATCAATACCACTAGCCATACCTTTTTGTATGTTGGTAAAGTGTCTGTGATCCAGGGGAAAGATGGGAAAGGGAAAGGGAAAGGAATTGGAACATAACATTTGGACCGCACAGTGACTCAGTAGTTAGCATTGCTGTCGCTCAGTGCCAGGAACCCAGGTTCGATTCCAGCCTTGGACAACTGTCTGTGCGGAGCTTTTCTGTGTCTACGTGAGTTTTCTCCAGGTGCTCTGGGTTCCTCCCACAGCCCACAAATGTGCATTTCAGGTGAATTGACCTGGCTGAATTGTCCACAGTGTTCAAGAATGTTCAGGCTAGGTAGATTAGCCACAGGAAATGCAGGGTTACTGGGATAGATTAGATTACTTACAGTGTGGAAACAGGCCCTTCGGCCTAACAAATCCACACTGACCCACCGAAACGCAACCCATCCAGACCTATTCCCCTACATTTACCCCTTCACCTAACACTATGGGCAATTTGACATGGCCAATTCACCTAACCTGCACATTTTTGGATTGTGGGAGGAAACCAGAGCACCCGGAGGAAACCCACGCAGAGTCACCTGAGGTGGGAATTGAACCCAGGTCTCTGGTGCTGTGAGGCAACAGTGCTAACAACTGTGCCACCCACGGATACAGTAAGGGGTTGATTCTGGATATAATTCTCTTTGGAGGGTCAGTGTGGACTCAATGGGCCAAATGGCTTGCTTCCACAAGGTAAGATTTCTATGACTTCAGGTGGAAAACCACTCTGAAAATTTGGATACCTTCTAAGTTGGAAGAAATTACAGCTACAATAGTCTTAAACAGATTTTTGTTTTTAAAAATGTCACAATTCAGTGTTCGCAGTTTCAAAAAAAATCTTACACTTGTTTGTCCCCAAGTGACACGTTTTCATTCATTCATTCATTTACCCCTTTAAACTCAAGGAAAAAATAGCTAATACTTCTATAATGTAACATTTTAGTGACATGACAGTTAGCAACAGAGCCTGCAATGGAAGAATAAAACTTAGTAAAACTTAGTGTCAGTTCTACTTAAATAAATGACATAAATATAGACAACTCTCATTTTCTCTTACAACTATGTGCACATTCCATATTGATGTCAAATCAACAGCCATTGGGTTTGAAGCACCTGGAGGGGAGCTACTGAGAGTTGAGGACAATTTCCTATGATGTATTTGACAGCCTTCTTTGGCTTTATAGCATTTGAGGTAAAAAAAAGTTCCACAAAGATTCCCTGCTTTCATCAGATATTTATGCTGTGAAACAAAACATGTGCAGATGCCCACAGGGATTTATGTTATTCAAAAGTTACAGTTCAGAATGGTGCCAGATTCCTTACTCCAATTATTTTAATGGGGAGTGATCGTTCAAATGATCTGATTTTTTTCAAGTCCAAAAGCTGCCATAAACCTTAGAACTGAAGCTTGGATTTCACCAAGAGATATTAGTTCTATCTGGTATTAGGTAATTTGAAACTAGTAATTGGACTAACATGAAACATTTAGAAAGGATAATTTACTTATTCTTCACATTTAATGACATTAGTTCCTCAATTCAAAACAAAATCCTTTCCGTTCAAATACCGTCTTTATTTTAAGGGATTCATAAAACCAGTTTAACTCTTTGGAGTTTTATATTCATATTATGATAAGATTTTAGAAATCTGTATGGAAACTTATAGGTGGATTTTTAATAGCATATATTACAAGTAGCTTTCACAATTGTGTATTTTGAACTAATGAAAGAAAAACTATATTTTTTCAGAATGCAACAGTTTTTCATAGTCTTTTTCACTGACTTGTTTTCAAATTGGACACAGGCCACATTATTATTTGTGGGGGTGGGGGAGAGAGAAAGGTAATGGTGCAGGAGGTTAAGGGGCATGGGTTGGGGGGGGGGTGCAATTTTACCAAAGTCCATGTTAATTGACAAACTTAGAAAGCTGGGGTTACTCTTCTATTGGGTCAACACCAATTTAATATAGGGAAACAGTGGTTTAATTTTGTAGAATCCCTACAGTGTGGAAACAAGCCATTTGGCCCGACAAGTCCTCTCCAAGTCTCCAAAGAGCATATCACCCAGAACCACCCACCTACACTAGCCCTGTAGCCCTGCATTTCCTAATCCACTTAACCTGCATATCTTTACAGCATGGGAGGAAATCAGAGCACCGGAGGAAACTCATGTAGACATGGGAGAATGTGCAAACAGTTTAAGAGTTAGTTTAGTAGGCAAGTAATTCAGAAATCTAGGCTATTGGTCTGTGGATAATAGGCAAGCCTTAATGTACAAAGCATTCAGAATAAGATAGATGAACTAACAGTGCAAATCAAGGTAAAAATCAAAGATATGATTTGTTTAGCCATTACGGAGACATTACAAGGAGATCAGAGCTTGGAACTTAACTTTCAAAGATATTTGACCTTTCAGAAAGACAGGAGGGAAGGAAAATATGGTTGGGTAACACTGTTTAATAAGTGATCAAATGAAGACTCTTACAAGATATGATCTAGTCTTGGATGATATAGCATTCATTTGGGTGAAAGCAGAAAACAGCACGTGAAAGAAGTCATTGATAGTATTAATGTGTGGACCCACAAATAGTAGCCATAGTGTAGGAAAGAGTATAAATCAACAAAGAATAAAAGCATGTAAAAATAAAAGAGCAACAACTCTGGTGACTTCAATCTTCAGGTTGATTGGGTCAATCAAGTGGGAAAGGGAAGCTACGATAACAAATTTGGAGTGCTCTATGAAACTACCCCTTACAAAAGGTGTCATGGAGTCAGCCAGGCAACAGGCTATCCTGGATCTGGTAATGGGTAATGAGGCAGCTTTAATAAATAACTTCAGAGTAAAAGATCTCCAAGAAAGTAGCAATTTATTATTCTGTTTGAGTGGGAGACAACTATGTTGGAAACAAGGACGTAATTCATGACTCGCAGCAAAAATATACCCCAGTGAGGAGGAAAGATTCTATGAGATGGAAAATCCAACATGGCCACCCAAAGTAGTTAAGGACACTACTAAGGTGAAAGAAAATTTGCATAATAAGGAGGCATATGTTCCAAAGATTGGCATAAATTCAGTATCCAGTAAAGGAAGACTTAAAAGTTATTCAAGTGAAGGAGAAAATAAACCATGAGGGCAAACTGGCAAAGAATATAAAAAAAAACTGACAAGAACTTCTTTGAATATCTACAAAAAGGAAGAGAGGGGTCAAAGTGAACATTGGCCCCTGAGTAAATGATTCGGAGGAGATACTTATAGGGAACAAGGAAATTGCAGAGTTAAACAAATATTTGGCATGTGGAAATAAATCACACATCCCATTAATATGAAAACAATGCAGAGAAGGAATTAATTGTTAAGAAGGGCGGTAAAGACAAGCCAGGGAACTATAGATCGGTGAGCCTGACCTCAGTGGTGGGCAATTTGTTGGAGGGAATCCTGAAGGACAGGATGTACATGTACTTGGAAAGGCAAGGATGGATTCAGAATAGTCAACGTGGCTTTGTGCATGGGAAATCATGTCTTACAAACTTGATTGAGTTTTTTGAAGAAGTAACAAAGAAGATTGATGAGGGCAGAGCAGTAGATGTGATCTATATGGACTTCAGTAAGGCGTTCGACAAAATTCCCCATGGGACACTGATTAGCAAGGTTAGATCTCACAGAATACAGGGAGAAACTAGCCATTTGGATACAGAACTGGCTCAAAGGTAGAAGACAGAGGGTGGTGGTGGAGGGGTGTTTTTCAGACTGGAGGTCTGTGACCAGTGGAGTACCACAAGGATCGGTGCTGGGTCCTCTTGACTTTTAGTCATTTACATAAATGATTTGGATGCGAGCAGAAGACGTACAGTTGGTAAGTTTGCAGATGACACCAAAATTGGATGTGTAGTGGACAGCGAAGAGGGTTACCTCAGATTACAACAGGATCTGGACCAGATGGGCCAATGGGCTGAGAAGGGGCAGATGGAGTTTAATTCAGATAAATGCGAGGTGCTGCATTTAGGGAAAGCAAATCTTAGCAGGACTTATACACTTAATGGTAAGGTCCTAGGGAGTGTTGCTGAACAAAGAGACCTTGAAGTGCAGGTTCATAGCTCCTCGAAAGTGGAGTTGCAGGTAGATAGGATAGTGAAGGCGGCGTTTGGTATGCTTTCCTTTATTGGTCAGAGTATTGAGTATAGGAGTTGGAAGGTCATGTTGCGGCTGTACAGGACATTGGTTAGGTCACTCTTGGAATATTGCGTGCAATTCTGGTCTCCTTCCTATCGGAAAGATGTTGTGAAACTTGAAAGGGTTCAGAAAAGATTTACAAGGATGTTGCCAGGGTTGGAGGATCTGAGCTACAGGGAGAAGCTGAACAGGCTGGGGCTGTTTTCCCTGGAGCAGGTTTACAAAATTATGAGGGGCATGGATGGGATAAATGGACAAAGTCTTTTCCCTGGGGTCGGGGAGTCCAGAACTAGAGGGCACAAGTTTAGGGTGAGAGGAGAAAGATATAAGAGAGACCGAAGGGGCAACTTTTTCACGCAGAGGGTAGTACGTGTATGGAATGAGCTGCCAGAGGAAGTGGTGGAGGCTGGTACAATTGCAACATTTAAGAGGCATTTGGATGAGTATATGAATAGGAAGGGTTTGGAGGGATATGGGCCAGGTGCTGGCAAGTGGGACTAGATTGGGTTGGGATATCTGGTCAGCATGGACGGATTGGACCGAAGGGTCTGTTTCCATGCTTACATCTCTCTGACTCTATAAGTACCATCATTATTACTAGAGAATCGTATAGACAAATACAAAATACATTTACGATTTGGATGAAGGAATTGAACGCAATATCTCCAAACTTGCAATTGACACTAAGCTGGATGGTAGCATGTGCTGTGAGGAAGATGCTAAAAGGTTGTAGGATGACTTGGACAGACTGGCTGAGTGGCCGAATACTTGGCAAATGCAAACTAATGTGGAAAAATGTGAGGTTATCCACTTTGGTCACAAAAAAAAGGTATATTATTCTGAATGGTGACAGTTGAGGAAAAGATGAGGTGCAATGAGACCTGGGTATCATGGTGGAACAGTTGAAGGTTAACATGCTGGTGCAGCAGGCAGGGAAGGAAGCTAATGGCATGCTCCCCTTCATAGCGAGAGGATTTGAGTATCGGAGTAAGGATGTCTTGTTGCAATTGGTGAGGCCTTGGTAAGGCCATAACTTGTGTATTGTATGCAGTGTCTCCTCTAGTTTGACAAAGGACATTCTTGCTATGGTCTGCCATTGAGAAAAGACTGGATTGTCTGGGCTTGAGGCGGCATGGTGGCTCAGTGGTTAGCACTGCTGTCTCACAGAAGTAGCCAGAGATAGTGGATGTGCTGGTTGTAATTTTCCAAAAATCCATGGATTCTAAAAAATTACCACAAAATTGGAAAATTGCCAATGTAACACCCTTATTCAAAAAGGTAGAGGGGCAGAAAATGGGCAATTAAAGCCTTATTAGCCTAACATTTATTGTTGAAAAAATGTTGGAATCAATTAAGGTAGTAATAGCAGCACATTTCGAAAATCATAACCTAATCAAGCAGTGTCAGCATGGCTCACAAAAGGGAAATTGTGTCTGACGAATTTATTACAGTATTTCGAGGAAGTCTCAACCAAAGCAGATAGAGGAGAACCAATAGATGTGTTGTAGTTCCAAAATACATTCAATAAGATATCTCCCAAACGGTTAAGTTGGAAGATAAAAATCCATGATATTGAAGATAGTATATTATCATGGATTGAGAATTGCTACATGGTCAGGAAAAAGTGAGCAGGCATAAGGAGTTCTTTTCAGGTTGGCAACCTGGAACTAATGGGACTCCACAGGGATCTGTGCTAGGAATACAACTGTTTACAATATATATGAATGACTTGGAGGAAGGAAGTGAATGCATTGTAGCCAAATTTGCAGATGATAAAAATTGGTGGAAAGGGAAGTTCTGAGAAGGATGCATAGATATTTTGATAGGTTATGGAAATAGGTAGAAGTTGGCAAAAGTGGGGAAAATGTGAAGTTCATTTTCAAAGGGTGGACAAAAGAGCAAAATATTATTTAAGTGGAGAAAACTGCAGATAGCTGCAAAGAGACTTGAGGGTACATGTGCACAAAACACAAAGCTAGAATACTGCATGATGCAGCAAGTAATCAGGAAGGCTAATAGAATGGTGACCTTTATTTAAGGGGATAAGAGTAGGGACATCTCTCTACTGTATAAGGTGCTGGTCAGACTACATCTGGAGTACTGAGAGCAGTATTGGCCCCCTTTTATAAAAGAGGATGTTATTTCATTGCAGGCAGTTCAGAGAAGATGCACTACAATGATCACTGATATGGCGGGATTGCCTTATGAGCTGACTAATTTATTAGAATGTTTTGAGGAAGTCTCAGGTTGGGACTCTACTCACTAGAGTTTAGACAAATGAAAATAATTTTTAAAAACTTAGATCCGAATTTCTGTTCAAGAGATGAGAAGAGATCATTGGAATTTGCTATATGGCCCAGTCTGCCTAAGTATATTAACATTTCAATAACAAACGTAGTGGGTGGCACGGTGGCATAGTGGGCGGCACGGTGGCACAGTGGTTAGCACTGCTGCCTTACAGCGCCAGAGACCCGGGTTCAATTCCTGACTCAGGCGACTGACTGTGGAGTTTGCACGTTCTCCCAGTGTCTGCGTGGGTTTCCTCCGGGTGCTCCGGTTTCCTCCCACAGTCCAAAGATGTGCAGGTCAGGTGAATTGGCCATGCTAAATTGCCCGTAGTGTTAGGTAAAGGGGTAAATGTAGGGGAATGGGTGGGTTGCGCTTCGGCGGGTCGGTGTGGACTTGTTGGGCCGAAGAGCCTGTTTCCACACTGTAAGTAATCTAATCTAATGTAATTGATTACTGGAAAGGTAAACCATAAAAAAAAGCTACCATAATTAGCAGACCCACTTCAGTGTCCATCACGCACTTCTGTGGTTGAAGAGGTGACGTGTTGCTCATTACTTCAATCTATCCAGGACCAAAGCTGCATTTGTTTCTTTGCCAAACAAGAGATGAGATCCTCCAGCTTGAGGTTTGAGGGGACCTACTGAACATAGCATTCTCAGAAGATAAGTTACCTGAAATTTGATTTGTAGGAAAACCATGTTTCAAAAACTCCTAATGTATTTTCAATCAATTTTAACAGAAACAAACTCAAACAGCCTGATGTGGTTGCATATTAGGCAAAGAGCCCTAGAACACTATTTCTGAAAAATTTCCACAGATGTAGAAATCAATTTGATAGAGTTGGATAAAATGTACTTAGTTTCCTTTGAATATACAAAACGTTGAAACATTTATTGTCTTCTACTAAAATCATAATGAAAATTTCTTGAATGCAATACTTGAACGGAATCCATCAGCCTTCAAATTACTTTAGTAGAATTGTAGACATGCTGTATTGTAGCTGGTATTTCAATGCAAGAAGAATCAATTGTCAGGCTAAATGTAAAATGAAACAACACAAGTCACACAATAAAGGATTCCATTTGCGGCAGACATTCATTTGTCAGTCCACAGAATAGGATGATATCGCAAAGTGCACATGACCATCCACTCAGCTAACGGAGTTTGCTCTGAGATAATCTGCATAAGTTAAATATGGAACCTCTGTACTCTCTCACCACAATGAATCATGAATCTATGCTCTTTGGATTTGAGGTTCTGAACAAATTAAGCATTACTGCAGCGTGGACAGAATTTTACCAAGATGTTGCAAAAAACCGGCTTCCATACTATTCAAAGTGGAGTAGTTAGAGATTCTACTACAAAAAACAAAACTTCCAATTTCGGAGATTAGTAAGTTGAAAGTTATCAATTTATTTTCAAAGAAAAAAATGAATAATAAAGAAGGAACTAAATTATCTGCATTGTACCTCAGTCTGGAGCTGTTTGTCCACCGCCACTTGCTTCTGAGAAATAGCATCATACTGTCTATTTTGAAGGATTTGGACTTCATCTTCGTTAATTGGCCTGTTAAAATATGAATGACAATGGCTATGGTAACTAGGCTCACATCAAAACCACAATAATTGCAAGAATGACCACAGTGAAAAATTTGATTATGTCACAGCTGATAAAGAAATACATTCACCACATGAACCAAACCAATGCAAAGTTACCCCACTATCTTAAAGCAGTTTGCAGTGCGCTCAGGGGCTTTTGAGCAGCAACTTGCTGTTATTGGCCTCTTGATTCAGCAGAAGTCCCTTCACAGGAGATTGACAACAGTGCAAGCAAGAGTGATCTCCTCAGTGAGACCAAAGAATCTTCTGAGACACAAACTCCAAGCCAAGTATAAATTTAACTTACTGTTCAAATTAATGTCAAATCATGTGCAAACAGCAAAAATAAGTGTGAGGAAAAGAAAGGAATGATTGAGAAAGATGATGGAGACAAGAAAGTTCAAGATTTTTTTTTCCCAAAATCTCTGGCACAAAAGGACATTATGTAAGAACGAAACACACGCAAAGTTACATATGTTAGAACAAGGGAGATGGTTTTAAAGTTTCATCACATCATTAAACATTTACTTGCACCTGAATGCAAAAGTCTAACTTTATTTTTTTTAAATGGGTAACTAGGAAACAAGTACAACTTAATGCCCTTACATGGATTTTGATGCTGAATCTATTCGCAGGTAAAGCAGATTATCTAAGAGCTGAACAAATCAGTCAACAGCTTCCATATTTCTGTGTCTGTTTTATTTTATAAAGGTGTGAATACTGACAGCCTCATTGTCATGATTTCTGAAAACTCCAGCCCCAATATTTTGTCTTATGTGACACTTGGCATGTGATGGATATGACTAAGCTTTATAGTGTTGGAGATCCACAGTATTTCAAGCTGATTCACCCGAAAGTCTCATGTTGTACCATACAACACTTTGCAGACTGCATAAGATGTTAACATTGATCTCTTCCTTCTCACCCCTTCCCCATAAAGCTATTGATGTGTCACAGTTTTTGACGAGAAAGAAGTGAAAGAACAATAATGATGATGGTCTTTAACTGTAATTGTCAAATTAGAAGTGAAAACTGCATGCACATTACAGGACAACTCCGGGGTGGGATCAGCATATGGTGACAGACTGGTACTGGTAAAGAGTACAAAGGGAGCGCTGGTGCTTACATAGGAGTTCTGGAAAAAGTTATCAAATGAGGACTTTGATGGGGAATCCTGCAGAAAGCAGATGATGCATACTGAAATCATATTGCATTGTCACGCCTGCCAAAAAAAAGGCCTGTGGCAAATATTAATGAGAATGAAATATCCTGATGGTTAACATTGGTTTACATCCAACAGTTGGAAGCCCATCCTTTTGAGGCTAGAAATAGTGGCCAATTTGGTTAGTAGAAATGCCCACCAAAGCATGATTCAGTGTCTTAATAATTGATGTCTCAACTCCCATTGCAGTACAAGCAGAAGACATTCAACATTCAGATGATGCAGTCTACTGTTCTAGCTGGAGACAATAGTAATTAGATTAGATTAGATTACTTACACAGTGTGGAAACAGGCCCTTCGGCCCAACAAGTCCACACCGCCACGCCGAAACGCAACCCACCCATACCCCTACATTTACCCCTTACCTAACACTACGGGCAATTTAGCATGGCCAATTCACCTGACCTGCACATCTTTGGAGTGTGGGAGGAAACCGGAGCACCCGGAAGAAACCCACGCAGACACGGGGAGAACGTGCAAACTCCACACAGTTAGTCGCCTGAGGCGGGAATTGAACCCGGATCTCTGGCGCTGTGAGGCAGCAGTGCTAACCACTGTGCCACCGTGCCGCCCATAGTGTGCAAGCATTTGCAGGTTGTCAAAGCACTGTAGCGATCTGTCCTCCCATACATTGCTACAAATGTTGAGGAACTGCCCCAAAACGAGTGGTATTCTTTCCTTGGACTCTGTCCATAACAAGGAAGATGATACTGCAAAGTCTAAGTGAAAAATAAGGCAGTTCAGATTCTGGGTGGATTAAAAATTGACAGAAGAGATATTAGAAAGATCAGCTGCATTTATAAGCTTAGAAGGCATTAGAACTACTTAGGATAATTCTGAAGATGCTCAGGAAGGAAGGTGGTGGTGCTGGCCATAATGTTTTAATTCTTCTTCATCTAGGAATGGAGAAGTGTAAATATTCTCCACTTATTCATAAAAGTGGTACAAGAATAAATCCAGCAATCACGGGGCAGTTAGTATAATATTGAGCTTTGGCAAAGCTTTTAGAAATCGTAATTCAGGGAAGAAGTACACATCCCTTGGACATGGGGATTAATTAAGAAAAGCCAGCATAGATTCAGTAAAGGTAAATTATATTTAACTTGTTGATTGACATGGTTAATGAGATAATATTCGAGGACGCTAGCACAGTTGATGTGACTTATATGGGGTTTGCTGCAGCCACCTGGGAGGATTTAAACTAGTAAAGGGTTGGGGGTGGGGGATCCAGAGAGATAGTGAGAAAAGGGATCAGTCTGAGGTGGGTGCAGTTGGGAAAAGGAGCAAATCAAATTGTCAAGGCAAGCAGGTGCAAGGCAGAGAACAAGGTAGGACTGATTTATTAAACTGCATTTATTTCAAGTGGCTTGACAAGTGAGGCAGATGAACTCAGGGCACGGTTGCAAACATGGGACTGGGATATCATAATTATTACAGAGATGTGGCTTAGGGATGCACAGGAGTGGCATCTTAATATTCTGGGGTATAGATGCTATAGGAAGAATGGATAAAGGGGGAAGGGGTAAGACAGGAGGGTGAGTGGCATTTTTGATTAAGGATAATGTTACAGCAATATTTAGGGAGGATATTCCAGTGAAGTTATTTGGGTGGAACTGAGAAATAAGAAAGGGATGCTCATCTTATTGGGATTATACTATAGACCATCCCCCACCCCATCAGTCACAGGAAATTGAGAAGCATATTTTTAAGGAGATCGGAGTTATCTGTAAGAACAATAGGGTGATAATGGTAGGGGATTTTAACCTTCCAAACATCTGGGATTGCCATAATGTTAAGGACTTAGATGGAGAGGAATTTGTTAAGTGTGTACAAGAAAATTTCAAAGGTAATGTGACGGCCAGAAAGTGGGAAGCCTTCAAAAATGAGAGTTTGTCCGGGGTCAGTATGGCCCTGTTAGGAAGAAGGGCAAAGAAGATAGATGTAGGGAATGCTGGAGGACTACAAAAATTGATACGGAGGAACTGGTGTTGAACTGTGGACAAAGTTAAAAATCTCACAACACCAGGTTACAGTCCAACAGGTTTATTTGGAAGTATTAGCTTTCGGAGAATTTATAGCAAAAGATTACAGTGCCAGGTAACTGATATGATATATTGAACAAACCTAGATTGTTGTTAAGTCTTCCATCTTTTAGAATGGGTTGCAGGTTTCGGTTCATTAACATGCAAATCCCAGAACAACTTTTAAAGTCACATTCTCGAGATAACTCAAGGTTTTATAGAAGAAAAAGTGACATCTCAGCTCAGACATAAAGTTATCTTGAGACTGACTTAAATTAAAAGTATTAATGAGACAAAACCTGCAACCCACCCTAAAGCATGAAAGACTTATCAACAATCTAGGTTTCTTCAATATATCATTTCAGTTGAATGACACTAATCTTTTGCTATAAATTCTGTGTCTTATGGCCCTGCTCTACAACTACCTGATGAAGGAGCACTGCACCAAAAAGCTAGTGCTTCCAAATAAACCTGTTGAACTATAACCTGGTGTTGGGTGATTTTTTAAACTTTGTACAGAAATTGATGTTCTGGTCATGAAAAAGGAAGCACAGTGTCAGGTATAGACAGCAAGGATTGAGTGAATCCTCAGAGTATAACGGTAGAAAGAATATGCTTAAAGTGAAATCAGGAGGGCAAAATGGGGTCGAGATAGCTTTAGCAAATAGGGTTAAGCAGAATCCAAAGGGTTTCTACATATACATTAAGGACAAAAGAGTAACTAGGGAAAGAATAAGGCCCCTCAAAGATCAGCAAGGCAGCCTATGTCTGGAACCGCAGAAGATGAGTAAGATACTAAACAAGTATTTTGCATCAGTGCTTACCATGTAGAAAGACATGAAAGCGAGACCCCTTTGGGGGAGTAAATAGTGATATGTTGAAACTGTCCATGTTACACAGAGGTGGTGGTGCTGCTGGATGTCTTAGAACGCATAAAGGTGAATAAATCACCTAGACCTGACCAGGTGTACCCTCGAACTCTGTGGGAAGCTCGGGAAGTGATTGCTGGGCTCCTTGCTGAGATATTTGTATCATCAATAGCCACAAGTAAGGTGCTAAAAGATGGGACGTTGGCTAACATGGTGCCATTATTTAAGAAAAGTGGTAAGGAAAAGCCAGGGAACTCTAGACTGGTGAACTTGACATTATTAGTGGCAAGTTGTTGGAAGGGATTCTGAGGGATAGGATTTACATGTATTTGGAAAGGCAAGGACTGATGAGGGATAGTCATGGCTTTGCTTGTGAGAACAAGTATCTTATTAATTTGATTGAGTTTCTTTGAAGAAGTGGCGAAGAGGATTGAAGAAAGCAGAGTGTTGGATATTGTCTATATGGACTGCATGATGTGGAGGAACTGGTGTTGGACTGGGGTGGACAAAGTTAAAAATCATAACACCAGGTTAAAGTCCAACAGGTTTAATTGGAAACACTACCTGAAGGAGCAGCGCTCCGAAAGCTTGTAGACTGGTTAAGATGATTAGATCACATGGAACACCGGAAGTAGTAGCCATTTCGATACAAAATTGGCTCAAAGATAAGAGACACAGGGTGGTGGTGGAGGTCTGATTTTTGGACTGTGACTAGCATGGATTGGTGCTGGGTCCACTGCTTTTTGTCACCTATATAAATGGTTTGGATGTGAAGATAGGAGTTGTGGTTAGTAAATTTGCAGATGACACCAAAATCGGAAGTGTAGTGTACAGCCAAGAAGGTTAACTCAGAGTACAACTGGACCTTGACCAGATGAGCCAATGAGCCAAGGAGTGGCAGATGGAATTAAATCTAGATAAGCATGAGGTGCTACATTTTGGTAAGGCAAATCAAAACTGAGCTTTTTATTAAGTGCATAACGTCTTGGGGAGTATTGCCAAACAATGGGACCTTGAAATGCAGGCTCATAGTTCCTTGAAAGACAGGTATACAGTGTAGTGAAGAGTGTGTTTGGTACGCTTGCATTTATTCGTTAGTGCTTTAAGTATATGAGTTGGGAGGTCATGTTGTGGCTGTACAGGGTAGTGGTTAGGCCACTTTTGGATTCTGTGTTCAATTCTGGTCTCCTTGTTATAAGAAGGATGTTGTCAAACTTGAAAAGATTCAGAAAAAATTTACAAGCATCTTGCCAGGTTTGGAGGGTTTCAGCTAGGGAGAGAAGTTGAATAGGCTGTGGCTGTTTTCTCTCGAGCATTGGAAGTTGTGAGGTGAACTTTTAGAGGTCTATAAAATTATGAGGGGCATGGATAGGGGTAGGGTAGAAAAACTAGAGGGCATAAGTTTAAGGTGAGAGGCAACTTTTATATGCAGAGGGTGGTGCATTATGGAATGAGTTGCCAGGGGAAGTGGTGGAGGCTGGTAAAATTACATTTAAAAGACATCAGAATGGGTACAGTAACAGGAGGGGTTTGGAGGGATATGGACTAAATGCTGGCAAATGGGACTAGATTCATTTAGGGTGCCAGGTTGGCATGGATGAGTTGGACCAAAGGGTTTGCTTTTCTGCTGTACATCTCTATGCCTGCCAAAAGATGTCTGATGAAGTGTCAGATTTAAGGCTGTGACCAAACTTGAGGCCTATGGAAAGAAGAGTGGTCACAATGGATACAAAAATCAGCAGAAGATAGAGTAATTGCAAATGGCTGTCTTCTTGGATGAAAGAACAAATTATTGTAGTGTTTCCTAAGAGTTACTATCAGAACCATTGATTTTCTTGATTTATATTAACAATAAAGTATTCAATACCTAGTGTCAAATCTGTCCCTCATGCTCAGAATAGAGAGAGGTGCAGTATGCAGCAGACTGTGATTGACCATGACAATGGACTCTGCTGAGTCTGCAGGGCTCTCCTAGAGCGATACAACATTAGTGTTTATCAATCTATTTGCTT
This sequence comes from Chiloscyllium punctatum, assembly GCF_047496795.1. Classification (NCBI taxonomy): domain Eukaryota; kingdom Metazoa; phylum Chordata; class Chondrichthyes; order Orectolobiformes; family Hemiscylliidae; genus Chiloscyllium; species Chiloscyllium punctatum. Next base: position 28,948,392 of record NC_092739.1, on the reverse strand, counting down.
ACATTTCATGCAACAGCCTGGCTGTCATTAACTGCTTCCTGTGCACAACGTGCACACGTGCCTGCATTGTGCACAAAAGTCAGCCAAATACCCTGTTGCCCATTAGGTTGGCAATTAGTTCATCTTTATAGCTCAAATACAGCTGGCACTGTGAACTACTGCAGATTGAAGTCAGCATTCCTGAGGTCAGGATATTAGACACTGGCCAGATAATTGCTACTTATGGAATCACATTAGCTGAATATTGAGGGGAGTAGAATACTTTTTAATGTGGTTCATTTCAGAGTTCACATGCAGTGCTTGCAAGGCAACATATTATAGTTAATAACATTCTACACCATTTAAATAAAGCTTGCAGTCCTCATGAAGCTACATTTTCACCTTTTTCTTCTGTGGTGCGGTGAAATATTGCAAATATCAACTGTTTAGTCAAAAAGGAACAAAACACTTAAACCTTTTACATGCTCAAAATCTCTGCCAATGCAATCTTTGCCATATCCTGAATTTCGTCAGGCTGCACACTTTAGTGAACACCTCTGTATTGAAGCAGGATCTAAAGCTGTTCCTCGCTGGGGCAGATATACAAGAATTACTCCCTCAATACTATGGCTTCCTTCTGAGAATCCTACCACCTCCTTTTTGAACTACTTATCCTGCTCTGCTGACTGTTGCGGTGATACATGAGACTAAGAGAAATATTAACTGCTCCATGAGTTTTGTCCAGAGTCCTAGAAGTCAAGACAAAGATCTTCAACACTCGTGACTCTACTCTTTAATGACTTTGGTAACTTTAATAACAGCATAGAACAACAAATTAAATAAAGGCCAGTAGAGACCAAACAACTAGAAAGAGATGGTTGATTATCGCTTTAAATCGCTCTGGAAGAGAATTCCTGCTGGCTTTGGTCATGTGTTTAGCTGTAAAGGTTAAGACGGCGCATTTGCTGGAACACTGATTTCTAAACTGGCAGCATTGGCATTCAATTAGCAGCCATGACCAGAAGTAATCATCTATATTTAGAACATAGAACAGTACAGCACAGAACAGGCCCTTCAGCCCAAGATGTTGTGCCAACCATTGATCCTCATGTGAGGTAAACCTAATGTACGCACCCTCAAATTTCTGTGACCATATGTATGTCCAGCAGTCTCTTAAATATCCCCAATGACTTCGCTTCCACAACTGCTACTGGCAACGCATTCTATGCTCTCACAACTCTCTGTGTAAAGAACCCGCCTCTGACATCCCCTCTATACTTTCTGCCAAACAGCTTAAAACTATGACCCCCCCGTGTCAACAATTTCTGCCCTGGGAAAAAGTTTCTGGCTATCAACTCTATCTATGCCTCTCATTATCTTGTACACCTCAATTAGGTCCCCTCTCTTTTTTCCAATGAAAAAAGTCCAAGCTCAATCAACCTCCCTTTGTAAGATAAGCCCTCCATTCCAGGCAGCATCCTGGTAAACCTCCTCTGAACCCTCTCCAAAGCATCCACATCTTTCCTATAATAGGGCGACCAGAACTTGACACAGTATTCCAAGTGCAGTCTAAGCAAAATTTTATAGAGCTGCAACAAGATCTCACGACTCAAATTCAATCCCCCTGTTTATGAAAGTCAAAACACCATATGCTTTCTTAACAACCCTGTCCACCTGGGTGGCAATTTTAAGGGATCTATGTACCTGTACACCAAGATCCCGCTGTTCCTCCACATAGCCAACAATCCTGTCTTTAATCCTGGACTCAAGTTTCATGTTGGACCTTCCAAACTGCATCACTTCATATTTATCCTGGTTGAACTCCATGTGCCACCTCTCAGCCCATCTCTGCATCCTGTCAATGTCACGCTGCAGCCTACAACAGTCCTCTATACTGTCAACGACACCTCCAACCTTTGTGTCGTCTGCAAACTTGCTAACCCAACCTTCAATCTCCTCATCCAAGTCATTAATAAATATTACAAAGAGTAGAGGCCCAAGAACAGAGCCCTTGGAACACCACTCATCACTGACTTCCAGGCAGAATATTTTCCTTCCACTACCACTCACTGTCTTCTGTTGACCAGCCAATTCTGTCCCCAGACAGCTAAATTTCCCTGTAGCCCATTCCTCCTGACCTTCTGAACGAGCCTACCGTGGGGAACCTTATGAAATGCCTTACTGAAGTCCATATACACCACATCCACCGCTCGACCTTCATCAACTTGTCTAGTAACATCCTCAAAGAACTCAAAAAGATTTGAGAGGCATGACCTGCCCCTCACAAAGCCGTGCTGACTGCCTTTAATCAAGCCATGCTCTTCCAGATGGTCATAAATCCGATCCCTCAGAATCTTTCCTAACATCTTGTGGGCGGCATGGTGGCACAGTGGTTAGCACTGCTGCCTCACAGTGCCAGAGACCCGGATTCATTTCCCGTCTCAGGTGACTGACTGTGTGGAGTTTGCACATTCTCCCAGTGTCTGCATGGGTTGCCTCCAGGTGCTCTGGTTTCCTCCCACAGCCCAAAAATGTGCAGGTTAGGTGAACTGGCCATGCTAAATTGCCCGTAGTGTTAGGTGCAGAGGTAAATGTAGGGGAATGGGTCTGGGTAGGTTGCGCTTCGGCGGGTCAGTGTGGACTTGTTGGGCCGAAGGGTCTGTTTCCACACTAAGTAATCTAATCTGTAAGTAATCTAAACCTTGCAGATGACAGAAACCAAAAGTGAAAGATGTGCGACTGAAATAAAGGCTAGCTCCCAGCATGTTAGAATATTTTACATCTTTTATACAAAATTACTGCTCACCAATTTAAAAGTGATTTTCTCTCTGTACTTTTAAGCTTAAAAACACTTTTGTGAAAAGTAGAATCAAACATTTGTTCGTTAATTTGCCACAATGAGAATTGATTCATACAGAGTTTTCTTGAACAATTCAAGATTCATAAACATATTCAATTTGGAAGATTTTTCAAATTTATTTGCTATCAAGACTGAATAGCTAAGAAACTGTTCTAGTCTTTTGAAACAATAAAACAATTCTGTAATATTCTTTGGTCTGTCATGTTAACTCATTTTTATAATAAATATGGTCTTTGCATGGACATCATCTAGTCCTCTTATCATGTATCCCTTGATTCCTTCCTCTTTGGAAACATACAAAAAAATTTGAGATACAATTGAGTATGCAAATTTTGCAAGTTATTCACATAATTCTATAATTCAGGAATGCAAAGGCTATGGCCAAACTACCTACATGACAACATCAGTTGCCTCAGCATTCCCAGCCTTGAAGGAGGGGAAATAAAAATCATCTTCATACAAGTTAGATCATCCTTCAAAAAGGCGATTATATACTTCTAGGTTCTTGAAAATATGTAGTAGAGTGTAAGTTTATTCATTGTGTAGGAAGTCAGAAGGGAAGAGTACTTAATAAAAGGCAGAACTGCAGATGGAGAACCGAAACAAACAAAAACAATATTTCTGGAGAAACTCAGGTCTGCTAGCATTTGTGGAGAGAAAACAGAGTTAACACTGAGTCCTGTCTTTGAAACTTACATACAAGGAATGAGACAAAATTGGGTATGCTTCTAGAAAGAGGGAAGGAATTAAGGGATACATGATACGAGGACTAAATGAAATTCAAAAAGAGACTACATGTACTTTTTAATGAGTTAACACAATATTATTTGGTCTGCTATGTTAACATCATGCTCAGAAGCGCCTTCTGAAGGGTCACAGGACTCAAAACTTTAACTGTTTTCTCTCCACAGATGCTATAAGACCAACCTAGTGTCTTGAGGAAAAAATGTTTGAACAATTTTTCTGTACATAAATGATTTTTAAAAACAAATCAAAATGATTAACCTGAATGATTTGGCCAATTCCCAGTGACACACAAATAAGTCAGGTCTCAGCTACCAAAATATACCCCTTCAATTATATTACTTTTCAATCTTCTTACCTCTGGTTGAATCCTGGGCTTTCAGCCTACAAAAATAAAAGAAATGCTATAAAACTTGCATGACTCTGTTAACATTATTTCCATTACATAAATGGCAACCCAGAAGTAAACATGAAAATAATTCAATGAATATTTTATGTTAACACCTGACAAAATGTTTATGCATCAAGAGCAACAAATCAAACTGACAAAATTAATTGCATTCCTGCATGACTGTATGTACCTTAATTTTTTTTGGTTGGGATGATATTTTAAAAGGATTTTTTCTTAATGTTACATCATGAAAACTTAGAAAATGTAGTGTTCCTTTTGTTTTAAACAGTATGAAACAAATTAAAAAAAAAAGCAAATTGATGGCATTTAGTTTCTATTGTAAGCTTAACAATTTAATGATTCACAGTCAGCAGTTGAGATTTATACGGAGCATACTTGTTCATCATTGATCAGTTACCACTTTTGCAGGTTTACTATAGGGATACAATTGGACTTAGGCCAATATGGATTCTGGTTCATTTCCCTGCAACTACATCTGATGATGGAGCTCAAATATTCTGAGGATAGACCACATTTTGGGAATGTTATTTCTTTAACTTTTCTCAAGTGATTCATTACATACATCTTTAAAAATTAAAAGTCATACACCAGATTAACAGTGATATCAAAAATATCAATAACTCTTATTTGTTTACTATTTTAAATCTGGAAATGATTACAAGGAATTTTTTTTATTTTACAAATCAGTCTTTTGCCAAAGTGTTTTTTTTTCATTAATGAGATGTAGATATTGGTGACAAGCATTTACTGCCCATCGCAGTAGTTTTTGAGCAGTTGACAGCAAGACACCTGGAAGCCACGTACTGTAGGTACACAGCAATGCTATTAAGGATTTCATTCCAGGATCTTGACCCAGCAGAAGATAAAGAAATAGAAATATACTTCCAAGTCAGGATAACATGCGACTCTAAAGCAAACTTGTGGTATTCCCATCTGCTGCCTTAGTTCTAAAATTGTAAATATTCATATCAAACGTTTGGTAAAAATAGTTAATGGCATTAACACAATAGTTTTGCTTCAACTAAATAAATGAATAAAGATCATGGACACAGCTCACAATGCTAAGAAACATGTGGTGTCACTGACATTCCAATTCATGTAGCAGTATCAATGCTCAGTATCGGTAATTCTTAATTTTAACTTAAATTATCAGTACAACGAAACAGGGTAGGTTCAATATATTTGAGTTTGAGCCTGACATTTTTCCAACTTTGACTGCAAGGCTGTTTGTTAGTTTTAATTTGATCATTTTCACTTACCACTGACATGCATTAGTTTTAAAGTGGAAACGAACATCTTAAGTATTTCGTTACATCAAAAAAACTCTTGAACAACTATATTCATATGCTTGATAACTGCTACAACAATCTGTTTTCGCTCAGGCAAAATGTTGCTTGGTTCTGGAAGTTCCAAGAACAATAATTGATGTATAAGAAAGTCTGCCAAAATGCATCACTTTAACAACAACGGTCAAATGTTTAAAATTATACCTCTGCAAATTTTTCTGTTAGGCTCACTCTTTCTTAAGCATTATTCTGCAAACAAAATATCCAAGAAACACTACAAGATGATTGGGTTGGGATATCTGGTCTGCATGGACAGGTTAGACCAAAGGGTCTGTTTCCATGCTGTACATCTCTATGACTCTATAAGAGAATACAGTTCTTTACCATTCCTGCCCAACACATTCGTCATATTTCATATTACCATCAACTACGCTGCACATCCAAAAAAACACCCCCCTTACGTTTAAAATATTTTGGAATGTCTTTATTGTTTGTCACTTCTGATGTTTTATTGCCTTGCAACCAAAATAGGTTTAATACAGTATAAATTATGCACATTTACTTGCAGTGGAAAAATGCAGAATAGAACTTCTCAAAAAGACAGTACATTTTAAGAAATACTTTGTAAGACAGCAAGATCACATTATTATGTTATGGGGAAAGAAGATTACAAAATTCTTCTCATTTATCTTGCAAAATCCAAGAATGGATTAAAAAGTCCTTGAACTTATTGTTTGAAAAGGTATGATAGGTAAAATACTGATGTTTAATCATGAACAACATACAAAGACAATAGAAATCCCTGGACAGCTTCAGGTTCAGCCATTTTGTCTAGCGTCAGTTGTAGCAATTAGATATGTTCAATGGTGATCTTAGAGTCTGCTGGGAACACAGCTGTGATACAGTTAGCAGTAATAGTCACGAAGTGCACTTTGACAGATTCCCAAGGGGAATGGATTTAAACATACCTCATCACTCTCCACCAAATTCTCAAACTGTAAATAAAAAGCAGAGTGTGGTTAATTTTAAGTTCGCATCATATATCACAATGAGATGGTTCTTCCACATTAATAGATGGAACTAAGTGAGAAAGACAGATGTCAATTTAGTCCAAGAGAACCATAAGCTAACAATGATAGCCACGCCAAATTCTTCCAATTTCAGAGAAAGGCAGAGAAGTTGACTATTGCAAGTGTTCCTTGGAGAAATTGGTCTGATCGTTCCACAGTCTTGCCTGCCCCTAATAACCTTATGTCCCCTCGTTTATCAAGAATCTAATTGGTCTTAAAAATAATCAAACACTCTCCTAATACTGCCTTTTCAGGAACAGGGTCCCAGGGACTCTCAATAAAGAGACTAAGGGTTGACAATTGAAATCACAATATTCCACCATATCAAGAATAAAATGTGCGTCAATTTTCCCCACAGCAACAGAAACATCTATCTGCATAGAGAGAGCCATTAATAACACCTGTCAACAGCGACCTCTAGTGAAAGAGCTCCATATTAATTTAGATTTTACTCTGTCAGATTTCTGACAAGCAGAAACTGCTGCTACAATGCACCACCAACTAGTGGATAAATGTGGAGGATGACTGCCATGCTCTTACGCAGTAGTCAAGATGACAGCAACAATATAGTCACATTGCATGATGAGTTGTACTACTTAGTTGCCAATCCTAAGTAGTCTAATGAGATAAATCCTTGCCAACAGTAGCCTAATGATTAGCTAGTTATTAACGATTTTTTGGGCACAGGAGCAGTAAAGGGGATAAGCAGACTCTCTATGGAGTTAAGGTGATTTCACAATGACACCATATGAACATTGAAATCAAAGTCAAAGTCAATCTGCAGACTGGATAATCCAATAACTGAACCAGGCGGTCTTAATACTCAAGGGAACAGTCAGTCAATGAGCGAGCAATCAGTGGGAGTCATTAATCACGTATGTTGGCACATGCCAGTCTCTTGGCTTCTTAGGGCTCTGCATTAAATAAGCCTGTAAACAAATAGCTTAAAAAGTGTAGGGCAGTCCTTACTGGATAAGCAATGCTGGATGCTAGTACATAGCAGTTTCATCTTGAAAGTGGCAAAATTGAGCCTTTGTAGTATTTGTAAAAATATTTTTTCCTATACAATAAAATCTATAAAAATTAGAGTTCAAGTATCAGAAGTCTAAAAATATATTGTAGCCCTCCAACTGGCAATGATACTTAAAGTAGATCTTTTTGGTGACCAGCATAGCATACGAGGAGGGTGTTTCTGAAGGATTCAAGTACAGATACAAGGAAACATCTAAACTGATTAATGTAGTTAACTATTTGGCTGATCTAGCATAGACTGTATACAAATCCTTAAGCTTCTCATAAGTGATAAACAGCAACAAATTGAACAGCAGCAACTTGGTAATGAATATTAATCTGAGGTGGTTCATGATCACAGTAACAAAATATAGGCAGTCGATGATTTGTGGCAATTTTCTGATAGTTTATGGAGCTGTTAAGCAGCAGTTAGATATATTAGTTAATTGAATTAAGAAGGTATATAACCATAACAATTGGAGATGGCCTACACCAGAGGTCAACAGGTTGCTGAGGCAGGGAGTGTTGCTCATGTTCAAGTTGCGAAGCAGCATCTTGCTCTTGAGTCAAATGTTAGAGAACTCTTCTCTGGGTTTTCCAGCTTCTCTTTGGGTGCATCTTTCATTTGGAGAAGACAGCTCTTTGAGGACCCTGCCTGATAAGGACTGCTGCTGATGAGATCTGCCTGATAACCACTGAAAATTGATGGGAACGGCCCAATGACCACTCACTCTGCTCTGAACACTTGCTGTTATATTTCTAGAGGTATGTAATTTGTTGTATCAGCAATTGTCTGAACGTTTTGGCCAACGAACATGGGATAGATACTCAAGACATTAGATGACCATTGTCCCATTCCCAGCTCCATTTGAAGGCTAGCTTTTATTCCTTCTAAGAACAAAATTTATTTTCATAATGAATATAATAATAATTGGGTACATTTGGCATCAGATAAATTGTTAACACTAGCTCAATGCATGTCATGACCTCATTGCAAAACAAAAGGTAAGAATTGCATGAAACAATGTTAGAACTTTGGAAAGTTAATTACTACTGTAATAGTTGTTAAATTGCATGTTGCAGAGTAAATGCTAGGAAAATTTAATTAAGCATGAATTGAGTAAAATACTAAGTGCACTAACATGCAAAAATTCATTCATATTTGCAGCCACATACAAGTTTATCGCAGATATTTCCCTTCAATCGTATCCTCCTATTTCCACTGTCTTCTCACACTTCCAAAAATATGATATAAAGTGAGGGGTTTATATGTTGCATATTGTATGACATGAATGAGCAACGTTAGCAAAACTTTTCATTACTGGTCAGCACAAGTCTTGCCGAAAGCTGTTGACAATCAAAGATGCATTCTATTGTGGAACTTGAACAAACCCTCTTTATGAACGTAACAGCGAGGATCAGACATCCTGATCAGCAGAGACTGCTCTGCCATTCAATACAATCATGTATAATCTTCAGTTTCTACTCCACTTTTCTGCTGGCTACCCATTTCTCTCAATTCCTTGAGAAATCAAAAATCAATCTCAATGTTCAATACATCCAACATTGTAGACTCCACAGCCCTCTTGGGTAAGTATTTTCAAGTATTCGTGACTGACAGTCCCAAATGATTGGCTCCTTATCCTGATACTATGCCGCTGCATTCTAGGTACATCAACTGGGGAAACAATCTCTGTGCCAAGTTGCCAAACACTTCAGAACCAAACATGTTTCTGTGAGATCACTTCTCTAAGTGAGATCACTTCCACTTCTCTAAACGCCAGAGGCTACACAGAGTGCAATTTACTCAGCTTCTCATCACACATATAACCAAGTTTGCACAGGAACCAATCTGGTGAGCTAATACTGTGCTGCCTCTTCCTTGGATATGGAGGGCAAAAAGGCACACAGTACTCGAGGCATGAATCATCAAAGCCCTGTACAAATGCATCAAAATTGGTCAACCATGATTACCTTTTCATAAAACCATGCTGACAATATCTGATCACAACATGGGTTAAGTGCTTTAGAAGGCCTCCCCTAATAATAGATTCCAGTATTTTTGTGAAATTAATTGGCCTGTAATTATCTTTTTTAAAATCTGTTGCTCACCTTTCTTGAACAACAGAATTATATTTATTAACTTGCAATCAATCTAGGCAATATTGGAAAATTATCCAGCATGTTCATTACCTCTACAGTCACCCCTAAGAAACTTCATATCTAGGCCATCATTTTTGGAGGGTGAGTCAGCTTTTAGTACCTCAAACCTAATGCCTTTTCTCTTATGGATGTTAATTAGACCATAATATATAAACAAAATTAGGCCAATCAGCCCATCAAGTTTGCTCTGCTACTCAATCACACCGGATATATTTTTCAACTCCATTTTCTTACCTTCTCCCTGTAACCTTTGACCCCCTTGCTAATCAAGAACTCATCGGTCTTAAATAGCGACTTAGTCTTCACAGCTTTCTGTTGCAATGAATTCTGTAGGTTCACTATTTTTTGGTTGAAGAAATTACTCCCATCTCAGTTTGTGTTCTTCACTCTCTCTCAATGCAATTTGTATACTCTGAAAATACAAACTTTTTGTTCAATGTCTCTTGCCATTTCCTCATTCCCCATGGATTTTTTTTCCTGTACGTCTGTCTGAGGGTTCAATGTTTACTTTATCCACTTTATTTCTTTTCAACATAATTACAAAAGCTCCGAAAGTCTATTATGATATCCCCGACTGGTTTATTTTTATTTTTTCTCTTTGCAATCAACATTTGGATCTCCCTTCAGAGGCCAGAAAAAAATCCCTTGATAGGCTCTAAATGTTTTCAAACAAAAAGTAGAATGTGATTTTACAGCAAATCAGATTTAGCTTAGGGTGAGCCTGACCCAAATTGTATGTAATACATAGATCACTACTGATCATTCACCAACAACTGTACTCTAATGGAAAACCATTTGTTTTGTTCTGGCAAGGGAGGAAATGTTAAAATTATGCCAATATACTTCACATTTTATGATCAGCAGTTAGGTTCAAGAAGAACTGGACTGAATCAGAGACTATTCCTCCATACAACAAGACTTAATCTTGTAACAGTGTATACTAGAGTGTGCAGACAAGTGTTGCACCCATGAACTGAATACATTTTGAATAATTTGGCATGTAGAAATACTAATTTTCTCACTTCAAATGGTAACATCAAATGATGAAGTAATACCACCATCTCCTAGCATATTCAACTGAAAAATCTTGTGCACACTATTTTTTTACAAAACTTTACTCATTCGTTCACTTTAGTCAGAGTATTACAGTAACAAGTGTGCAAGTCAGGTGATGTATAATCAGCACTGTACTACTTACCTCTATAGTGAAGTGCTCTCCAATAGAACTTGTTCTAAAATACTTTGATCTAGGAGAAAACAAGATATTTTATTGAGTTTGCTTGATGAGCAGACAATACTTCAGAAAGTAACCTAGCAACCACACAGCAGTGAATGTTGTGACTTGTACAGTATAAAAACAAAACAAGAAAGATCAGTCTAGAATTATGGGTTCAGTAAAATGCAAGAATGCATAGTTATTTCTTTGGACTGACGCATTGTCCAACAGTACCTGTTTACTTTATAAATAACTAAATTTTACTTGCTAGACATGTCACCATTGGGCTCATTTACCAAAGGGAAAAATAACAACAAAATTATATTTTTAACATTAACATGCTTTAAAACTGTAACAATCTTTCTTCATCACTATCACAGCAAACAATCATAATCATCAACATTTAGCCTTAGCACACACTGCGCACCTAGTCATATTCTCAACACCTCATGATTTCATTGTGCTTATGTGGAAAATATGTTTCACAGAGGGATAATTAAAAAAAGAATGAATGTTGAGTCAAGGAAAGAAATATTAGGAGGGGTAACTAAATGTTTGGTAAGATTTCAGGATATGAAGCAAGTGAACAGGCTGAACTATTTAGGGACTAAATGCCAGAGGATCACCACTCCCACATTGTGGAATTATAACGGTATAATTGTAACAAAGCAGACAGCTAGAAATCACAGGATACTGGAAACCTGCACTTTATCATGACAAAGTTCTTGCTTGTGTTGATTGATGATTCAATGAAATTTAATGTTTTACTTATCAGCCATTTTTACAACTATTTCAAACTGAACATTTTTTCCAGCTAAATTGAAGAATTGAAGTTGAGATTATTAAAATGGAAGAAGTGTTGTGAGCCTTAAAAGGTATTAAGATAGATAAATCCCTGGGTTCTGATGGGATCTATCCCAGAATATTGAGTCAGGCTATAGAACAAATTGGAGCATTAACAGATATTTTTGTACACTCTCTGACCACAGGTGAGGTCCCAGAACACTAGAGAATAGCCAATGTTGCACCATTGTTTAAAAAGGGTAACAGGGACAATCCAGGAAATTACAGGTCTGTGAGCCTCATGTCAGTGGTAAAAAAAATTACTGGAAAATAATCTCGGGGCGAAATCTCTGAGTAGCAAATGGATTTATTAGTGATAGACAGCACAACTTTGTTCAGGGAGGTTGTGTCTCATTAACTTGATTAAATATTTTGAGGAGGTAACAAAGATAATAGATAAGAGGAAAGTGGTTGACGTTGTCTACATGGACTTCAGTAAAACTTTTGACAAGGTCAGTCATGGCAGACTGGTACAAAAGGTGAAGTCATATAGTATTGGGATGAGCTGGCAAGATGAATACAAAACTGGCTTAGTCATAGGAGACAGAGGGTAGCAGTGGAAGGATGCTTTTCAAAATGGAGGGTTGTTACTAGTGGTGCTCCACAGGGATCAGTGCTGGGACCTCTCTGTTCATGGTCTACTTAAATGATTTGAAAGGATACATAACATAACTGGTCTGATTAGTAAATTTGTGGATAATACAAAGATTAGCGGAGTTGCGAATAGTGAGGAGGATTGTTAGAGGATAAATGGCAGATGGCGTTTAATCCAGACAAACGTGAGGTGATGCATCTTGAAGGTCAAGTACAGCAAGTTATACAATAATGGCAGAACCCTTAGGAGTACTGATATGCAGACGGATCCAATTGTGCAGGTCCTCAGATCACTGAAGATAGTAACGCAGGTTGATAAGGTAGATAAAAAAGGCTATGGCATCTTGTCTTCATTGGTAGGGCATTGAGTATAAGGATAAACAAGTTATACTGAAGCTCTATAGAACTTTAGTCAGGCCACACTTGGAATATTGCACACAGTTCTGGTCACCACATTACCAGAAGGATGTGGATGCTTTGGAGAGGGTACAAAAAAGGTTTACCAGGATGTTGCCTGATATGGGGAATTTCACTATAAAGAAAGTTTGGAAAAACTGGTTTTGTTTTTACTGGAATGTAGGAGGTTGAGGGGTGACCTGACAGAAGTTTAAGAGACTGTGAATGATATGGATAGAGTGGAAAGTGAGGCTTTCTCCCAGAGATGCAGGGGTCAATTACTAGGGGACACAGATACAAGGTGTGCGGGGGTTAAAAGAGATGTGTGAGGCAAAGTTGTTCACACAAAGGGTGGTGATTGCCTCAAATGCATTGCTAGGTGGTGGAAGGAGACAATAGCAGCATTTGAGAAATACCTGGACAAGTACATATACAAGACAGAATAGAGAGATATGGATCCTGTAAGTAAAGACAATTTAAGCATGGAAGAGCAAAATATATGTCAGCGCAGGCTTGGAGGCTGAAGGGCCTATTCCTGTGCTGTATTGTTCTTTGTATTATGATCAGCTGCTAACCACTACAAATTTGAATTCCAGATATTGTTGCAAAGAATAAGAAATCAGGCCGATAACCACACAGGGAACCTTTTCCTGCTGACAATCATACTGTATAGGGTTCTTTGAATGTCATGTTTAAGTACAGTTGGGTGCCCTTCCATCTTTCAAGATGCATAATTAAGAAAGCTGCAAGGCTTCACGAGGGCATCGGCTGGAGTCAGATTCAAAACCAGAAAATGGCAGCAAAGAGTCAGTAACATTGTGGTCTTTGCACTCTGGTATGGTAGCTACTTTCAAGACTTTGAAGAATCAAGTCAACATTGTCTTGACATTTACGATTTAAATGGACTAGCACAGTGCAGGCTGTTAGTTGTTCATAATTTGCCAGCATCCACACAGTTTGTATCAGTCACATGCTTATTTAGGACTGTTAAATCTGTATTCCTTTATTTTGCAAATGTCTGTTTCCCTATAAATCGTTGAGCTTTAGACAAAATAGTAGATGTTAACCTGAGGTCTGGTAGTTCTGCAGATAGCACTTCCACCTCTAAGCCAAAAGCTCCAGGTTCAAATCCCACTCGATGACATGTTGGCATGGAAGTACAGAAAAAGTTCAAACATGCTGATTGCCTTTCCAACTATTGTCTTATTACTTCCCAAGGGAAAAGAAAGGAGTGAAGCTACAAAAAACTAATTTAAGGAAGATTGTCTCAAGAGGTCACCAGTTTACCATGTCCAAAAGAATTCAACTACGCCCTTGTCAAATATCAGAGCCCCAACCTCCTTTTAGTGAATATGGACTCTTTACTCTAGCTATTTAGCTGTTGTCAGATGAAAATAAACAGCTAAGCTTCCTGAGCAGACTTTGTTATGGGGCTTTGGCTGAAATTTGGTGTAAGCAGAATACAGAACAGGTTTTAATTTGTAGATTACGCCTTCAGGCTTACAGAAGCAGCAATACTGCTATCCCTGATTATATACTGTTGGAATGTGGATATGCAGTTAATAACTGAGAACTGGCTCCAACTGTGACAGCTTCAAGCTAAAATTGACATCTAGAGATATTGCTTAAACATCACATCTTCAAAGTTATTCAGCCATTCCTCCCATAGCCCAGGTTTTTTTTTGTGGTCCATTCATCCAGAATATAAAAAGGATTTCAACAAGTAAAAACATACAAGCTTTACTGTTAATATTAACTTGCACCCCTCTCTAAATTGCAGTCTCCAATCAGACTGTGTTATTATTTTAAAAGAAGGCCTAGAAAGTTAAATGCTTACATCAACCTTTAAATGAATTCTTCCAGAACACCAGTGTTATTGTTTTCCTATGGATTGACTTCCCACCGCCATGTACCCCCCCACTAAAGGCATTGTCTGGCAAAATAATTGAGTTGGGCTGCTTGATCAAATGGCTAGAAGTGTTAATCAATTTTGCCACTGAGCCAATTTCCACTGAAAGCAGAAATTATTGGAAATGTTGAACAGTTCAGGCAACATCTGAGAAAATAGCAATCAATATTTCAGGCAATGACTCATGATGATGCAGTGGGCATTGTGCGAGGTTAATGATTAGCAATAACATTTCCCAGATCATGCATCCCACCATCATTAGTTAAAAATTTGGGGATAGTCATTGTTGTTTAGCTCGAGGTGCAACTTTTCAGATACCAAAGCAGTCTGTACCCATGTGATATGATGAGAATATCATCCAATATTTAATTAATAAGCAAATAACATTCACATCACACAATACAAAGCACGATCACCTTCAATGAGACAAATCTCTAAACCTTCCTCAACCCGTTAGGAAATTCATAGATAGAAACAAAGTTACTGTTTCATTATGACCCATTTTAAATTGCAATCAGGAAGAGAAATAGTGCCAACAGATACCCGGTCTTGGCTGTCACCACAGGGGTAAAGAGGAGATGAAAGATCTTGGTATAAAGGTCCATCAGTTTCAAAATGTGCAAACCTCCAAAACTGAAGCAAGTTAAAGATGAGACCAAGCATTACAGGTTTCCTCTCAATAAGTGATCCAGAGATGGCCTGATAAGATATAGCAAATAGACAGCAATAGAAATAAGTCAGTACTGTCATATCAACTATGCCAACTCACTAGAAGTGAAAATGAATACATCTGCGGGAAGTGTCACCTGAGCTCCAGGTTTCAGAACCTGATTGGTCACAGGAATTACTGCTGTGCATCTGCAAGGTGGAGTTCTACCTGGACAGTAGATGTGGGGATGGTCATATTGCAGGTTAAAGGTGCCCAAGCAGTGAGGGTGAGAGAATACCGAACAACTACAAAAACTAGGAAGGCAGAACAAGAATCCCCTGCAAATATTTTAGCTTCAGATTCCATAAATCTGCCTGCTGCTCAGAGTTGTTACAATTGTACAAAGTAAGCATTAATATCATTTGTCATATCAATGTACACTAATAGATTTTCAGGTTGGATTTCATGTGGCCCTCAACTTTCTGCTCATCTGCTGTGATTTGTTTTTAGTTGATGGACCGAGTCACAATAAATCAACTGGTATAACAATGAAACAGCCCAACAGCACTTTTCATGACTTATGTCTTGCAGCATCACAGGACAAGTACGTACTTTAAAAATGCAGTCAGTGCTGTAATGTTCAGAGAAATAGAAATAAGCAACTGACCAGGTAATTTGTTTTTGGTGACGCCAATTGTTGTCAGGAATTATTGTTGAGGATTGCTTACAACTTTCAAGGAGGCATTCCACACCTTGTTATGTCATATCTTAAAGATGACACCTCTCAATACTACTGAAGTATCAGATGATATGCTCAAGATTCAGCAGTGAGACTTGAATTCAAATCTAACTCAAAAGTGAGAACAGTACCATAACTGTAAAACAACTTATAGTATACTGGCGATAACCTGGGGTAGAGTATGAGTGTCCTTCATAAGGGCATCTATTCATGGGTTTTCAGATGGCGGAAGAGGTCAATCCAGGATCCACAGATTCTATTGCAATGTGGGCATTGGTGGGTAGGAATGGAGTTTGGAGATGGGCCTTCCTGATGTTCTGTCTCTTTGTGCAAGAGAGAGTAACTTCTGTTCAGCGGCATGGCAGAGACTGTTTTCATACTGCATGGCTACTTGCTGGATGATGTTTCTCCACTGATTCCAGTTTAGAGCCATGTACTCCCAGTTGTTGATGTTGAGATGGAATTGAGGTTGGTCCAGATGTTATCTTTGAAGCTTTACTTTTAGCCAACAGGGGCACGCTGACTTTCCTCCAGCTTAGAGTATGTAATCTGTTTTGGGAGGCACGAGTTGGGCATTCAGATGACATGACTGGTCCATCCATGTTGCTGTTGAATTATGGTAATGGTGATGCTACCTAGGTTGGCCTCCTCCATGACTCTGGAGTGAGTTTGCTGGTCTTCCCAGGTGACGTGCAGAATTTTTCATAGGATCTCTGGTGGTGTTGCTCAAGTGCTTTAAAATGCCTGTTGGAGGTAGTTCACATTTCAGTTCCATATAGCGGTATGGGGAGGAAATTTAGTCTGGGCCTACAAATCATCTTCAAACACCCCCGCTTCTGAGTTGGGCATTAGCTGCACTGGCACAGCTCAGACGGTGCTGTAACTCTACATCAATGATGGCCTTGGAGGAGAGATGGCTGCTGAGGTAAGGGAACTGACCCACATTTTCAAGGGGATGGCTGTTGATCCTTATTGTATGAGGGGTGGAGGGACTTTTGGGGTTGATGGAGTGCTAGGATTTTTTTTATGTTAAGGGTGAAAGCTAGGAACTTATATGCCTTGGCAAAGCCATCCAAGATGCTTTGCAGATCTTCCATAGATTGTGATGCAATGGCATTGTTGTCAGCATATTGAAGCTCAAAGATGGATGTAGTGGAGACCATGCTCTTGAACCTATTACAGTTGAACAGCCTGCCGTCCAAACTGTAAATGACTTGAATATCCTTGGGTAGGTTTTCGCCAGTGAGACGGAGGATGATGACAATGAAGATGGTGAACATGGTGTGTGTGACAACGCAGCCCTGCTTGACCCTTGTCTCCATGATGAGGGGCGAGACTTCAATCCACAGAGGTTCGTCAGTGTTGCAGATATGTCATCATGCAGCAACCTCAACATCCTGATGAACTTATCACAGCAGCTGCATTACGATAGTTAACAGCCAGGTCTTCTGGTGGACACTATGTCAAGCCTTCGTTAGGTTGATGAAGGACGTGTAAAACAGTTGTTTGTGATCCTAACATTTTCTTGTAATTGTGCGCATTCTATCAGATCGAATGAAACGATTGGAGCGACAGTTAGAGCCAATGGTGAATTTATAAGAGCAAGGGGGTGTGATGGATGTCAGTTATAGGAAGGGGGAAAATTTACAGATACAATCACATAGATGGGTTAACTGAAGGAAAGGTAAGAGATGGTAGGCAGGTAGTGCAGGTGTATTCTGTGGCTGCCCTAATTTCAAACAAATATGCTGTTTTGGAAAATATAGGGGGGTGATGGATTCTCAGGGGAATATAGCATGAACAGCTTAGTTTCTCGTATCGAGACTGGCTGTAATGCGGTGAGGAGCATGTCAGATTCCAAGAGATCGATTGTGTTAGGGGATTCTAGTCCGAGGCATAGACAGATGTTTCTGTGGTTAACAGCTAAAAATCATAATAGTGTGTTGCTTCCTTGGTGCCAGGATCAAGGAGGTCCCAGAGAGGGGGTAGAATACTCTCAAAGGGGAAGAGGGCCTAGCAGGTCATTGCACACGTTGGATCTAACAACACAGGAAGGGAATAGGTTGAGATTCTGAAGGGAGAATAGAGAGACAGTTAGGAACAAATTTAAAAATGGAGGTCCTCAAGAGTAGGAATATCTGGATTACTCCCATGATTACTCACTACAAGCTAGTAAGGGTAGGAATAGGAGGATAGAGCAGATGAAGGCATGGGTGAGGAGTTGGTGTATGGGAGAAGGATTCACATTTTTGGTTCATTGGAATCTCTTTTGAGGTAGAAGTGACGTGTACAAGAAGGATGGATTACACCCAAATTGGAAGGGGACTAATATACTGGCAGGGGGATTTGCTAGAGCTGCTCGGGAGAATTTAAACTAGTAAGGTGAAGGAGTGGGACCCAGGGAGATGGTGAGGAAATAGATCAATCTGAGATTGGTATAGTTGAGAAAAGAACTGAGCCAAACAATCAGGGCAGGCAGGAACAAAGAGAACAAAGAAAGACTGATAAAGTAATTATGTCAATGCAAGGGGCCTAACAGGGAAGGCAGACAAATTCAGGGCATGGTTAGGAACATGTGACTGGGATGTCATAACAATTACAGAAACATGGCTCAGGTTTGGACAGGACTGGCAGCTTAATGTTCCAGGATACAAATGCGACAGGGAGGACAGAAAGGGAGGCAAGAGAGGAGGGGGAAATAGCATTGTTGATAAGGGATAGCATTACAGCTGTGCTGAGGGAGGATATTCCTGGAAATACATCCAGGGAAGTTATTTGGGTGGAACATAGAAATAAGAAAGAGATGATCACATTATTGGGATTGTATTATAGTCCCCCTAATAGTCAGAGGGAAATTGAGAAACAAATTTGTAAGGACATCTCAGTTATCTGTAAGTATAACAGGGCAGTTATGGCAGGGGATTTTAACTTTCCAAACATAGACATGGACTGCCATAGTGTTAAGGGTTTAGATGGAGAAGAATCTATTGAGCATGCACAAGAAACTTTTCGGATTCAGTATGTGGATGTACGGATGAGAGAAGGTGCAAAACTTGACCTACTCTTGGGAAATTAGGCAGGGCAGGTGACTGAAGTGCCCCAAAGGGACACACTTTGGGGCCAGCGACCGTAATTCTGTTAGTTTCAAAATAGTAATGAAAAAGATAGACCAGATCTAAAAGTTGAAGTTCTAAATTGAAGGCAGGCCAATTTTGATGGTATTAGGCAAGAACAATCAAAAGCTGATTGGCGGCAGATGTTCGGAGGTAAAGGGACAGCTGGAAAATGGGAAGCCTTCAGAAATGAGGTAATGGGAATCCAGAGAAAGCATACTCCTGTTAGAGTGAAAGGAAAGGCTGGTAGGTATAGGGAATGCTGGATGACGAAAGAAATTGAGGGTTTGGTTAAGAAAAAGAAGGAAGCATATGTCAGGCATAGATCAAGTGAATCCAAAGAAGAGTATAAAGGCAGTTGGACTATATTTAAGAGGGAAATCAGGAGAGCAAAAAGGGGACATGAGATAGCTTTGGCAAATAGGGTTAAGGAGAATCCAAAGGGTTTTTACAAATACATTAAGGACAAAAGGGTAAGGAGGGAGACAATATGACCCCTCAAAGATCAGCAAGGCTGCCTTTGTGTGGAGCCGCAGGAGATGGGGAGATACTAAACAAGTATTCTGCATCAGTATTTACTAGCGGAAAGGAGATGGGAGATATAGAATGTAGGGAAATAGATGGTGACACCTTGAAAAATGTCCATATTACAGAGGAGGAAGTGCTGGATGTCTTGACATGCATAAAGGTGGATAAATCCCCAGGACCTGATCAGGTGTACCCTAGAACTCTGAGGCGCTAGTGAAGAGATTGCTGGGCCTCTTGCTGAGATATTTGTAACATTGATAGTCACAGGTGAGGTGCCGGAAGACTGGAGGTTGGCTAGCGTGGTGCCACTATTTAAGAAAGGTGATAAGGACAAGCCAGGAAACAACCTGAACATCAGTGGTGGGCAAGTTGCTGGGGGGAATCCTGAGGGACAGGATGTACATGTATTTGGAAAGGCAAGCACTAATTAGGGATAGTCAACATGGCTTTGTTCATGGGAAATCATGTCTAACTTGATTGAGTTTTTTGAAGAAGTAACAAAGAGGATTGATGAGGGCAGAGCGGTAGTCATGATCTATATGGAATTCAGTAAGGCATCTGACAAGGTTCCCCATGGGAGACTGGTTAGCAAGGTTACATCTCAGAATACAGGGAAAACTAGCCATTTGGAGACAGAACTAGCTCAAAGGTGGTGATAGAGGGTTGTTTTTCAGATTGGAGGCTTGTGACCAATGGAGGGCCACAAGGATCGGTGCTGGGTTCACTATTTTTCATCATTTATATAAATGATTTGGATGTGAGCTTAAGAGGTTAGTTAAGTAAATTTGCAGATGACACCAAAATTGGAGGTGCAGTGGACAGCGAAGGTTACCTCGGATTACAATGGGATCTTGATCAGATGAGCCGATGGGCTGAGAAGTGGCAGATGGAGTATAATTCAGATAAATGCAAGGCGCTGCATTTTGGGAAAGCAAATCTTAGCAGGGCTTATACACTTAATGGTAAGGTCCTCGGGAGTGTTGCTGAACAAGGAGACCTTGGAGTGCAGGTTCATAGCTCCTTGAAAGTAGCGTCGCAGGTAGATAGGATGGTGAAAATGGTGTTTGGTATGCTTTCCTTTACTGGTCAGAGTATTGAGTACAGGAGTTGGGAGGTCACATTGCAATTGTACAGGAAATTGGTTAGGCCACTTTTGGAATATTGCATGCAATTCTGGTCACCTTCCTATCGGAAGGATGTTGTAAAACTTGAAAGGTTTCAGAAAAGATTTACAAGTGTTGCCAGGGTTGAAGAATTTGAGCTATAGGGAGAGGCTTAATAGGCTAGGGCTGTTTTTCCTGGAGTATTGGAGGCTGAGGGGAGGCCTTATAGAGGTTTATAAAATCATGATGGGCATGGATAGGGTAAATAGACAAGGTCTTTTCCATGAGTTGGAGTCGTCCAGAACTAGAGGGCATAGGTTTAGGGTGAAAGGAGAAAGATATAAAAGAGACCCAAGGGACATCTTTTTCACGCAGAGGGTGGTACGTGTGTGGAATGAGCTGCCAGAGGAAATGCTGCTGGGTGCTGGCAGGTGGGACTAGATTTGGTTGGGATATCTGGTCAGCATGGATGAGGTGGACCAAAGGTTCTGTTTCCACACTGTACATCTCTATGACTCTGAAGATCTTATCTGTTGCTCCTCTAGACAGGTGGAAGCCACACTGATTCAGGGAGTATTTCATCAGATAATGGCAGAAGCCCATTAGCAAGGACACATGTAAGTACTTGCCAGTGGTTGACAGAAGGGAGATGCCTGTGTAATTCCTACAGTCAGCATGTCATCCTTTATGTGGTCACAACTGGAGCACCCCTGAGCTCTGTGAGGAGTTTTTCTTTGAACCAAATCTTCAGGATCAAAGCTCTTGGATATTTATAGAGCTGAGGGTCAATCTCTTTTAGGATCTCTGCAGGAGGTCAATCAGGCCTGGTTGTTCCTTGGGCTCCTATGACATCTTGTGCTTCACTCACACTTGGGAGGTTCTCCCATGTCACCTTGTATGAATTTCTGGGGAATTTGGTTGGCGGTTTCTAAGTTAACACTAGTTTTAAGGTTGAGGACTTCATGGTAATGCTCTCCACAGCAGGTGATTATTGTCTCGTTGTCCTTGAGCAGTTTTTGTCCATCTTTAGAAGGCAGGGGGTTTCGTCCATTGTAGCTTGGACTGTGTACTGGCTTGTTGATGCTGAAGAAGTTTTTGTATCTCCGGCATCTAATAGTCGCTGGGTTTCCAAACATTATCAGCCCACCATTTGCTTTTGAGCTCCCTTACTCTCTTCTGGGCAATTTACACAATAAAATGGTAATAAAAATTGCCTCTGCAAAAACTGCTCTGCTTTCCATTTCACACCTGACATTGTCTTTTGTCATTTAGTTTAGTGTTTCTGGGATTGTGTCATATTTGCACTTAAAACATAAATGAACTTTTTGGGTACAATTCTCTGCACAGCAAGACCAGACACACACACGCGCACGTACACGTGCATGGGAAACATCACCTGGCTTTTAATGGAATTCTTTCTTCATCATATCACAAAGCCTAAAATTCCCAAGTGGGACTTCGTTAATGATAATATTGCCCACAAAGCTGACCAGAAAGTGGATTTATTTCTCAATATTTTGTCAGCACAGATATCTTTGGGAGTAACACCCCAAAAAGACAGTAACACACTCAGGAGTACCATTGTTGCCTCTGTAAATAGTTCTTTTTTAACAACTTAGAAAATGTCCTGCAAAGTAGCTCAAAGAAAAATAAATAAATAAATGTACTATGCTTGACCACGCTTTTAATTTCACTTTGTTATTTCAGAAACTCAAAGAGAATCTTGAATCAATTCCATGGAAATTTTGAACATGAGAAAGGTCATCAAAATTGTGGCATACTCACCTTCAAGCTTATCAGGAATTGCTCCAAACCTTGAGATTTGTAATCTAACAGATTGTGTACTCTTGCTTATTTAACGCTTATTCAAGGTTTTGAATTTCGAATGGCAGAGCAGTCGGAAGGGATCTGTCCTTTCAATTACTCAAACAAGCACATTAGAATCCTGTTACTACATGTGTCAGTTTTATTTTCTGTTCTTCAAGTAACCAGAAGAAAATAGCTCTGCAGGCGATTTCATTTTAACTTTGAGGGGTGTAGATTAGAGTGACAAAAATTCAAGGTTTGGATCTTCCATTGTGACTTGGATTATTACAGGGTACTCATAATTATCTAGACATTTCTTTCTACAAACTTGGATAATATGGTGGTGAATTGGTGTTGAATCCATACTGTTTAGTGAACTACTTAAAATGTGGAGGACAGTTGGGTTCCATTATCACAAAGTATTTTTTTAGAAATCTGTTGCTCAGGAAACAGAACTTGTATAGCTGAGATGATTGTTCTGGCTGTCAAATCTTCACCTTTTAGATAAAGGGGAACAAGGAGCAGTAATCTGCAATTATAAGATATTATTTTTGATTGTGTGCAAATTGGCATGAAAAAAATCAGAATGATACTTAAGTAATTATCATCTCCTTATTCTGCCATGCACCTGTACTTCTGAGATACACTGAGCATTACACCATTCTTTCCATATCTTGTGATCTAACTCTGAGCTTCTACTTATCCACTCAAATGTGACCTTCATATGCCTTCTGGGAAGACTTTACTGTATCATTTTAGTTATGATTATTCTGGATTTAGCTAATCAAACTTCATCCTCCACTGAGAGGTAGTTTTTTGTTAGGCCTATAGGTTAGGTAAAGTTGCTAGCTTTCTTTGGTCATATGTCATCAGGCCATCCCTTGTTCACTTACTGAGAAAACATCTTTGCTGGTCTCATCTTTAATATGCATCAGTTTTGGAGGTTCTATGTTTAATATACCTCTATCTTCTATCGCCTTTTTCTCATGTGCTCACAATAAAGACAGTATCCGCTGGCACCATTTCTCTCCGATTTCAGTACTAAAATGAAGTTGAAACTCTGACGCTTCAAGAATATCTCCTTTCTTGCTAGTGGCCTGCACAGATTTTTCTTATAAATCTGCTCTAGTGGATAATACTCAATTTCATCATTACCTCTCCACCCTAGAGATATGCATGCAACTCTACACAGCTGCCAAAAAGCTTGCCTATGTTGGCATATCTGATCTCAACACTCACATGTAAAGACATAACTTCATTTGTTATCTTTAGTCTTGTCAAGGGCTGACCTGTGCTTTGGTAACAACATCTACTTGCAGAATCACTGGTTTCTCTGATGGATATATAGAGTCATAGAGATGTACAGCATGGAAACAGACCCTTCGGTCCAATCCATCCATGCCGACCAGATATCCCAACCCAATCTAGTACCATCTGCCAGCACCCGGCCCATATCCCTCCAAACCCTTCCTATTCATATACCCATCCAAATGCCTCTTAAATGTTGCAATTTACCAGCCTCCACCATCCTCTGGCAGCTCATTCCATACACGTACCACCCTCTGCGTGAAAAAGTTGCCCTTTAGGTCTCTTTTATATCTTTCTCCTCTCATCCTAAACCTATGCCCTCTAGTTCTGGACTACCCGACCCCAGGGAAAAGACTTTGTCTATTTATCCTATCCATGCCCCTCATTATTTTTTAAACCTCTATAAAGGTCACCCCTCAGCCTCCGACACTCCAGGGAAAACAGCCCCAGCCTGTTCAGCCTCTCCCTGTAGATCAGATCCTCCAACCCTGGGAACATCCTTGTAAATCTTTTCTGAACCCTTTCAAGTTTCACAACATCTTTCTGATAGGAAGGAGACCAGAATTGCACTCAATATTCCTCAGTGGCCTAACCAATATCCTGTACAGCCGCAACATGACCTCCCAATTCCTGTACTCAATACTCTGACCAATAAAGGAAAGCATATCAAACGCCTTCCTCACTATCCTATCTACCTGTGACTCCACTTTCAAGGAGCTATGAACCTGCACTCCAAGGTTTCTTTGTTCAGCAACACTCACTAGGACCTTACCATTAAGAGTATAAGTCCTGCTAAGATTTGCTTTCCCAAAACGCAGCACCTCGCATTTATCTGAATTAAACTCCATCTGCCACTTCTCATTGTCTCCTTGTGTACTATTTCTGAGTTGTTGCAATTTTTATGGGGCTCTGACCATTGTTACTTATCAGCTTCTCTCATCAGATCTTGAAGGTTTACTGTGCTTTGAAGTGAGAGGCATGAAATAACTCATGTTCTCAGTCCTTTGAGCTTCCATCTAAGATAGGTGTGAATATTTTTCCCCCAGGACTCAGCTTAACTATCACGTCTGAATACCATTCTGAAGAACTTGCATTCTATCACCCTCGCAATGCATTTCTCTTTGTTTACCTTGATTCCAAACTTTCTCAGTTCTCTCCAGGTTTGCATGGAGATGGTAGACTCAATCTTTTTCTTCTATTCCATAGATCCACATACAATCAGGTTTGCGAAATATTCCTTTGCAGCCCTCTGTCATGTTTCCACTAGAATAGGCATTGGCTAAGGCCAAATGCGAGATCAAGCAATTTGTACAAAAGGGCACACTGAACATTGTTAACAATGAAGATTTCTCATCAAGCTCCACCCTCCAGTCACCATTTCTTGTACTTAACTTTGAAATGTTGACACCTTCAAACCTTGGAATAGCGTAGTTAATCTTTAGTGTCGATTATTAGTACCATGCATATTCTTAGCAATCCATTTGGTTTCTCCTTCACCACAACAGTTTACCCAATCTGTCCATGTCACTGGTGATAATTTTCATTTCCACCTTTTAGAACATAGAACATGTCAGTGCAGTACAGGCCCTTCAGCCCACTATGTTGCGCCGACTTATGAGTCTGATGCCCACCTAACCTACACTCTTCCATTATTATCCATATGTCCAATGGCCACTTAAATGCCCTTAACTTTAGCGAGTCTACTACTGTTGCAGGAAGACTATTCCACGCCCCTACTATTCTGAGTAAATATCTGTCTATCACCCCTCAATTTAAAGTTATGTCCCCTTGTGCTCGCCTTCACCATCCGAGGAAAAAGGCTCTCACCATCCATCTTATCTAGCCCTTTGATTACCTTGTATGTCTCGATTAAGTCACCTCTCAACCTTCTCCTCTCCAACAAAAACAGCCTCAGCTCCCTCAGCCTTTTCTCATAAAACCTTCCTTCCGTGCCAGGCAACATCCTAGTAAATCTCCTCTGAACCCTTTCCAAACCTTCCACATTTGCTAAAATGCAGTAACCAGAACTGTACGCAATACTCCAGGTGCAACCTTACCAGTGTCTTGTACAGCTGAAGCATGACCTTGTGGCTCCAACACTCAATCCCTCTACCAATAAACGCCAACACACCATATGCGTTCTTAACAACCCTATCAACCTGGGTGGCAACTTTCAGGGATTTATGCACCTGGATACAGAGATCCCTCTGTTCATCTACACTGCCACGAATTTTGCCACTAGCCCAGTACTCTGCATTCCTGATACTTCTTCCGAAGTGAAGTACCTCACACTTCTCCGCATTAAACTCCAAACTTGCAGATTTTCACAAGATTTCCTTTTACTTCTTTAAGAGGGGGATAAATCACTAGTATCATAATTGGGTGGCAATGCTCAGTATCAGACATCATTCCTTAGGTAACAAATATCTTCCAAATTTTCAGCAACGATTTGAGAAAGATGTTAGTTTGTGCTCCAGAATCAGTCTTTATTTTAAGAGTCTTGGTTCTGGGCCTATTGCACACCCTATTCCTGACCTGAATGGTTATATGAATGGCCTTTTTCTTTGTGATTTGTTATATTCAGCTATTTTATGCAGAGGTATGGTTTCAATACCCATTATGTCCTAATCCCATTGGCATCTCTTAGTATATCGACATTTTGTTTCTCTCCCTTCTTAATCACTTTTATTAAGTCCTTTATTATCTACTTTTTAAATTCTGTATATCTTTCCCTTGTGATTGGGCTATCCACATACTTGACAGTTTGATCCATGCGATGAGGTATGTGAACTTGTGGTCATCCACAGCCTTTGTCTGGTCTGCATTCCTTTGTTTCAGTTTCACTGCATCAACTCTGGTGCCTTTTTTGTGACTTAGATAAAGGTTAGCTGTTTGTGTAGCTGACGCCTTCCCCTGCTTGCTCATGGATTCACGTGCTCTGGCACTGTCTACTGCCAGTGATACTGAGCTTGACCTTTCTGATCAAGTCTTTGTACTTTATTGCGTGCAGGGCCCCAGATGAGCTGGCTAATCAGCTTCCTTGAATTTACATTTTCTGGCTGCATTTTTCAATCTTAAGAAATTATCAATAGGCTCACCTGGTTCCAGTTTAAGGATACGAGCATCATTTCAGCAAATCTAATAATTTGACTTTGGCTGTATGCGCTGAATATTTCAGTTTGTTGGCATTTTTACTATCATCATGCCTTCACCTTCCAAATATTAAATGAATTTAGCCTTTCTCTCCTGCCTACAAAAGGATGCAGTTGATCCTGTCCTCTTCAATACAACCTTTTAAAAAGCTACCAAACATTAGCCTTGTTCAGACTTCTCAAATGCCTTCACATCATCAGCTAATCATCATGGGCTGGAGCTGTGCATTCACTACTGTGGCTTCTCCTATTTTAGTTTCTACATGATTCGGTTTTCTCTTTCTTTGGCATAATTCAGATTGAAGTTTCTCAATTTAATTCAACATTAAATGTGTTTTGGTCTTACTCATTGACACCTGCTGCCAATTCTAGTTCACAGAAGTTTGAAATAAACAGTTTTGGACTCAAAATTGCTGGGTCTTCCCAGAGCACATTTCTTGCTGCTCTCTCCCCATGGTTGGTGAATGGACAAATTACTGCTTAGCATTGGACTGCATTAAATGTGGCACCCAGGATATCCACATTACAATTAGTTCTTCATGAATACTGTAACAACACTACAGTGCTCATTCAAATAGGCAAAAGTGAGGACTGCAGATGTTGGAGATTAGAGTCGGGAGAGTGGTGCTGGAAAAGCACAGGTCAGGCAGCACCCAAGGAGGAGAATTAACGTTTCAGACAAAAGCCCTTTGCCCGAAATTCCGATTTGCCGGCTCCTCAGTTCTCATTCAAATGCCCACTCGAGTATTGCAGTCTCCCTAGTCCCCACCGTTTCCAATTATAAAGAGTAAAAAATGGGCAAGTAGCCATTGAAATTTGCCCTCTTTCTAAATCTTTGAAAATAACCAAGTTATAGGGCTTTAAATATCTAAAGGTCGAGGATCATTACTCATAGCTAGTGATAATACAATATCTACAAACTTTTAATCTGCAGCTGCTTGAACAGCATAAATTACTGACAAGTAACAGCCATACATTACTAACCATATTATTTAAAAAAACACTTAAAAATTAAATTTTGTGTATGCACATTTGTACATGGGCTCATTGCCATGCAACGCCTGCATCTATTATATTCTCAGAGCTAACAGAGACTGCCTTCTGCTACAGAATTGTTTCAGACACACTGGTGAAATAGCGGAGTGAGAAAAAGCAATTGCAACACAACACTATTACATGCAGCTCTTCAAGACTTAGCCTTTTAAACAATTGCATGCAGCAATTTAAACTAAACGGGCCAAATTAAATATTCTGGTAGACCACAATAAATAGTGGTCGAAAAATATTTTAAATATTTGTGTGCAGCTGTAAGAGAAAAGTTATTCACCCATGATTAATGCATACCATACCTTGAACTTAATTCACCAACCGTTCCAGTAAAAGTGCAGTGTGACCTGTAGTAACTGGCCATTTACAAGCACTGATAAGAGCTTTGTGGTTGCATTAGATCCACATTGTTGGCATTTAGCCCCAGTATTTACCAGTGCAGATTTAACTTCACCCATCCAAGTTCTCAATATTGAACAGAATCAATGCAAATTGGCAGTGCAATACTGATTAGTATGCACTCATATAACACATTGTTGTTAATACTCAGAATATCTACCAAAATATTTAAACTGATAGCGAAAGGCTTGTAAAGTGCCAGAAGTAGTAAGTGAGACATTTGCCAAGACGTGTTTTTTTTACTTAAATCAACCAGTTGAGATGAGTTACCACATACCTTAGTCACCCTCATCATGAAATGGGACTTGAACCTCCAAGTGAAGCTTCACTGGAGGTCGCCACTGATGATGTTACCTAGCCAGGTAATGAAACGTCTGGATATCAAACCTACAGCTCAGCGAGCAAACCTACACCCTAAATATCCCAAGGAAAAATGACCAACGCATTTGTAAACACTCAAATTGGCCAAACAATGCAAAATTAGATCTGAATTTAGTCTTATTTACATGAGGTACTTCACAACAATGTTTTCCAGCTACATTTTAATCTCACAGGAACTTCCTTGTTTGAGAGATGTTGTAGATGAGCACTTGAAGCCAAGGCTGACGTCAGTAACTGAGACAGTAAATTCAGCAAATGGACTGTCTTCTAGTTTGAATTGCAATACTTAGGTGATATTTTATACATGGAGTTAAATGTAAATACCCTCAATTCAATTGAAGTGGCAGCTTCTGATTTAGGCAATTCTGTATTGTGACACTATTTTGTACCTGCTTGGATAATTTAATATATCCTTTGAGATCAATTTTAAAAAAATCAACAGACAGACTGATAAGGAAAAGCTAGCAAAGATTGCCAGGCAAATAATGTTTGATGTGATAATAGATGATGGGTGAGCACATATAGCTAAAGTTATGCACTGAACTTTTTAAGACATTTGACAAATAGGTGTGTTTGTTAAATTGAACTCCATAGAATAAACAGGCAGTGGCAGCATGATAAAAATTGGCACGAGTTGTACATAAATCTGACCACTGCACCCACCAGCAAACATCCCCCACATCTAATCAAATAATGGAGCTGATGAAGACATTTGGGCCCAGGACACTACCCTGAGGAACTCCAATAGTGATGCATTAAAGCATGATATTTATACTCCAACTGTGATTCCAGCTGTGATTCCAGCTATTAAGAAGAATTTTTCCCTAGTTTGACTTAAATGTTATTAAGGCCTTTTGAAGTCATAATGGGTCAAATATACAACTTTATTATCAAGAGCAAATATGATAACACGAAATTATCTGAATTTAGCATTTTAGCCCATGTTTGAATCAAGGTTGTAAATTTTAGTTATACAAGGCATTGACACTGTAAAGCATATCCTCTCTAGTTTTCCATTAAATTCTCTTGCAATAACGTTTTTACACTTTCCCAATTATGTGCTGCACCGGTATATTTATATATCATGATTCATGCATAAGACACTTCGGGCCCTCTGTAGCATTCAATCATTTATCTTATCACATGATAATGATTAAGTTTGCTTCAGTTGAGTGTGTGAATACGGTACAAACAGGTAGGGAAAGAGTTAAGTTCTGAGTTTTGTGAAACAAGAGGTTCAGCAGAGCTGGACTCAGATCAGATAAGAACTTGCAGTTCACAAAGCTGGAGGCACGGGTAATGGGTTAACAAGGTGGAAAAGCATTCGTTATGTATAGCCATTTAACAATATTGGGAGCATTCAGTATGTAAGGTCAGTTGAACAAGATGAAAAGTGTTCATTATGTGAAGCCAGTTAAGGTTAAGAACATTCATTGTGTAACAGCAGATGGTTTAGCCTTTACCATTGACGCTCACTGATAGTAAGGGTTCACCCAATCAATATGTATGTTGACTTATCTGGATGCTCCTCCCTGTAAAATAACTACATAATTCATTAAGAAACTGCTATTCCAGAGAAGACAGTGAACATGGTCTGTGCACATGGGTGATCATTCTCTCTCCCTTTAGGGCCCATAATAAAGATGAAGGAGGTAAATCTACTCTGACCCTTTCAGCGTTTTCCTTTGACTGAGGGGGAAACAGGAGGTCCCAGCATCACTCTGTCATCAAGTCCAAAGAAAGATGGAACATCCATTCAGCATTTCTGATGGATGGCTATAAACATGTCAGCCTTATTTCTTGCACTTAAATGCTGGGCTCTATTGCCATCAAAGATGGGAATGCTCATGGATTTTTTTTATGATTCTATGATTTCAATTTTGGGTAGAAGGAAGTGCTTACAGTTTCAATCATGTCTCTGTCAAGCTGATCTTGTATGATCTAGCAGTCACTAATAATTGCTGAGTCGCACTTTTTATACAAATATACTAGATGAAATGTAATGAGTTTCAATTCAGTTCACAGTGCTAATTCATTCAAAATAAGAGAAACTTTAAAGAGAGAAACTAAAGATAGTTTATCAACTACACAAATCCAACTGCTCTCATCCCCCCAGTTTCAGCTATTTCCTCTTTATGGATTTTTAGATAACAAATGACAACTTTGGGGCAGGTGGGACCTGAACCCAGCCCTTATGGTTTAAAAATCAGGGACACTACCACTGTGCCACAATGCCTATATATATATTAGCAATAAGAGGGCCTTGTGGTACAGTGTCATAACTTTGGAGTCAGAAGCTACAGTCCTGGTCTCATCTCAGTTTGTGATGTCATAACATGCGCAGGGAAGTTAACTTAAAGAGCAGCAGCTAACATCCAGGCAATATATTTAAATAAATGTCAATTCGCATCATCAGGCAGTTTTAATGTTAATTGCTAACAGAAAAGCAGGAGAGCAGGAAATTACTAACAAGAAACACGAGTAGGCCATTCAGCTCCTCTAATCTGCTCCGCCATTTTTAAACCTATGGCTGATTAGATTGTAACCTCAAATCCATACTGCTGTCCACCCAGAAAACCTTGCACTCCTTTGCTTACCAAGAATCTATACAGCTGTCTTAAAAATATTCAAAGACTCCACTTCCACAGTTTTATCACAGTTGGGTTCAATTCCCGCCTCAGGAAACTGTCTGTGTGGAGTTTGCACATTCTCCTTGTGTCTGTGTGGGTTTCCTCCGGGAGCTCCGGTTTCCTCCCACAGTCCAAAGATGTGCAGGTTAGGTGAATTGGTCATGCTAAATTGCCCGTAGTGTTAGGTTGAAGGAGTAAATGTCGGGGTGGTCTGAGTGGGTTGCTCTTTGGAGGGTCGGTGTGGACTTGTTGGGCCGAAGAGCCTGTTTCCACACTAAGTAATCTAATCTAATAAATTCAAAAGACTTTAAATCCATCACCGTTTTAAATAGGCAACTCCCTACTTTCAAATAGCAACCCCTTGGCTTCAGATTTCCCAAAATCACATCAGGAACCCTTAGAACCTTATATGTTTCAATCAATTTACCTCTTGCACTTCTATATGAAGTTTGAAAAAAAAAATCACACACCAGGTTACGGTCCAACAGCTTTATTTGGAAGCACTAGCACCTCCATATCATGACTTCTGTACTACACTAGCTGTCCAATATTTCCTCATAAGACAATCTATCCATTGCAGTTGTTAGCCTGGCAAACCTTCGCTGAACTTCTTCCATTGCATTCACATTGAATTTTAAATAAGGTGACCAATGTGTGTTTAGTACTCAAGATATGGTTACACCAATACCAATACCTGGCATAACAGAAGCATGCTAGTGGTTATTTAATTCACCTCAGAATTATAGATAACATTCTATGAGAATAAGAATTAGAATAAGAATCCCAACAGTGTGCAAACTGACCCTTCCGCCTAACAAGTCCACACCGACCCTCCGAAGAGCTTTCCACATTACTGTATATGCTGCATCTGTCCACTAGTGTATGGACGAGGACATGTATTAGGACATCCAGATCCCACTGCATCACAGAATTCCACAAATCACACCATTTAGATCATGTGCTTCTTTTTAATCCTTCTTGTCAAAATGGAAACTTTCAAAATTTTCCCAAATAATATTTCAACTATCAGATTGTTGGCCACTCACTTAGCCTATCTATAACCTTTGCAATCCATGTTATGGCCTTTTACAACTTATTTCCCAACCAATTTTTTGTGTCATAACCAAATTTGGCAACCACATTTACAGGATCTTCATCCAAAGTCATTCATATAAATTAGCACAATTGGGACATTCATTACATCTTGGGATATTACCTGTATCCTGTAAAAGTAAGGACTGATGCGAAATAACTGTTCAACCCATCTCTTTATTTTCTATCATCAATCCTCCATAATTATTTCCTATGGGACAAAAAATCACTTTGCCCTTTGCACTTTAAATTGTTAGGCTTTTTTTTAATATCCTGTCCAATCTGCCGAACTGCACAATTATGTTTTCTTTCTTCAAGTTTTAAACTATTTTTAACCTTCCTATTTAACAACAAATGGTGACACTGTTCCTTGGAAATTTTCTTACTCAAGTATTCTGAAATATTCTCTTAAATGTGTACCATTGCATCCCTTTGCCCATCCTTCAAATTAATTTACTAGTTGATTGTATGCAGCATGTTGTATGCGAAAGCTGAGTTGCGAGACAACTAAAAAAAACACTCTGCAATATTTTTACAAGGTCAGGGTGACATTCCTGAAAATATGACTGCAGGATAGAGTTGACCTACTGGCTGCAGACATGGGGGACCCTGCTCTGGGTACTAGTTCAGGGGAGGATGGTGGGAGGAGCTGGCAACCTTAGTTGTGGCTGGTGACCCTTCGGCCAGTGTGGGGGAAGTGGGCCATCACTGCTCAGCCCTGTATGGGGGTGGTGGATTCATCACATCCTAGAAGCAGCTGAAGCCGGTGGTACCTTGTGGGGTGATTGCGGTGGGCTTGGAAAGAGGGCTGTCGGGTGGCGGCCGTAGTGTGAGGATTCAGTGGACAGGTGCCCCTACTGCACACCCTCAGACATGCAGTACAGCTGCAAATGTGATAGAGAGAAAGCTTGAACTAATATTGGGTAAGGTGAGATACTACAGTAAACAATGCTCAAATAAATCTCCAATGCACAATAAGGTATCTAGTACTGATAATTTAAGAATGTTAAAGTGAAACAACATGACTCAATGCAGCTTTAAACACAAACTCTCCATAATCTACTTCAACTTTACTTGCATTATGACATTATGGTTTGTCCCATTGAGTGTTCAAGGTTAAGTACTTAAATCCCAGTCAGACACTTCACAATAATCTGTCAAGGGTAAAATAAAATGGAATTTCCTACTTAACTAAATTGCAGAAGCACTTTCAGCAACATCATCTTAGTACAAGTAAGGACAGGTACAAGTACAAGTACAAGTCTTGTCAGCAATGGACACACCTCAAAACCATGAAAAAAAAAATTAAGTTTTGACTTCATATGTACTGTTGCTCCAGTTTT
Organism: Chiloscyllium punctatum; assembly: GCF_047496795.1. NCBI lineage: Eukaryota > Metazoa > Chordata > Chondrichthyes > Orectolobiformes > Hemiscylliidae > Chiloscyllium > Chiloscyllium punctatum. The sequence continues at coordinate 28,914,619 of NC_092739.1, read as the reverse complement.
TGTATATGATGCACACTTAGAACGTGCAAAACAGGAGAACATTTTGCTAATGCTGTCTGCCAACAGCCACGAGACTCTCTGGTTGCTTGGCAGCTTCATAAATCAACGTGTGCTTTAACTACAATATATTGTTTTCTGTACCAATGGAATGAAGTCCATTGCCAGAAAGAACAGTAGACCAGAGACATGTATCAGAGCATTTGCTCCGATTACAATGGCAACACACATTGGAAGCACTTGCTACCAATGCCTGCCAACTTGAAGTGCTGGATAACATTGGGAAGATAAAAGATCAAACTTGAACTTCAGGATATTTTTCTGCTTTAATGAAATGGTAATTGAGCCGATCAAGCTATTGTTCCATAGAGATTCAATGGCTATCATATAGAAAGGTGTTCACTCATATCTTTAGAGTGACGTTCAAATACAAGCTTATCTTCAAAGACAACTTATTCCTATCCTATTTCACTGTCTAACATAGCCACGCTTTGAGAGCCAGGCAACTTGTCAGATATATATCCTCATTGCATCAGGGATTTCAACCATCAAAAGGCCATCATATGCAATAGCCAGACAAAATTGAGTCAACAATTGCAAATAAAAACAAAAAGCAGAACGTTTGTGCTTGCTTTCTGGAGAAAAACACCACTAAAATGTTTTCAATTACTTATGAAGTCCTGGAAACAAATGAACTACAGTTATGGGACAGTGTTAGAGCAAGCAACATTTCACCAAATTGGCAAGATACCTGAGTACTTGCTTTTAATGGGAAATCCAAACAACTGAATCTTCTCGGATTTTTCCATAATACCACCCTGCAAAACTCATCAGTAACAACGCAGCAAACATTCCAGACATCTCAATTGACAGCCAACTCAAAATTGTTTTTCACCGAAGGGGATTGGTCATGTTTGGCCAGAAATAGGAAAAAATAATTTTCCAAATTGTTAGATAGGCTGTCAAGGTTTTGCTACAGCTTAGCTTTGTGGAATTTTATCTCTCTGGAATAAAAAAATCGCAAAAGCCTTTGTGAATAAAGGATCTTGCAACAAATATGTCAAATGCTTTTGTCTATGTTTGAACACACTCACACCTGTCACATTAATGGCTCCTATTAATGAGTCATTGTTCAAGTTGTATATGTGACATATGTTTTTAACCCTTAAATGTCCAAGCACTACGTACACTATCAAAACGGTGTGCACATTGGGAGAGATGGGGAGCTGGTTAATCTAAAGTATGGAAATTTCAAGGTCAAGAGAATAATACTGTTGGAAGTTATACACTGGTGTCATACTATGGAGTCAAACACAATGAAGGGGAATATTTAAGTCTACATTTTCACATTATTTTAATACTACTGGCAACTCACTTACTACAAAGATCAGATGAAATAACAAAAAAAGGTCCACTGCGGAGGAAGTGTGAAACAGACCAACAAAGAATCAGTAACTTTCTTTCACATTATGCTCAAATTTCTGTACCACTAACTTAAACGGATAAGAAAATTCGTCATCATAAAAATGGGCTGTCGATCCACACACTGTTGTCCTGCACTTTATGCCTTAAAATTCAGAGCTTAGTTTATGACCTGAATGAAGTAAACAGCTTGTACCATGAGATACATTATGTCCAATCATCATGTTGATCAGGTATTATGAATATTTATTCGAAATTCTAATTGAATAAAATACAACAGGAAAACTGCAGACACAAGTTATAACATCAGCATGTAATATTACAATACTGCACTTACAGAGCAGGAATCTAAAATATATATATAAAACTGAAAACTACAGTTCTGTCTCAGTAGCATCCAGTAGGGAACACCTTTTGAGAGTAAAGGACAATTGAATTTGAAAATAAAACCAAATATCACTTGTTTAGTTGAAAGAGAATTCAACAGTTCAGGGAATGCAGACATCTCAATTTAGAAAAGTGGCAAAAGTATTTGATTTTAAAATAAATAACTGAAATGCCTTTTAACGTTACTTACATTCGTCTTAACTTTAGTACAATTGAATAAAGTGCCCATTTGAAAACTTATCAGGCATTTAATGCTGGTGGTGGTGCAAAGAACCCAGATGACACATCTCCAGTTACAAGAGTCTGATAATGAGGGTGTACAGAATAAATTTGGGCGTTTCAGCTCATTTGATTAAAAGGAATAGATTTTGAATAATTTATATTAAAATAATGGCTATTAAGCTAAATTCTGCTCTGCTCAATTTAAGCCAAGTTCATATTGTACAACTTTGGCGAACGGCAATTAAGACCAACCAGCAAAAGAAAATCAGACTCAGTCGATGGGTCTATCCAGAACATGACATTTCTCTCTCACTCACACACACACCAGATTAAGACAAATAACACATCAGAGAGAGAAAACTGTCATCATGTGTTGGAGTGACATCATTTCTGTGACACTTCGCAGATTAATATGGCAAATCTTTCAAGTGTAGAGCACTTGTGGTGGTTGAACAAGGAGGCTATTGAGATGATGGTGCGGAAGTGGAGGGGAGAAGAGGAATGGGATGGCCAGGAAGATGAAGAGATCAAGCAAGCGCATACAGCAGTGGGAACACAAGAAAAAGCAACTTTCTACATACACTGTCATCTAAATTTTGAGTAAACAGGAATCAGAAAAAAATGTATCCCATCAGTATTATTTTATATTAAATTGTTGGAGTAGGGCAGAGGTTACAACTATTTCTGGTTAATTTTGGGACCAGAATCCACAGATGGTTCTATGCATTAAAAAAGGGAGTTATTTCAGAGTTGCAATGAAAAGAACACTTGGATCATTAAAGAAACAGATGTAATTGCAAAACAATTTCATCCTTTTGGTTAGTGAATGGAGATGGCTGAATGACCTTCCTCAACTGTAATTACCTTGTGATCTTGTATGGCAGCTCAATTTCCATAGAAACAGCATTTATTCGGAAACTGAAAAATGCTGAAACATTCCAAAACACTAGTTTTGTATTACAGATGATATTTTGCATAATGAAAAGCAGTTTTAGAGCAATACTGGTAATAGAGAAGGCACCAGCAAACGTACAGAGAACAGAAATCGTTGACAGCTTCTAAAATAAGCACTGAAACATCTGAAAGAGGAAACCAGTTTTCAGATACACAAGTATTCATGTTGTTAACTTCCTTTCCACAGAAAGGCAGTAATACGAAGCAAATCTGTTACTCTGTCAAGATTCCGTCAGTTTAAACAAAATGGTGACACAAGTTTTAGCAAATGCAAGTCTTTGTGCTGAGCTGACTTATTCAACTTCGGCTGTGAGACAACAGAAACGCTACACGGTGTCAGAATTCTTTGGCCAGAGCATACAGTACAGGATTATTGTCCAGCTACTCCTTCTGGAGATGTGTGCAGCTGGGAATCTAAAGAAAGCAGTTGATAAGTGTTTGCTGTCCAAAGTTGAACAGTATATTGCCATGCATTACGCAAGCACAAGGCTGGATTTTATACACTCCCCGGGCAGATGCCTAACCGATAACCTTCCCACCCAGCCCCATGGTAGGTGGGCATAGAGCAAAAAAAAATTAGCTTGTATGTCTTTATTTTTAAAAGCAAAGCTTTTTTAAAAAAAATGGGTGGGATGGAAGCAGGAGATAGGGGAAGAATATAGGACGGGAGAGACAGTTGCAGTGGCCCAAAGTTAGTCACTCCCCCACGCCCACCTTATTTGCTAATTCCATCTAAAGGTGACCAAACCCTCACAGCACAGCAGTGCCCACCATTGAGCTCTTGCAGTCAGCTCAAGAGTCCAGTAAGGAGCAAATGTCCCACCTTACCTTGCTCACAGAACTTCATGTCTGCGGCTTGGACTTCTTCTCAATCCATCAGGTGCCTCCTCACATTGTTTCCAGGAACTCGAACAGTCTGCATTTCACCATATCATTCTACCCATATAGATAAGATCTGAATGACTACTAGGAATCATAATTCAGCAAGAGGCAATTTAAAAGGTAACTTTGAGTGTCATTTAGTTTATTCTGTTTTTAAAAGCATATGATTCCCACTGGCAATGACAAGATTGCATGAACTCAACCAGTGCTATTTCATTAACCTGATTGGACAAACAGAACCATGACATCTCAAAGAAGGGAAATAACTCCAATCTAGCACTGGATTTCTCCCAAAGAAAGAAAAGAAACTAAATAGCTCATCAAAAACGACATAATTTAAGTGGAAATAAACTTGCCCATGTTGATCCAAAAGCAGATTTTATCTATTCTTTCATGAGATGTGTATGCTGCTAGTAAAACTAGCAGCTGTTATCCAGCCTTATTAGATTGTCATGTTCAAATCCTGAGACTACAAGATATAGGCGTGCAGTTAAGCCAATCAGCCCATCAGGTCTGTCCCACCATTAGATCATGACTGATATGTTTCTCAATCCCATTATGCTGCCTTCTCCCCATAACCTTGGATTCACTTCCTAATCAAAAACCTGTGCATCTTAAATACACTCAACGAACTGATAAATAAGAAAGGGATGATCACCTTATTGGGATTGTATTATAGACCCCCTAATAGTCAGAGGGTATTGTAAGGAGGTCTCAGTTATCTGAAAGAATAATAGGTAGGGGATTTTAACTTTCCAAATATAGACTGGGACTGCCATGGTGTTAAGGGTTTAGATGGAAGAGAATTTGTTGTGTGTACAAGAAAATTTTCTGATTCGATATGTGGATGTATCTGCTAGAGAAGGTGCAAAACTTGACCTATTCTTGGGAAATAAGGCAGGGTATCAGTGGGGGAGCACTTTGGGGCCAGTGACCATAATTCTATTAGTTTTAAAATAGTGATGGAAAAGGATAGACCAGAAGTAAAAGTTGAAGTTCTAAATTGAAGAAAGGACAATTTTGGCGGTATTAGGCAAGAACTTTCACAAGCTGATTGGGGGTAGATATTCGCAGGTAAAGGGATGGCTGGAAAATGGGAAGTCTTCAGAAATGAGATGAGAGTCTAGAGAAAGTACATTCCTATTAGGGTGAAAGGAAAGGCTGGTAGGTATAGGGAATGCTGGATGACTAAAGAAATTGAGGGTTTGGTTAAGAAAAATAAGGAAGTATATGTCAGATATAGACAGGATTGACCGAGCGAATCCTGAGAACAGTATAAAGGCAGTCAGAGTACACTTAAGGGGGAAATTAGGAGGGCAAAAAGGGGACATGAAATAGCTTTGGCAAATAGAGTTAAGGAGAATCCAAAGGGATTTTACAAATACATTAAGGATAAAAAAGTAATCAGGGACAGAATAGTGCCCCTCAAAGATCAGCAAGGCGGGCTTTGTGTGGAGCTGCAGGAGATTCGGGAGATACTAAACCAGTATTTTGCATTAGTCTTTACTGTGGTAAAGGAGATGGGAGATACAGAATGTAGGGAAATAGATGGTGGCATCTTGAAAAATGTCCATATTACAGAAGAGGAAATGCTGGATGTCTTGAAACACATAAAAGTGGATAAGTCCCAAGGACCTGATCAGGTGTACCCTAGAACTCTGTGGGAAGCTAGGGAAGTGGTTAATGGGCCACTTACTGAGATACTTGTATCATCGATAGTCACAGGTGAAGTGCCTGAAAACTGAAGGTTGGCTAACGTGGTGCCATTGTTTAAGGAAGGTGATAAGGACAAGCCAGGGAACTGTAGACCAGTGAGCCTAACCTCAGTGGTGGGCAATTTGTTGGAGGGAATCCTGAGGGACAGGATGTACATGTATTTGGAAAGGCAAGGACTGATTAGGGATAGTCAACATGGCTTCGTGCATGAGAAATCATGTCTCACAAACTTGATTGAGTTTTTTGAAGAAATAACAAAGAGGATTGATGAGGGCAGAACAGTAGATGTGATCTATATGGACTTCAGTAAGGCGTTCGACAAGGGTCCCCATGGGAGACTGGTTAGCAAAGTTAGATCTCATGGAATCCAGGGAGAACTAGCCATTTGGATACAGAACTGGCTCAAGGTAGAAGACAGAGGGAGGTGGTGGAGAGTTGTTTTTCAGACTGAAGGCCTGTGACCAGTGGCGTGCCACAATTGAACATAGAATACAGCACAGAACATTTGTCCTAGCTTAAGCACCCATCCATGTACCTATCCAACTGCCACTTAAAGGTCACCAATGATTCTGACTCTGCCACTCCCACAGGCAGCACATTCCATGCCCCCACCACTCTCTGGGTAAAGAACCTACCACTGACATTCCCCTATACCTTCCACCCTTCACCTTAAATTTAGGTCCCTTGTAACACACTGTTGTACCCAGGGAAAAAGTCTCTGACTGTCTACTCTATCTATTCCCCTGATCATCTTCTAAACCTCTATCAAGTCACCCCTCATCTTTCGCCATTCCAATGAGAAAAGGCCTAGCACTCTTAACCTATCCTCGTACGACCTATTCTCCATTCCAGGCAATATCCTGGTAAATCTCCTCTGCACCCTCTCCAAAGCTTCCACATCTTTCCTAAAATGAGGCGACCAGAACTGCACACAGTACTCCAACTGTGGCCTTACCAAGGTCCTGTACAGCTGCAATATCACCTCATGACTCTTGAATTCAATCCCTCTGCTAATGAACGCTAATACACCATAGGCCTTCTTACAAACTCTATCCACCTGAGTGGCAACTTTCAAAGATCTGTGAACATAGACCCCAAGATCCCTCTGCTCCTCCACCTTACTAAGAACCCTACTGTTAACCCTGTATTCCGCATTCTTATTTGTTCTTCCAAAATGGACAACCTCACACTTGACAGGGTTGAACTCCATCTGCCACTCCTCAGCCCAGCTCTGCATCATATCTAAGTCCCTTTGCAGCCGACAACAGCCCTCCTCACTATCCACAACTCCGCCAATCTTCGTATCGTCTGCAAATTTACTGACCCATCCTTCGACTCCCTCTTCCAAGTCATTAATAAAAATTAGAAACAGCAGAGGACCCAGAACTGATCCCTGCGGAACTCCACTTGTAACTGGGCTCCAGGCTGAATATTTACCATCTACCACCACTCTAACCTCGACTGGTTAGCCAGTTCTCTATCCAACTGGCCAAACTTCCCACTATCCCATGCCTCCTGACTTTCCGCATAAACCTACCATGGAAAACCTTATCAAATGCCTTACTAAAATCCATGTACACTACATCCACTGCTCTACCCTCATTCACATGCTTGGTCACCTCCTCAAAGAACTCAATAAGACTTGTAAGGCAAGACCTACCCCTCACAAATCCGTGCTGGCTGTCCCTAATCAAGCAGCGTCTTTCCAGATACTCATAAATCCTAACCCTCAGTACCCTTTCCATTACTTTGCCTACCACCGAAGAAAAACTAACTGGCCTGTAATTTCCGGGGTTATCCCTATTCCCTTTTTTGAACAGGGGCACAACATTCGCCACTCTCCAGTCCCCGGCACCACCCCCATTGACAGCGAAAACGAAAAGATCATTGCCAACAGTTCTGCAATTTCCTCTCCTGCTTCCCACATAATCCTAGGATATATCCAGTCAAGCCCGAGGGACTTGTCTATCCTCAAGTTTTTCAAAATGCCCAACACATCTTCCTTCCTAACAAGTATCTCCTCTAGCTTACCAGTCCGTGTCATACTCTCCTCTTCAACAATACTGTCCCTCTCATTTGTAAATACTGAAGAAAAGTACTCATTCAAGACCTCTCCTATCTCTTCCGACGGAATACACATTCTCCCACTACTGTCCTTGATAGGACCTACCCTCGTTCTTGTCATTCTCATGTTTCTCACATATGCATAAAAGGCCTTGGGGTTATCCTTGATCCCACCCGCCAAAGATTTTTCATGCCCTCTCTTAGCTCTCCTAATCCCTTTCTTCAGCTCCCTCCTGGCTATCCTGCATCCCTCCAACGCTCTGTCTGAACCTTGTTTCCTCAACCTTATGTAAGCCTCCTTCTTCCTCCTTACAAGACATTCAACCTCCCTCATCAACGAAGGTTCCCTCACACGACCATCTCTTCCCTGCCTGACAGGTACATACATATCAAGGACACGTCGTATCTGTTCCTTGAAAAAGTTCTACATTTCAACGACATCCTTCCCTGACAGCCTATGCTCCCAATTTATGCTCCTCAGATCCTGTCTTGCAACATCGTATTTATCCTTCCCCCAGTTGTAAAACCTGCCCTGTTGCACACACCTATCTCTCTCCATAACCAAGGTGAAAGTCACAGAATTGTGGTCACCATCACCAAAATGCTCACCCACTAACAAGCCCATCACTTGTCCCGGTTCGTTACCAAGTACCAAATCCAATATGGCCTCCCGTCTGGTCGGACAATCTACATACTGAGTTAGAAAAGCTTCCTGGACACATTGCACAAACACTGCCCTGTCCAATCCACTTGATCTAAAGAGCTTCCAATCAATATTTGGGAAGTTGAAATCATCCATGACTACGACCCTGTGGCTTCTGTACCTTTCCAAAATCTGTTTCCCAATCTGTTTCTCCACATCTCTGCTGCTATTGGGGGGCCTATAGTTAACACCCAACAAGGTGACTGCTTCTTTCCTATTTCTAACTTCAGCCCATACTACCTCCAAAGGCAGATCCCCCAGCAGGATCAGTGCTGGGTCCAATGACTTTTTGACATTTACATAAATGATTTGGATGCTAGCGTAAGAGGTACAGTTAGTAAGTTTGCTGATGACACCAAAATTGGAGGTGCAGTGGACAGCAAAGAGGGTTACCTCAGATTACAACAGGATCTGGACCAGATGGGCCAATGGGCTGAGAAGTGGCAGATGGAGTTTAACTCAGATAAATGAGAGGTGCTGCATTTTGGGAAAGCAAATCTTAGCAGGACTTATACACTTAATGGTAAGGGCCGAGGGAGTGTTGCTGAACAGAGACCTTGGAGTGCAGGTTCATAGCTCCTTGAAAGTGGAGTCGCAAGTAGATAGGATAGTGAAGGTGGCGTTTGGTATGCTTTCCTTTATTGGTCAGAGTATTGAGTACAGGAGTTGGGAGGTCATGTTGCGGCTGTACAGGACATTGGTTAGGCCACTGTTGCAATATTGTGTGCAATTCTGGTCTCCTTCCTTTCGGAAAGATGTTGTGAAACGGTTCAGAAAAAATTTACAAGGATTTGAGGTTGGAGGATTTGAGCTATAGGGAGAGGCTGAACAGGTTGGGGCTGTTTTCCCTGGAGCATCAGAGGCTGAGGGGTGACCTTATAGTGGTTTACAAAATTATGAGGGTGGGGTCGGGGAGTCCAGAACTAGAGGGCATAGGTTTAGGGTGAGAGGGGAAAGATATAAAAGAGACCTAAGGGGCAACTTCTTCACGCAGAGGGTGGTACGTGTATGGAATGAGCTGCCAGAGGTGGTGGTGGAGACTGGTACAATTGCAACATTTGGATGGGTATATGAATAGGAAGGGTTGGGAGGGATATGGGCCAAGTGCTGGCAGGTGGGACTAGATTGGGTTGGGATATCTGGTCGGCATGGACAGGTTGAATCGAAGGGTCTGTTTCCATGCTGTACATCTGACTCTACATTTGGAATATTGAGCGCCATTTGGGCCCCCTATCTCAGGAGAGATGTTCTGACCTGGGAGGAGCTCCGAAGAAGGTTGACATGAATGGTCCTGGGGTTGAAGGGCTTGTTGTATTAGGCTGAGGACTCTGCATGTGTCCTTGATAGAGTTTAGAAGGATGAGCGGAGATCTAATTGAAACTTCCAGAATATTGAAAGACCTGGAGAGTGTGGATGTAGAGAAGATGGTTCCACTTGTAGGAGAGCTTAGGACTCAAAGGCACAGCCTCAGAGTGAAGTGACAATCCTTTAGAACAGAATTGAGGAATTATTTTCAGCTAGAGGATGGTGAATTTGTGGAACACCATTCCCACAGAAGGCTGTGAAGGCCAAGTCATAGAGTCGCAGAGATGTACAGCATGGAAGCAGACCTTTCGGTCCAACTCGTCCATGTCAACCAGATATCCAAACTCAATCTAGTCCCAAATGCCAGCACCAGGCCCATATCCTTCCAAACCCTTCCTATTCATATACCCATCCAGTTGCCTTTTAAATGTTGCAATTGCGTAAGCCTCTTAGCTGGGAGTGCAACAGGTGGATGGAGGTAGGGGTAAAGAAGATAGGTTTGAGGGGAGGGTGGACCGGATAAGCAAGATGGACACGAGGACAGGTCACGAGGGCAGTGCTGAGCTGGAAGGTTGAAACTGGGATAGAGTGTGGGGAGGGGAAAATAAAGAGACTGGTGAAATCAACATTGATGCCATGGGGTTGGAGGGTCCCGAGGCGGAATATGAGGTGTTCTTCCTCCAGGCATCGGGTGGTAAGGGAGTGGCGATGGAGGAGACACTCCTCGGTGGAGTGGCAGGGGAGTTGAAGTGTTCACCATTACTCCCACCTCCATCCACCTATTGCATTCAGCTACCATCCCCATAGCCCCAACACCCCTCCCATTTTTCTCTCGACCCCAGAGGCTCCCACCCTCATTCCTGATAAAGGACTATTGTCCGAAATGTCGATTTTCCTGCTCCTCGGATGCTGCCTGACCTGCTGTGCATTTCCAGCACTACATTCTCGACTCTTATACTCACATCTAAATCATTTATACAAATGCCAAAAAGCAGTGGATGCTGCACCCATCCTTGTGGCACCCCACTGGTCACAGGCCTCCAGTCTGAAAAACAACCCTCCACCACCACCCTCTGTCTTCTATCTTTGAGCCAGTTCTTATCCAAATGGCTAGTTCTCCTTGTATTCCATGAGATCTAACATATGCTGGGACTTTTTTCACTGGAGCTGAGGAGGTTGAGAGGTGACCTTAGAGGTTTATAAAATAATGAGGGATATTGATAAGGTGAATAGCAGGTGTCTTTTTCCTGGGATGGGGGAGTTCAAGACTAGGGGACATATTTTTCAAGTGAGAGGCAAAAGATCTTAAAAGACATGAGGCAACTTCTTTTTTAAAACAGAGTGTGGTTTGTGTGTGCAATGAACTTCCAGATGTAGTGATGGATGCATGTACAGTTACAACATTTAAAAGACATTTAGGTAAATACATGAATAAAAAATGTTTGGAGAGATTTGGAACCAGGACAGGAAGGTTGGATGAGTTTAAATTGGGATAATGGTTGGCATGGACTTGTTGGACCAAAGGGTCAGTTTCTGAATTCTGACTATAAAAGCCTCAGCCTCAGCATTCATACTGATCATGAATGTTGAGAATGTGGACATCTGTGGAAGGTCCTCTTTCTGCTAATTCACAAGTAGAATTGGTTGGATGCAGAACATTGGTTTCCATTTGTTGTTTTGTGAAATTTCTTAGTTCTGCATTAACTGCTGCTTTTGTTTTGGCATGCAAGTACAGCATGGAAACAGACCCTTAAATCAACTCATCCATGCCAACCAAATATCCCAATCCAATCTAGTTCCATCTGCCAGCACCCAGCCCATATCAGTCTAAACGCTTTCTATTCATATAGCCATCCAGATGCCTTTTAAATGTTGTAAATGTACCAGCCTCCACTACTTCCTCTGGCAGCTCATTCCATGCATGCACCATCCTCTGCGTGAAAAAGTTGCCCCTTAGTTCCCTTTTAAATTTTTCCCCTCACACACGAAACCTATGCACTATAGTTCTGGACTCCACCACCCCAGGGAAAAGACCCTGTCGATTCACAATATCCTTGCCCCTCATGATTTCATAAATCTGTATAAGGTCAGCTTTCAGCTTCCAACGCTCCAGGGAAAACAGCCCCAGACTATTCAGCCTCTCTCGATAGTGCATATCCTCCAAACCTAGCAACATCCTTGTAAATCTTTTCTTTCAAATTTTACAACATCCTTCTGAAAGGAAAGAGACCAGAATTGCATGCAATATTCCAAAAGTGGCCTAACTAATGTCCTGTACAGCTGCAACATGACCTCCCAACTCCAATACTCAAAGCTCTGCCCAATAAACGAAAGCATACCAAACATCATCTTCACTATCTTATCTAACTGCAACTCCACTTCCAAGGAAACTATGAACCTGCACTCCAAGGTGTCTCTGTTCAGCAACACTTCCTAGGACCTTTCCATTAAGTATATAAATCCTGCTAAGATTTACTTTCCCAAAATGCAGCACTTCCCATTTATCTAAATTAAACTCCATTTGCAACTCCTCAGCCCATTGGCCCATCTGATCAAGATCCCATTGTGCTCCCAACCTTCTTCACTGTCCACTACACTTCTAACTTTGGTGTCATCTGCAAGCTTACTAACCATACCTCCTATGTTCAAATCCAAATCATTTATATAAATGACAAAAAGTAGTGGACCCAGCATGGATCTTTGTTGGAAACCACTGATCACAAGCCTCCAGTCTGACAAGCAACCCTCCACCAGCACCTTCTGCCTTCTACCTTCAAGCCAGTTTTGTATTCAAATGGCTAGTTCTCCCTCTATTCCATGAGATCTAACCTTGCTAACCCAGTCTCCCATGAGGAACCTTGTCGAATACCTTATTGAAGTCCATATAGATCATGTCCACTTCCCTGCCCTCAATGTTTTTCATGATTTGAGCAAACAAATTCAAGTTCATGAGACATGATTTCCCACGCACAAAGTCATGTTGACAATCCGTAGTCAATCCTAATCTTTCTAAATGCTTGTAAATCCTGTCTCTCATGATTACTTTCAATAATTTGCCTACCATTGATGTAATGCTCTCTGCCATTTAGTTCCCTGGTATTTTCCTTCCTACCTTTCTTAAATAGTGGCACCATGTAAGCCAAGCTCCAGTTTTCCAGTACCTCACCTGTGTCTATCGATGACACAAGTATCTCAGCAAAGGGCCCAGCAATCACTTCGCTAGCTTCCCACAGAGTTCTAAGGTACACCTGATCAGGTCCTGGGGATTTATCCACTTGTATGTGTTTTAAAACATCCAGCACCTCCTCCTCTGTAATATGGACATTTTTCAAGATGTCATCATCTATTTCCCCACATTTTATATCTCCCATGTCCTTCTCCACAGTAAAGAGTAATGCAAAATACTCGTTTACTATTTCCCCCATCTTCTGCAGTTCCACATAAAGGCCGCCTTGCTGATCTTTGAGGGGCACCTATTAGTTACCTTTTTGTCCTTAACTTATTTATAAAATTCCTTTGGATTCTCCTTAACCCTATTTGCAAAAGCTATCTCATGTTCTCTTTTTGCCCTCCTGATTTCCTGAAGTATATTCCTACTGCCTTCACACTAAGAAATCACTCAATCTCTCCTGTCTATACCTTACATATGTTTCCTTTCTTTTCTTAACGAAAACCTTAATTTCTCAAGTCATTCAGCATTCCCTGCAGCTACCAGCCTTTCCTTTCACACCAGCAGGAATATATTATCTCTGGACTCTCGTTATCTCATTTTTGAAGGCTTCCCGTTTTCCAGCTCTCCCTTTACCTGCAAACATCTGTCCCCAATCAGCGTTTGAAAGTCCTTGCCTAATACCCTCAAAATTAGCCTTCCTCCAATTTAGAACTTCAACTTTTAGATCTGGTTGATCATCTTCCATCACTAATTCAAAACTAACAGAATTATGGTGACTGGGCCCAAAGTGCTCCTGCACTGAAACCCCAGGCACCCCTGCCGTATTTCCCAAGAGTAGGTCAAGTGTTGCACCTTCTCTAGTAGGTATATCCACATACTGAATCAAAACATTTTCTTGTACACACAAATTCCTCTCCATCTAAACCCTTAACACTATGGCAGTCCCAATCTATGTTTTGTAAAGTTAAAATCCCCTACCATAACTATCCTATTTTTCTCACAGATAACAGCGATCTTACAAATTTGTTTCTCAATTTTCCACTGATTACTGGGTCTGTATTATAATCCCAATAAAGTGATCATCCCTTACTTATTTCTCAGTTGCACCCAAATAACTTCTCTAGATGTATGTCCAGGAATATCTTCCCATATTCAGCCGTAATGCTGTTCCTTATCAAAAACACCATTCCCCCTCCTCTCTTGCCTCCACCTTTCCGTAATTCCGATAGCATTTGTATCCTGGGGCATTAAGCTGCCAGTCCTGTCCATCCCTGAGTGGTGCCTCTATAATTGCTATGACATTCCAGTCCCATGTTCCTAACCATGCCCTGAGTTCATCTGCCTTCCCTGTTCGGCCTCTTGTATTGATAAACTAAACTGCATTTATTTCAGTGCTACCTTGTTCTCTGCTTTGTTGCTGCCTGCCCTGACTGTTTGACTTGCTCCTTTCCCCAACCATACCAGTCTCTGATCTCTTTCCTTACTATTTCCCTGGGTGCCACAATTTTTTCCTGTCCTCCATCTTGGATTACCTAACATTCAGTCCTGTGTTGTAGCTTCACTATGTTGACACCTCATTTTTAGATATATCCACTTGGTACTGCATTGAACTAGAATTGGTTCCCTTGCTCGATGGCAATAATAGAGGGACCAAAATGCCAAGCAATGATGTTTCAGGATTGTGGGCAAATACAACTCTGCTTATGATGTTCCACAGTGCCTCATGGATACCCAGTTTTGAATTGTTCAAAATCTATCCTAATTAACATGGTGATGTCACTACACAACACAAAGAAGGTATCATTAATGTGAAGATGGGACTTCATTTCCACGAGGTCTGCACAATGGTCTCTCCTAATAATGTGCTGAGTGGTGCTGCTTCCAAGCCACTTTTGAGAAGAGAAATCGTCTCCCACCTAGAGTTCACTCAGTGCTCTGGTTTCCTTCCATACATCCTTTATGTGGTGTTCAGCATGTCAGAGTATGGATTCGTCAACTATGGTTTTTTGTTTTTGTAAATATATGGCTTAGTTCGAGGCATTTAGAAGCCTTTAATGATATATTTGTTTCAGTTACTTATAACACAATGCTATACTTAACCATTAACTAGCACAGTGTGTAGTGTAACCCTTGTATGTACGAACAAACAGTGGAAAAGTACTGAGTACATCTGACTTGTAAAGATGTGCTGATGTGACCACACGATAGAAAAAAAACGTTAACGCAGATCAGAATGTGCGAGACTGATTCCCATATCTGGGAAAAGAATCTCATGTACTAACGGCTTAATGAGAGCGGCCACAGTTGTGGTCAGGGAAACGAGATAAACAGCAAGGGTGTTACTGCCCCGTGCGGACAGATACGGGATGTGTGGTGCTCTGTGGTTGCAAGAGGAGGTCACGTGGAAACTGTTTCGCGGGCAGGAGGCCACATGGGGTTAGACATCCGGGAATGCGAGAAGGCAGAAAATGGAGTCAGATCAACAGCTAATCAGAAGACAATCCCACCTCAGTGATTGCATGACATTCTGTACTATACAAAAGACTGGGTCAGGGACAGGAATAGGTCGGACTTCGTGAACTGACACACTTTGCTGTTTGTCAGGGATGGGAAGTCCTAGACCCAGAGCTCTGTATATTTTATCCACTTACTACTAAAATAAACTAAGAGTTTGAGACCGAATATCTTCCCCTATTGCTTCATTGAAAGAACACGCAGGACTCGGCTCACACGTAGGGGAAAGTAAGCTGGTAGATTGAGCTAAAGTCCAACATTTTCTTTGGTGGGGTGGTGGAAGAGAGTAGTGGCTTGGCAATCAGGTTATGTCACCCATCTTTCACCTGATGCAATTATATTTCGTGGGTATTGGCTCAATAAAGAGATTTCAAGAGAAACGCCCTCTGAACTGGCTTACCACTTTGCTGCACCCTGGCCTGCCCCAATGGCAGGACAGACCAGGAAGAGTGGTGTCTGGAGTATTGTCTGTAAGGTATGATTCATTGGTCAGATTTCTCAGGTTTGGCACAAGCTACAAGATGGAGGATTTTGTGGGATTGACAAGGCTGAGTTTGCCTGGCCATTTTGGTGTCTTGGCTTATACTCAGTGGTCTTGATGAGCCATTCCACATGGAAGTTAAGAAATCCATCACATTGCCCTGGTCTAAACCAGGTGAGAAATCAGTTTTTTCCTTAAAGCACATCAGCAAAACAGATAAGTTGTTCCAACTACTGACAGACGTTTCATGGTCTCCATTAATTTCAGATTTATTAACAGAATTCAAATTTGAACCCTTGTTCCCAAAGCATTAGCATGTGCCTCTCAATTACTATGCTAGTGACAATACTACTATGCCACCACTGCTCACTCAATACCTTTCAGCAAGAAAGTTATTTGGCAGTAATTAAGAGATACCACATATTGAATAGATATTATTGAAATGCATGAGCCCTAACAAGTTTATAATCTGTGAAGTACAACTTCATACCTTTTAAAGTAGTTTAATGCTAAGTCAGACAGCAAGGTGCTGTTTGTGAAAAGCACTTGGAAGAATAATCTTGGACAGGAATTTCTGGATTCCCATATCTAACTGTATACCTGCGGTATTGGATGTTTCTGGGTAGTAAGTTTGCTTGCTGAGCTGCAAGGTTTATTTCCAAAATGTTTCTTCACCATACTAGGTAACATCATCAGTGAGCCTTCAGTGAAGTGCTTGTGTTATGTCTTGCTTTCTATTTAAGTGTCTTGGTTTCTTAAGGTGGGTGATATCATTTCTTGTACTTTTTCTGAGAGGATGGTAGATGGGGTCCAAATCTGAGTTTATTGATGGAGTTTTGGTTGGAATGCCAGGCCGCTCTGAATTCCCGATCATGTCCCTGTTTTAGCTTGACTTACGCTAGACGTGCTGTGCTATCCTTCTTCGTCTGTATGATAGTGGGTCATGTCTTTTGTGGCTTGTTGGTGTTCATGTATCCTGGTGGTTAATTTTCTGTCCGTTTGTGTTTGTTATTTTGCAAATGATGTTCATGGTATTTTGCAAATGATGTTCATTTTGCTGGTTGTTTGTACAGTATAGGGTCCTTTACGTTAATTAGCCACTATTTAAGTGTGTTGGTAGGTTTGTGGGCTACCATGATGCCAAGGGGTCTGAGCAGTCTGCAAGTCATTTCAGACACATCTTTGATGTAAGGTAATGTGGCTAGAGTTTTTTGACATATTGTGTCTGCTTGGTTGGGTTTGTTGTTAAGAAACCAGCAGACTGTGTTTATTGGGTACCTCTTCTTTCTGAAAAAAAAACTGTATAGGTATTTTTCTTCTGCTGTTCATAGTTCTTGGGTGCTGCAGTGTGTTGTGGGCTCATTGAAATAATGTGCTGATGCAGTTGCATTTGAGAGTGCTCAGATGATTGCTTCTGTAGTTAAGTACTGGATGTTTCTGTCCTGCTTCTATGTAAACAGTACTAAGTACTGTTAGTATTATCACTATTTCTACAGTAAAAATCCAGTATTTGTGAAATTTGCTCATCATTACATTACACCATTTGTATGTGGGTAGATGCACTGAATTGCTACCTTCCCTCAACCATTGGGTAACCATGGAATTGTTTGAAAGGTTGGTTTAATACCTTGGGAACCATAGGCCGCAAGACTTGCTATATAAATTGTTTAATTGATTTAAATGAAGGCAGCATTTTGAACAAATATACATTCACTAATTATAAAATTACATACTGGTGTGCCAGCGTTTTGTCTTCGTGCTAAATGGGAGATGGAAGATTTGCCATGACAACAGTGAGAAGAGTGGGGGATGGATCCAATCAAAGCTCCAGATTAATAGACTATGGCAGGTGTAATGTAGCTCAGGGGAGGAAGATAAGAAATTCTCCAGCCACAATTCAAAGACAGTTTAAGTCACAGGTGCAGACAGGAATCTAAACAATCCCACAAGCTAATTATACAGGGAAAACAAAGTATCGCACAAAGGCTTTAAAGAGTGTTCTTTTTTAAATTGAGAATCTGAGCATTGCTGGCTATGCCAACACTTACTAACCATACATATTGCCCCCTTGAGGTGGTGGTGGTGGTGGTGGTGGTAATAAACTATCTTCTGGAATAATATTGAGTGGCTTGCTAAACCATTTCAAAGATAACAGTCAGATAGTTAAGAGTCAATCACATGGATGAAAGTTTGGTGTTGCAAATCAACTGATCAGGTTAAGGATGGGAGATTTCCATAAACACAATTAGAACCAGATGAATTTTTATGACAATCTGCTTACTAAAAAAAAGCTTTTCATCCCAGATTTATTGGGTTAACTGCATTTAAATTCCCAAATTACCATGGTGGGATTTGAATTTATACTGGTAGAGCATTAATCCAGGTTCAAAAGCACTATGCTACTGTATCCTGTGTGAAGGCTCTACATGAAAGGCAAACATAATGATCATTTTGCACAATCTAACACGTTTACATTAATACCCAGGGCGAACAACATGAGAAATTGAAACTCAGAATTAAAGCTTGACAAGTCCTCAGAACCTGATGACTTGCATCATAGGAAGAAGTAGCTGCTCAGATGACTGCATTGGTTGTACTTTTTCAAAATTTTTTAGATTCTGGAACAGCCCCTTCAAATCAGAAATTAGTTAATGTAACAGTTCTATTCAAAAGGAGGAAGGATATAGAAAATAAGAAACTATAGGCCAGTGAGCCTAATATTTGTCATAAAGAAAATGCAGGAGTATATTTAGGAGATTACAGCAGGGCACTTCGAAAATCTTAACGAACTGGCAAAGCTAAATTGCCCATAGTGTTCAGGGATGTATAGGTTAGGTGCATTAGTCAGAGGGGAGATCTAGAGTAATGGGCCTGCGTGGGTTACTCTTCAGAGGGTCGGTGTGGACATATTGGACCAAAGGGCCTGTTTCCACACTGTAGCGAATTCTATGAATTGAGGCAGACAACTTTTTTGTGAAATGGAAATCATCTTTGACTAACTTATTACAAAAAAAAGTTCAGGAGATAATAAGCAATTGGATAAAGGGTAACCTGACACAAAGATTACTACACAAATAACAGCTCATGGTGATAATACATTGGCTGCAAAGCAGAGTAGAGGAATAAAACCTCATCTGCAGTTGGTAAACAGTAATAATTAGATTGCCTCAGGGATCAATGCTACAGCATCAAGTCACATAGCTTGGAGGAAGGGACTTACTTTATGACTGCTAAATTTACTAATGACAAAATTGAGTAGGCCATTAAGTTCAGAAGAGGATATAGGAAGTTGCAAATTAATAGATAGGTTAAACAGATAAGTTGGTATATGGTGTCAGAAAATGTGAACTTGTCCACTTAGAAACACAGTACAGTAACCTGGTACTTGAAACACAACAAGTTAGTGCTGAGGTACAGTATGTGATTAGGAAGGTAAATGGAACATTGTCATCATTTTTTGCAACTAGAATGGAATATGAAAGTAGAGCCATTTTGCTACAGTAGTATAAGGCATTGTTGAAACCACATTTGTTCTATATGAAGATATGTTCTCCTTATTTAAAAGGCATAAATTACATTCTAGACATTTTGGAGAAAGCTCACTTGACTAATTCCTGCAACAAACAGATTATCTAATGAGGAGACACTGGACTGTCAGATTGGACCAACATTAAATGGAGATATGATTGATTGAAACATACAAGATCCTGAAGGGACTGAATGGGGTGAACGCTGAAATGAAGAATCCCTTTGAGGGAGACAGCAGAATTAGGGCGCACACTTTAAAGTTTTAAAGCGATCTCCCATTTAAGACTGAGATGACAAGATTTTAGTTTGTTCCTCTCAGTCATAGAATCATACCAACCCCACCGATGTGGAAGGCGGCCATTTGGCCCATCAAATCCACACCAACCCTCCAAAGAGCATCCCACCCAGATCTTACCCTACCCCTATAACACTTCAATTCCCATGGCTAACCCACCTAGCCAGCACATCCCTGGATATTATGGGCAATTTAGTGTGGTGAATTCGCCTAACCTGCACATCTTTGGATTGTGGGAGGAAACCGGCACAGACACAGGAAGAATGTACTCACTCCACACAGTCACTCTTGGGTGGAATTGAACCCAGGTCCCTGGTGATGTGAGGCAGCAATGCTAACCACTGAGCCACCATGCTATTCATCATGGGTCATAAGTCTGTGGATTTCCCAGAGGAGAATGAAAGAAGTGTTTCTGAACATTTTTAAAGCGGAGTTAGACAGATTCTCGACTGACAAGAGTCAAAGGCTTCAAGGGATAAAGAAGAAAGTAAAGGTGGAGCCACAATGAGCTCAACCACAAAATGATTAAATAGAGGAGCAAGCAGAAAAAGCTGAATAGTCTACTCCTGCATCCAAGCCAAATGCTTATACTTATGAAGTGACTTTAACAAGAATTAAACGTGCTTTACAGGACTGATTAGCCAAAATAAAGTTATTTGGTTTGATAATCAACTTTTTATGAAAAAGTGATAATATTTAAGGAGTCTTTTATAGGAGGTAATTAGAAAGGAAAAGTTTAGTGGGAATGGCATAGTTCTATGTCTTGGCAGCTGAAAGGATGCCAATGGTACGGCAAAACAGAAAGTGAGGCCAGAATTGGAGGAACACAAATTTTCGAGAGTTGCAGCACTGAAGGAGGTCTCAACTGGGGAGAGGAAATGCCATGAAGAGATTGTAATTCTTGGGTTTTTAATCTTTTTAAAAGAAATACAGATCGTTCTCTTATAAAGGATGACTCAGCAGCAGAATTTGGCTATAACATCGCTGAGCAATTAGGGAGCAGCATCTTCGAGAACGCATACCTCTGTTCACAATAGCACGATTCCAGTGATGATCGTTTTGCACACTTCGTTCTGCACACGTGCCAATGTCAGCTGCAGTCAGAGCATGAGGATACAATACTATACATTGAGCAGCTTCATCTCAAAATTTAAACTAACGAATGCTCACTGCTCCCCTCAGACTATTCTTGTATAATTCCTGTGTAAACCCTGTGTAATTCCTGCAGGACAGCATTATTCTTATATAGGAGAAAGTGAGGACTGCAGATGCTGGAGATCAGAGCTGAAAAATGTGTTGCTAGAAAAGCGCAGCAGGTCAGGCAGCATCCAAGGAGCAGGAGAATCGACGTTTCGGGCATAAACCCTTCTTCTTCAGGAAGGGCTTATGCCCAAAACGTCGATTCTCCTGCTCCTTGGGTGCTGCCTGACCTGCTGCGCTTTTCCAGCAACATATTATTCTTATATATACCATTTACCTTCCTTAATTTGTTCTGGTACCTGCATATCACACAATGTAAACCAACTCCCAAGAACCAGTTAAAAGACAATCAACCATAGCCATCCACTTCTGCAAACACAACTGCACCTGAAGGTGGTGATGATGGTGACACTCTGTCCCTGCATTAACAATAGTTTTGCAATATAACGTGTTCAATTTACTTTTGTTTAATTAATAAATATGATTTAAACCTTCACTCAGGCCGTGTTATATTTTTTGTCCGGCTTTGGGTATATTTTGAGTGATCGCAAGTGTTATTTTTTGCCGGTCTGCCCCTAACTCCACTTTTCCCAGAGAGGCCCCATTATTTCTACAAAGAAAGGTTGCACTGGAACGCAACTATGGCGTTGTAGAAGAACTATTTGCATTGCTATATCAAGCACCAAGTACAGGATCGATGGATGTACGGGACTTAGTGTGGGATAGAATACAAGTCAGAGTTCTGGATGATCTCAGATTTCTGCAGGATGACAGTCAAGAGAAAAACAAATGCAACAAAAATTCTTAAATTGTAATTGAAAATCCTCAGTTATTAAAATGTTTACATGATGTATCTTTTTAAAAAATCTTTAATCAGAGCCAAGTCCAAGATGGACAAGTTCCAGTAGAACAGTACCTCCAACGCTGCTCAAGATAATTCTCATAACATATACCAATACCAGTCTTCAATTTGGTAGAATTCCTGTTTTCACTAATAGGATAGTGCCCAAATACTGTACCATAAATAACTGTAGAAGTATAACACTAGTGATGATTTCCAGCATTCATACTCTGGAAGCCAAAAACTGACAACATAATTTGCACACTGCATTTATTTAAAGAGTGAATTTGCGACAACAACAACTAAACCAGAAAGTACTTCATATTAATAATGTACAAAACAGCTAGGATCTTATAGATTTATCTCAAGCTCACCAAGAGTGGAACTTAGTGAAATTATTAATATTAATATGCTAGCCCATCATAGTGGCTGTTTCCACAGTTATTTTGCAACTGAATATCCTTTACAGGCATTAGTTTTAAGTAATGAACAGAAATATAAGCCAGGACTAACATAATTAAGAGAGAGATTTATGTTGTCAGGTAACAACATAAATTGTCTAACAGAAAACCTAAGCTGCGACAACAATCAGCTGGCAAGCCAAGCTGTAGAAGAGAACAAACTAGGTCACCAGCAAACTTGATTCCCTCAATGTGCTGTAAACAATAATCCTCAATATCTTATCTTTAGAAAGAAGTAGCAAAAATGTGAGAATTCCCCTCTGCCTTCCGAATCTTAGACACAGCTGGACATCATGTTCTAGTTATTTCTCAGGAATATTTTTAATTTGATTGATGTATGTATCAAATTACTGATGCGGTGTTAATTAAATTGCCTAACAGTTTATATCCTCGGTGATGACTTGCTTTCAAGGCTTTGGCCGACTTGCTTGTCAACACAATCATAACGTATCAAAGTGCAGGAGGGATTGGCTATGAGCCAATTCTACTTTCAACATTAAGCAGTCTGAAGCTAGAAATTCACATCAGTGCTTCTCCATATAGCAATACAATAAACTATTTTTTTTTGTGCAGAGCTCTGAAGCAGATTTTTTTATATCAATATTATTTTGGTCATTTTCATATCAAATGGCCACTGAAAATATACAGAGGATGCTCCAACATTATAAATCAAGTGTACAATGTATCTTGACTTTGCACTTGTTGAAAACTACTGACATTTATGTACATGAAGTACTGCACACTCAAATTAATAACAAGGAAATTCAAATTCAGCTGGAAGTACACAGAAAAAGCCATTTTTAAACTGAAACTAAGTCCATGACCTGTGTGATCAAGACAACATGTCCATGAATTGTGAATTGCAATAAGTTGCTAGATACTTCACAAAAGTGACATTTTGCCCTCAACTGTCCTATGAATTTCATAACATGGCTGCATTTACTTTCCTATTAAAAACTATCTGCAGCAAGTTATTGATATTGCAAGCAATTCTTCAATAATATGGTAACTGGTAATGGCTACCAGGCTAGAAAGTGAATAATTTAAACTGAGGCATGTTTTTCCTTCAGGTAGAGGATTGTTGTTAATACCAAATTTGTATTTTAGAAGTCATTTTATTTTTTGCTCAGGCTCTTTTATTCTCTCTCTCACTAATCTCGTCAAGGTTTGCGTAAAGATTTGTAGCTCAGGTGCCGGTTATTGTAGTTGTGGGTATGTTCGCTGAGCTGGGAAGTTGATTTGAAGATGTTTCATCCCCAGCCTAGATAACGTCTTCAGTGCTTTGGAGCCTCCTGTGTAGCGCTGTTGTACGGTCTTCTGGAATTTATTTGGTTCAGTTTTTGCTGCTTCCAGTTATTCATTGTGGTGGCCTGTATATTGGGTCCAGGTCAATGCGCTTGTTGATAGTCCATGGATGATTGCCATGCTTCAAGAATTCTCTGGCTATCCTCAGTTTAGTTTGCCCTATGTTCATTATCTTGTCCCAGTTGGATTTGTGGTCCCTGTCATCTGTGTGTATGACTACTAGCTGTCCAGAGTAGCCATACACATAGATGACAGGGACCAGAAATTCGACTGGGACAACACAATGATCATAGGACAAGCTACATGGAGGACAGCCAGAGAATTCCTAGAAGCATGGAACTCATCCACGGACTCTATCAACAAGTGCATTGACCTGGACCCAATATACTGGCCACCACAACGAACAACTGGAACCAGCAGAAACTGAACCAAATAAATTCCAGAAGACGCAGTTACAGCAGCGCTTCACAGGAGGCTCCAAAGCATTGAAGGTGTCACCCAGACAGGGGTTGAAACATCTTCAAATCAACTTCCCAGCTCCGCAAACATATCCACAACTACAACATTCTAATTTCTCAGTTTCCATTTTTAATTAACCTGCTCTGAGATAATGTTCACCTATTTACATTTTATTCCCACCTTTCATTTTCTGCTTTATTCATATTTCAATCCTTCAATTTCATTCTGATATTGAACGCTCCTTGCCCTCATCCCACTTTCCAGATCACATTTGTGGTAACGTACAGGGCAAAACTGAAAACTGAAAAGGAGCAGGAAAGAGACTGAATAATTTATTGCTCAATTCCAGCAAATTTTAGGTCAAGAAAAATTATTTCCAATGGCAGGCTATGAAGAACTCAAAACTGTATCATTGCACAACACATGCAAGTAATTAGCTTCATGGCTTGTGTGAACAGCAATACCTCTGACAGAAATAACTGGCTGAATGTAATACCATTTCCAATTTTTAAGGCACTGTCCAGTCTTGTCTTGAGTGTTGGAGCTTACACAACAAATTAAATCGCACAAAATGTATTTATTACAGTTGCAGTTACATCATGTTTATGGTCATGTGCTCCATTAAATGGCACACAGATAATAGATTAATTCATATTATTAGAATCTCAATCCACTTTCAAGTTCAGATACATAAGCAAATAATGTCGACACGAATTAACTGTATTTAAAAATTCTGGAAACACTCTCACAGATCAATCATCATCTATGGAGAGAAACTTGTTTAATGCCAAGATGACCTTCATCAGAACTCTTCTGATGCAAGTATTTTGTTGCTTTATTTCAAGTTTCTAAGGAACCTTAATTCATGGATTCCTTTTAAAATACTTACCTTGATGTAAGTTTTACAATAATATAAATTAGTGTATTGATTGATCCTGGGAGACAAGAACCCTTCATGCAAACTCCAAAACAGGCAGTGCATCTGCAGGGTCCGGGAAAAGGTAGCCC
This sequence comes from Chiloscyllium punctatum, assembly GCF_047496795.1. Lineage (NCBI taxonomy): Eukaryota > Metazoa > Chordata > Chondrichthyes > Orectolobiformes > Hemiscylliidae > Chiloscyllium > Chiloscyllium punctatum. The sequence goes on along the minus strand of NC_092739.1, from coordinate 28,889,703 downwards.
AAACAATCTTAACAGCGCAGTTTCTCTAACAAAGTAGATTATGTCCTGGCAAGCAGAACTTTGTAGCAAGGACAAGATCAGTAGGAGGGGAGATTAGGATGAGATTGGTGGGTGTGATGCAGTTGTAGAAATGCAAACACGCTTCAGGTGGTGCTGCTGCTCATCCTAGCCCACAAAACATTCTACGAGAATTTTAAAAAATCATACTTTTGCCTGTCTGAAGATGGGTGTAAACATTACGGCCTTCTCTTTAGCAACGAGATGTTAGGCTTCCTCACCATTGAGGATGGGAACATTTGCAAAGCCTCCTCTCGTTAGTTCTTTAGTACATTCATGAGCGGATGTGACAGAACTGAAAAGTTGAACTCTGATCCATTGTGGAATTGCTTACTTCTGTCTATTGCTTGCTGCTGCTTAACATACAAGTTGCCCTACAATGCACTACATGAGGTTGACAGCTCTTTTTTAGGTATACCTGCTTTGGCTGCTGGCTGCTGGCGTGGCCTCCTGTACTTTGTACTCTTCATTGAACTAGGTTATTCCCGTGGCTTGATAAGGATGTATTCAGTTACAGATTGTAGTTGGATACCCTGTCTTGTGTTACAAGTTCTGTTCAAAATCTACCCATTTTGAGATGGTGGTTGTCCAATACAAAACAACGGAGCGTATGCACAAGGTTGTTGTTTTCACGAGGCTTATCAATGCTGTCAGGGACAGATGCATCTACTACAGAAAAACTGGAGAGCATAAGGTGAAGTAGGTTTTCCCACTTATCAGTACCCACAGCTACTACTACAAGTCCAATCTTGAAGCTGTGTCCTTTAGGACTTGGCCATATCAATCAATTTCGGTGCCACCAAGCCATTCTCATTGATAAACATTGAAGTATTCTGGTTGGGATATATTTTTGTGCCCTCACAACCTTTAGTGTGTCTCCAAATGGTATTTAACATGGAGTGAACTAATTCTCCAACTGACAGGGAGCGTGGTAGATGGTAATCAGCAGGATGTTGCACTGGACCCAGGGACAACGTTCAAGATTCCTAGGGCAAGTCTCCCCCAACTATACCACTGCTGCCATTCCTGGTAGATCTGTCTGGCTAGTGGGACAGAAAATATCCAGGATATCAAATTCTTACTATCCACAGGAGATTGGAGCATGAATCCCCCACAGATTACAAATTCCCTTTCTACCAGAAAGAACTGCACAATTTGTTGGGATCTGTCAATTAGCAGAGAGAAAAAAAAATTAGATCTGGGATCAACCTCACGAAGATCCACAGGTTGCCCAGTATGAGTGTAGTGGCTCCTGGGACAGTGTGTGTCGGGTATGATTTCATGATAATGATGTTAGGCTGCTGTTCAACTGGTCTTAGGGACATCTCTCCCATTTTGCCACATTGTTTGTCTAGTTTACTTCCTTTTCTTTCAGACTTTGTAGTTTTGATACAATTGAGTGGCTTGCTCAGTTAAAAGTCAATCATGTTAAAATGAATCTGGAGGCCAGATGGATTTTTACAACAATCGATAATGGTGTCATGGTCACCAGATTCACCACCTGTCACGGTGGAATTCAAACCCATCGCCTGTAAGCATTAGCCTGGATTACTAGTCATCATTCCAAACAATCCCTGTTTGCCTCCTCTAATTGTAAATTTAAACAGTTCAAAACCTTGCTTGCAATGGAATCTCTTACTGGTGAAAGAAAAATTTTGCATCATATTCAAAAATCTTTCAGCCAGAAAACGCTGTAACACATAGTTGCATTAATATTGTACCTTATCTTGTCCTGAAGTAGTTATAAAGGACTAAACATCCAACAAAAGAATGGATTTTCTTCTCTTCCTGTCTTGCTCTTCCATGTGATTGTAGTTAGTCTCTGCCTTTCTTTCCTTCTGTGCTTGTGAATGCTACTGCTGCTATGCCAGCATATTGACTGGTTGCAGCAACACAAAGGTAAAGTCGTGCACGCATTGGCCAACAATAACCCGACTTTTCTTTACAGGTATTTACATTTCCTCCTCTGAGATACCTCAAGTTATGCTTCATTTCATAAGCAGCTCCATACACGAAACTGTATGGGTGCAAGTGGGTTGTAATTTTCCTTTGATCAGCTTCTGATGAAGAGTGAAACAGTAACTAAAATTTTGTGAGGTACCCGTAGCTTGCTAGTTTTATGATTAATGATTTACAGAAGCAAATCTTTTAAAACAGTGCCTTATACTTGATTTTTCACAACAGACAAACAATCTGCACAACTTGAATCAACTCGTGACAATGGGTTAACGTTCATCACTGGATTTACTAACAGCTACCCTATTTACTTAACTGCTACTTAGATGAAGATCACTCTGGTCTGTGCTGCAATAGTAATTGTATGGGCATCTGGGATTTTCCTTTCATGATGCAAGCGGTATAGAGCTATCTTATCACAGATAAGTGCAGTATTGAACTACATATTGATCAATGTGTGATTAATCAATAACATGGCCCTGGAATTGAATAACTATGTTAAACGTGAAAGGGTTCAGAAAATATTTACAAGCATGTTGCTGGGATTGGAGGGTTTGAGGTATAGGGAGAGTTTGAGGTACAGGGAGAGACTGAATAGGCTAGGGCTTTTTTCCCTGGAGTGGAGGCTGAAGAGTGACCTTACAGTGGCTTATAAAATCACAAGGGGCATGGGTACACTGAATAGCCAAGGTCTCTTTTGTAGAGTAAGGAACTGCAAAACTGGAGGCCATAGGTTTAAAGTGAGAGGAAAAAGAATTTAAAAGGGACCTGAGGGGCAACTTTTTCACACAGAGGGTGGTGCATGTATGCAACGAGCAGCCAGAAATTGTGGCTGTTACAAATACAACATTTAAAGGGCATCTGGGTGGGTACATGAATAGGAAGGTTTAGGGGGATATCGGCCAAATGCTGACAAACAGGTCTGGATCAGTTTAGGATATCTGGTCAGCATGAACGAGTTGGACCGAAGGGTCTGTGTCTGTGCCTGTGCCTTATAATTAACAACCTAGCTACTTAAATTTTCACTTTTAACCCAATTTTCACAACCATCTCCTGGTCTCATATCAGTTCCCTGTGTTGTACCTTTCACAATCCTGTCTGACTGTCACTACCCAGATTTTAATAGATTGGAGTAAATCAAGTGGAACACCCCAAGGACTTGTTCCTGCTCTGCACACATCTGTTGGGTTGGAAGCTAAAGAAGCAGAATTCTAAATTGTACAAGTCCTAATGAAGGATTTCTGCCCGAAAAGTCTATTCTCCTGTGCCTTGGATGCTGCTTGATCTGCTGTGGTTTTCCAGTGCCACACTTTTCGATTCTTGACTCTTAACAGTCCTCTGGGCATTTAGGCTTGGCCAACGACACACATTTTAAAAAAGCATCCATAATTGACATTCTGAAATAACCCCTTGGCATTGGTCTTACAATAGCAGTTTACTGATCTCTTTCCCAACACTACATTTGTGTTCTATACCCAGTTGCAACACTGTGCAATTTCAGTCTCAATTCTTTTGAATGTGTGCTTTGGATTTTTGTCACGTATTAGTTATATGGTAACACTTCTGTAACTTCACAAGTTTTTTGTGCTAGAGATGCCACACAAATGCAAGTTATTGCTTTAAAGTAATATACACACACATAACATTGATCACATATTGTACAAAATATTACTACAAAGGTTGCCGATTTCAGGATGTGTGAAAGAATGCAATTACCAAGTAAAGGTACTTTTTGTCCATGTTCTTGCCTTGCCTCATCAATAACTCCTTTGCATACAATCTATTTTGCACATTAGAGTTTTAGAATAAGAGCAAGTTTATTGAGTCTTCAAGTATTAATGAGTTAGAAATTCCCAAATCACTACTTATTCCAAATTGTGTCACTGTAATGAGCTGTCATTTGTTTCTCTCTCGTCCACCAGTTATGTTAACAGGTGCAGATACCGCTTTCATTTCAAAATAGATTTGTGCAGAACTTATTTATTATTCCTCCATAAAGCTCCACTCCAGTCTCATTTTCAACTTTCAGTCAAATCCAATCAACTTTTTTCTTTGTAATGGAGCAGTATCTGGTTTATACAAGCGTGCACATTCTTCATCCTTTTTCTCAAAATGCTAATTTGTATTTGCAATCCATGAGTTTGTAAATACTGTTCAAATTCACAAATGCTGCCTTAATTTCCAGTAATTTACATTGACTAATACTTGTACAGCTTATTATGATGTGCTGGTACAATGTAATGTTTCATGTGCTACTATTAATTCTTACTATTCAGACTTTCAAGAAAGCTTCTTTGAGATCAGTGCAAAAGTGTATTATCATGAGCACTTGCTCTCTTTTCAACCAAAAAAGTCTCACTGTTCCTGTGCTCATTTGACCTACATAGATACCTGCTGCACCAAAGGATTGATTTCAACTCTATAAGGGGCCTCATTCCTCCTTGTAACTTACTCCAGCCCTAAAACAATCAACAATTGCTTCATTTCCCCAATTTTCAGTCTCCTATTGGCATCCATGCCTGCAGTCGCCTAGTCCATTTCACCTGGAAACTCCCCCTCAACTTTTTCCTTATACAAGATACTGCTTAAAGCCTTCCTTTTTTTGGCTGTTAAATTTTGTATGACTGTACTGCTCTGAAGCATTTTAGGATACTTTAGTACAATAAAGATATCTTATAAATGCAGGCTATGTGCAAAGTAGGTATAGCACAGCTCGCCAGGGTCAATACAAAAACACCTATATGGATAAGTGTTCACAAACATTCCTAGTTATAATTATACTACCATTGATATAATTCAGTTGCCTAGACCCTAAGCTTGAGAATTCCATATAGACACAGCTATGTCTGTCTACTTTACTCCTTTCAAACAGACCTTAAAGTCTATCCATATGACCAAGATTTTGGCCATCCAAATTCATATTGCCTTATGTGGGTGAATACTATACTGTGTTTCGTAATGTGCTTTGGAATAGATCATTGTAATAAATATATTACAGTTTCTAGTCTCTTCAACTGACAAACAATTCCATGTCTTAGGCTGTAGGTCATGAATCAGTTTTAACCAGTAAAATTACACAGAATTTCAATTGTCACTAGATTATGTTAAAAATACTGATTTTTTAACCAACATGTTCAACCCATTTTATGTATAGAATCTCAAAAATGATAAATTTGGAACCTGGAGTGCATCTATTAGAAAATACCTGCAAACAAATATGTATACTGGTGACTGATTCCACTAGCTTCACATAATCCAATTGCAAAGATGTCAGTTTTGACTCAGGTGTAACACTCTCACTCGAGTCGAGGGTTGTAGGTCCAGGTCCCAATCTAGAGACTTGAACATAATCTAGATTGACACACTCAGTATATTACTGAGAAAATGCTACACCTTGGGAGGTGCCATCTTTCTGATGAAGGTGGTGAAATAAGACTCCATCCGTCCCATAGGATAGATGCAAAATGGACTCTGCATTCACTAAAGCAACAGCAAATACAGAGTCATAGATATGCACAGCATGGAAACAGATCCTTCGGTCCAACCCGTCCATGCTGACCGGATATCTCAACCCAATCTAGTCCCACCTGCCAGCACCTTCCAAACCCTTCCTATTCATATACCCATTCAAATGCCTTGTAAATGATGCAATTGTTCCAGCCTCCACCACATCCTCTGGCAGCTCATTCCATACATGTACCACACTGTGTGAAAACGTTGCCCCATAGGTCTCTTTTATATCTTTCCTCTCTCACCCTAAACCTATGCCCTCTAGTTCTGGACTCCCCGACCCCAGGGAAAATACTTTGCCTATTTACCCTATCCATGCCCCTCAATTTTGTAAACCCCTCAGCCTCCGACGCTCCAGGCAACACAGCCCCAGCCTGATCAGTCTCTCCCTATAGCTCAAATCCTCCAACCCTGACAACATCCCTGTAAATCTTTTATGAACCCTTTCAAGTTTCACAATATCTTTCCGATAGGAAGGAGACCAGAATTGCACGCAATATTCCAATAGTAGCCTAACCAATGTCCTGTACAGCCACATCATGACCCCATAACTCCTGTACTCAATACTCTGACTAATAAAGGAAAGCATACCAAATGCTTTCACTATCCTATCTACCTGCGACTCCACTTTCAAGGAGCTATGAACTTGCACTCCAAGGTCTCTTTGTTCAGCAACACTCCCTCAGACCTTACCATTAAGTGTATAAGTCCTGCTAAGATTTGCTTTCCCAAAATGCAGCACCTCGCATTTGTCTGAATTAAACTCCATCTGCCACTTCTCAGCCCATTGGCCCATCTGGTCCTGATCCTGTTGTAATCTGAGATAACCCTCTTCGCTGTCCACTACACCTCCAATTTTGGTGTCATCTGCAAACTTACTAACTGTACCTCTTATGCTCGCATCCAAATCATTTATGTAAATGACAAAAAGTAGAGAACCCAGCACAGATCCTTGTGGCACTCCACTGGTCACAGGCCTCCAGTCTGAAGTCCACCACCACCCTCTGTCTTCTACCTTTGAGCCAGTTCTTTATCCAAATGGCTAGTTCTTCCTGTATTCCAAGAGATCTAACCTTGCTAATCAGTGTCCCATGGGGAGCCTTGTCGAATGCCTTACTGAAGTCCATATAGATCACATCTACCGCTCTGCCCTCATCAATCCTCTTTGTTACTTCAAAAAACTCAATCAAGTTTGAGACATGATTTTCCACGCACAAAATCATGTTGACTATCCCTAATCATTCCTTGTCTTTCCAAATACATTCCTCAGGATTCCCTCCAACAACTTGCCCACCACCGACATCAGGCTCATTGGTCTATAGTTTCCTGGCTTGTCCTTACCACTCTTCTTAAACAGTGGCATGTTAGCTAACCTCCAGGCTTCCGCACCTCACCTGTGACTATCGATGATACAAATATCTCAGCAAGAGGCCCAGCAATCACTTCTCTAGCTTCCCACAGAGTTCTAGGGTATACCTGATCAGGTCCTGTGGATTTATCCACTTTTACACCTTTCAAGATATCCAGCACCTCCTCCTCTGTGATATGGACATTTTGCAAGGAACCTCGATTGTCCGACATTTGATTATCCGAATATTAGAATATCCGGCAAGATCACTAGGTCTTGATGTCTGGCTAAACTATGCTATCTGGCATTTGATTAACCGAACAAAATACTCCCTGCCCGTGTCCTTCAGATAATTGAGATTCCTCTGTCTATTTTAATGGTGACTTATTTGTTGTAAAGAGCATGGCGATCACCATTAATAATCCAATCACAGAACTGACTTCCATCTCTGCCATGCATGGGCTTTGAAGGTCCATGCAGCTGATACAAAGATTAGAAGAAACGCTGTTTGGGATATCCCAAGAACTCAACAAGATACTATTGGGTTGCAGTCTATAAGGTCTATGCAATTTGCTGCTCACAATGTGCAAGACCAAATGCAGACCAGGTGACCACTTTGCAGAACGCCTCCGCTCTACCTTGGAAGAATGATCCCAACCTTCCAGTCCCTTGCCATTTCAATAACCACCTTGCTCCCATGCTAAGAAATGTGCTTAGGCCTGTTGCCATATTCTAATGAAGCACAGCACAAGCTTGAGGAATAACATGCCATTTTTTTTACAGAGTACTTTCTCATCACATGTAGTGACCAAGGCAATAGTTAAACCAAGAGTATCACTAGAGGTCACAGTAAAACTGCAATCAGATGATGGCAAAGCTTAAATGTTATTTAAGGGTTAGGATAGTTCAAAAAGATGAGTTTGGAATGTCCTTGTTTCTAGAAGGACTCTCAGAAATATTCTTGTGCTACTTATATGCTCCTAAGGTTCATAAACGAGAATGGGCAGATAAACATTCAACAATAAGAGTGTTTCAAGTGAGAGGTGAAGGATTGATTTTGGCGCCTTTGTCAGGTTAACTCTAGAAAGCAAAATTCAGCGGTTCACACAAATTAGTTATTAGGGCTTGAAAAGTGACTCACCTAATAAATACTTTTGATGGCAGGAAGTAAAATCAGTTATGTCAAAGAAACATGCTGAACAAGTACCACTGTAAGAAAAAGGATAAGGAGGAACAAGGACATCAGGTGGTAAGAGTAGTGGAAAATGACAGAGAGAATAAGAGTGAGGTGGAAGGACAAGTAAATAGTTATCAAAAATAATCTCCTACAGTTTGATTAGCTTATCCAGAAATATTAGGACAGCTGGAGTTGTGTGTGTAGTTTTGGTCACTGTTTTAGAGAAAAGAGATGATTGCACTGAAGGGTGCAGAGAAGATTCATTGGGTGGTCTGATTGAGGTGTACAAGACTATGAGGGACACAGTCAGAATGGATAAGGAGCAGTCATTCCCCTTAATTGAAGAGGCAGCCACAAGGGTTCTAGGTAAGGGACAGATGTTTTTTTGGGGGGGGCGGAAAGAAGAGCGGACAGAAAGAGGAGAAGGTGCGTGTTACCCAGAGGGTGGTGACAGTCTGGAATGTGCTGCCTTGGAGGGAGATGGAGGCGAGTTGCCTCACATCCTTCAAAACCTGGATGAACACTTGGCATGTCACAACATTCAAAGGTATGGATCAGGTACTGGTAAATAGGATCAGATTAAAGATTGGGTAATTCTTACTTGTCAGCGCAGACTCAACGGGCTGAAGGTCCTCTTCTGCACTGTATGATTCTATGATTCAGTTAGATATTGTGCTCTTATATTTAGAGAAAGGACAATGAGAGGATCATATGAGACTACTGAGTAAGTATAAGGTAATCAGCAGAGATACAACTGGATTTACTCCACCTGCCAGACATGATATTGATGTAGGAGAGTCAGGACTGATACAAAAAGCACATTCAGCTACAGTCAGAGATTCAGGACATGACTGAACTTGTTGAACCATCTAGAGCTCACGAAGTGTTAGCTCCAAAACCAGATGGATTATTATAGACTCTACATAGGTTATAGAAAGGTAAATGCTGTAACAAAGACAGATTTGTACCTGATTACACCGATAAGGTTGGCTATGCCTCTTCCCTTTCGAAGACCAATCTTTTCAAAGGGTGCTGTTGAGCGTACTCACAACTAGGGCTAAATAAGTATTCACTTGTGTAACTCCAAACAGTTTGTACCAATGTTGAGTAATCAAATTTGTGTTAAACAATGGTCCAGCTACATTTGAGGGGCTTATGAATGAAGTCATAGTTGAGATTTGTTTATTGCGGTATTTCTTAATAAAATGCACACGGGACAAGCAGAAATCTTGTTTAAGCAGTTACAGTTGGCTGGTTCAGTAATAAATTTAGCTAAGTGAATTTGGAAAAGCAAGACTAACTTACTTAGGACATCCCGCAGGACAAGAAAAAAATGCGAACCATGACAGTGAAAATGAAGGCACCAGTAAAATTCCCCAGTTATAAAACTAAATGAAAAAGCATGAGATTTTTTTTTAAAATTGTGAATTTTACCACAAACATATAGTTTTCTACTGAAATTGTGCATCTTTAAAATGTGTTAAAGAAGCATGCAAAAGTGATATGATCATCTGAATGCCAAACTGCCTTCAAGAAGCTGAAAGCAACCCTCAGTAAAGACGACAGTGTTGACTGTCACTAATTTTTCTGGATCTTTCAAAATGGTGGTTGATGCTAGTGACGTGTGGTAAGTCAAGTGTTGCTGCAGCATGAAGAATTGGGAATAGAAAACGCCAGTGGATTACTTCTCTAAGAAACTAAACCTGTCTCAAAAGTAGTCAGTTAACTTTGAGACAGTTTGGGACTGTTGTTGGTTCTTCAACACTTTGGAATCTATATCCAACACACGAACAAGGAACTACAAATTACATTGATCATAAATCATTAACCTTCGTTGAAAAGTTCAAAACTCAGAACATGAGACTATTCAAGATTTGGAGATGCCGGTGTTGGAGTGGGGTATACAAAATTAAAAATCACAAACACTAGGTTATAGTCCAACAGGTTTAATTGGAAGCACCCTAGCTTTTGGAGTGCTGCTCCTTCATTAGGTGGTTCATCAAAAGCTAGTGTGCTTCCAATTAAACCTGTTGGACTATAACCTGGTGTTGTGAGACCATTCAATGGAGTCTGTCCGGTGGAAGACATTGGAATAAGTTAAAGATTTAGGCAATGCTAACAATATATAAAAAGGAGGAAGAATAGAGATGCAAATTATGTTGTGTTGTTTGGTGTTCTCATATTCTGTAGTGTTATTTCATTTTGTTTTAAAAGGATGGAAGCATATGGAAACTAGTTTTTATTTTTCTGTAGATTTTCTTTGTGGACTGAAATTGTAAAGAAATAGTTTGAAAAACCAATGACTATTGAAGGATTGCAGTTCTTCTTAAAAGCACGTAACCTAACATTTATTCTAAATACCGTTCACATAGATGTTTGTTCAAAGACTAGTGGAAGCCTGGTTTGCACATGAGCTCAAATCAATGTGCTCAACTGGAGTTTTAGCAAATGGCAAGTAGCTGATTGATAACTGATCAGTAGCTCACAGACCAGTGAGAAAGGTCTTTTGCCTACCAACAATTGGGTGATTGGCTCCCATGTAACTGAACAGCTTAGTTTTGTGAACATTCCGGCAGAAACCTTTGACCTCTGGCAGAGGAGAGTTTTTACTCTGCAGTAAAATGTACCTCAAATCTGAAGATTTCCAGTCTATTTCCCCTTTCCAATTGCTGTAAACAGTAACTTTTAATGACTAAGTTTAAGACCTTTCATTGTGAACCAGACACCCTATGCCTCCTGTAAACAAGTGAAAGTACCTGGAGAAGGAAGACCAAGCAGCAGTGTTCTGATCAGCAATGGGATCATCCCAGCAAACCCCTACAGATAGAAATCATCGAATGATCTTCCAAGTCTTTCCGTCCACCCAAAACACCCATTATTTTCCTGTGGCTTCCTGTGTACACAAAGGGAGTGTTTTTAAAGGGGCTAGAATTTTAACTCACAGACTTTATGTCCACAGTTCATAATTATTTCTCTGTAGTTCAGATCTATTTATGTATAGCCAATAGCAATCCTTGTTAAGTGTTTTGTATCAACGAGTTAAAAGACAAGCAGATTGGAGAATTCAGTGTACTTTTCAAGATCTTTAACTTTTGTGATGACTCGGGAATAGTAGGCCTTGATTTCCAGGTCACCAGCCCAGCGAGGCATAAATGTGCTCAAGGTTGCTGTTAGGAAAAGGATCCAAAAGCTATAGCACACAGTGATTGAAAGTTCATCACCAATGGTGCCAGAAAATTGCAGAAGTACATAAGGTGCCAGGGTCAATGCTCCCTCTAAATTGTTCAGGGAGCAATTGAGCGATAACCCAGAATATACGTAGTGCAACTAAGAAATCATGCACAACATAAAACATTAATAGGAACATAGGATACACTCTCAATAGGATTACATCCAATCTGTGGCCTACCTGCTTTGATTAAGAGCTTGGTGAAGATACAGTTGAAATACTGTGACCAGTTTTGAAATCTACACATACTGGAGGTTAATAAAGACGCCACAGAAAATTCAGAGGAGGATCATTTGGTCAATACCTAATTTAGTGACCCTTTGTTACCCGAATGAGTTAAAAGGGCAGTAATTTTGCACTTTGAAATTGCAGACTTTAAAGAGATTTAATTCGGAGCTTTAAAATAATGGGAGATTAGACTCGGTCCAAGAGGACAAGCAACTAGGTTGATAGGTTAGAAGACACTGGGGGAGATAAGCGCTTATTTCAAAACTATGTAACTCGTTTAGATTTTAAGCACTTCTGTTTCAGAGTCATTGACATGAACTACTTCATCCTCAATTAAGAACCTCTTGTACTCTTAACTTGTACGTTTTTTTCAACTTTTGTATTTACTTTAAATTTTGTGGTGGTAAATCTAACAAGCTTTTTATTTGGTCGAATTCATAATGCATTGCAATTTTTATTGCATTCTCAGCCTAACTATAGTGGTGTCAACAAATGCATCAATGTTTTGCAGATTTGGTTTCAATTGATAAAAGGTTAGACAGCAAGGTCCAAGCAATGGTCCCCAGAGACTATTCATATTTTTACAGGTACACTGATTACTACATTTATTACAATTTATCTCAGCCCATGTTGTACAGTGTGTACCTACGAATTTTATATCCTGAATGGTGAGAAAACTGGGAAATGTTCACATTCAAAAGAATTTAGTTGTCCTTTATACACATAGCAATTAACATGCAAGTACAGCAATCAACTACAAAACAAAAATGGCATGTTAGATTTAATTACAAAGGGGTTAGAGCACAACAGGAAGCCAATTCACTGCAATCATACTCGTTGGTGAGACTACATCTGGTGGACTGGGCTCTGTTTTGGTTTCCTCAAAGGAAAGACATTGCATTCCTTCGAGGGAAACAACAAATAATTACTAATGCCAAAGGGTCCTGGGATGAGGGGATTGTCTGGAAAAGAGATTGATTAGACTTGGTTTTTATACCCTGAGGTCAGGAAAAATGACGTGATCTTATTGAATGAAAAAATCGTTAGGGCACTTGACAGATTAGATGCTGAGAAAATTATTCCGGGACTTTGGAATCTACAACACAAGATTACACTCTCTCAATAATGGGTCGCCTATTTAGGAGAGAGACAAGGATGAACTTCTTCACCCAAACTTTCGAATCCATTACCCCAAACTCATTGAATATATTCAAGGCTGAGTGTTGATTTCAGGAATTAAAACAAATGGGAATATGTCTAAAGGCAGAATAGGTTTGAAGAGCCGCATGGTCTACACCAATTCCTATTTCTTATTCTATAATGTTACATTAAAACAATGTTCAGCAATCACTTCAGGGATTTGGATTTAAATCTAGTATAGATTAATGTGAAGATTAATGTTTTAAATTTTCTGTTCCATCTCATAGTTGCAAGCTCACAGAACAGCCCTGCCATATTACGATAACTTTTCAAAGGCTGGCTTATGTGAGAAGTGAAATGTCACAGTTCAGATCATCCTTCAGGAAGTTATGGCAGTACAACATGTAGTTTACTCTCTACCTAATCTGGAGTTTGCACGTTCCCCCCGTGTCTGCGTGGGTTTCCTCCGGGTGGTCCGGTTTCCTCCCACAGTCCAAAGATGTGCAGGTCAGGTGAATTGGCTATGCTAAATTGCCCGTAGTGTTAGATAAGGGGGTAAATGTAGGGGTATGGGTGGATTGCGCTTCGGCGGGATGGTGTGGGCTTGTTGGGCCGAAGGGCCTGTTTCCACACTGTAAGTAATCTAATCTAATCTAATCAAAATCAATCAATGCATAGTCAACATACATTGTACTGAAGGAAAGAGAGACTGCAATGAGATATTAGACCAGATTCATTCCATTCTCTGCCCATTGCAACATTTTACTGAACGTCAAATTATGCAGTGAGATCAAAAGTGCAGTCATTTAATGGACTGCAGATTTTTTTAGTGAAATGACGTGCAAATTTTATGGCAATTGCTACAAGGAATGAGGCTACCGTGACGACATTGTCCACACAGCATGCGAGCTACCCAAAATCAGCAATATGTAACACTAATACCATAAGAGGAAACAATTTTGAACAAGTTATTAACACTGGATATCTGATCATTTAACATGGTCTATACATACTCAGACTTTTGAGGGAGGATGTGGGTGTGGGAAAGGAACAAATAGGGCTAAAGTAAAAGTATTAATAAATTAATAGAACAAATAGGACTAAGTCAAACTCAAGTTCCTACCACCTCAAGTGAAGGAAATAAAATGCACTCCTCTCTACTACAGATAGGACACAAAGTGCATTTTGCAAAGAATATTTTGGAGCCCCACTAAAAAAATGCAGACCACATAGAAACTAAACATTTGAAATGTTTTTCAACTTTAACTGCACTAGCAACAAGGTGGCATTGTAATTTCATAAAGACAACATAAATCATACAGAGTTTCCAAATAATTAGAAGTTTAGTTTTGAACAATGGAAGAATGCCACATTTCCACCATTCATTCCATGATTTCACAACCACCGACTATGGGACACAAGGAGCATTTTGTCTGTTTTAAAACTTACCTGATCTAAATGCCAAAGTTACAAATGGCATCTTTCTCTACTTTTAATCATATACATTTCCTGAGTGAGTGATAAGGATGTACTTGTTGCGAAAAGTGACATCATTGTGCAGTGAATAGATTTATTTAAATAATGAGAGAGGATGACGAGCAAGTTGCACCCCATCCCTGCATGACATAGCAAAGACGAACACGAGGACCACCTTGGCAAGCGTATAAAAACTGCTTCTTCAAATAAAGAAATAAGTAGCTTTAACCAGAGCATACCTCTCCGTGCCTGACAACTGTAACAAAAAGAAAAAATAACAGGTATGCACGAAACATTTAACCATTGAACGACCGTGTTGAACAGGCTAGTTGCCTGCTCATTGTAATCCCTTCATGCTGCATGATTAAAACACAACAGCTGCATTATGAACAATGATTTAAAGACTAACCCTCCACTTCGCTGGATCCTGTTGGCCTCCTTCCTGAACAACCGACAGCACTGAGCCCAGCAGTTCCCCATGGCACATGCTCTTCGGTCAGCAATAAGACACTGGGCTAGAAGGAAGTGGGAGCCCACATCCATAAGACAAGCCCATCCGGCCGGAGTTTACAATAAACCGGACTCAGCAGCAGAAACAGCGGCAGACAGCTACCAGCTGCTGCAAACCCCAGGACTCCGGCACGCGCCTGCCCATCACCAACTCGCGCAGCGTCTTCCGGCAATCCCGGGACACCGGCGGCTGACGTGACAGCGCCCCACACGACGCAACCGCGTTGCCCTCGCCGGCGACTGTGCCACCGCCTCCTCCAGACCGCAGAGGGCGCTGCCACCCTCCTCCCCGCTTCGTCCTGGTCCGTCCAGAGCTTCCTCCCCGGCTCCACACCTCCCTCTGGTGGCAGTGTGTAGTAGCACAACCAGCGCGGGTTGGTTGATAGCCACGTGTATCGAAGTACAGTGAAAAACTTTGTTTTGGAACAGGACAGGCAGATGATGGTAGGCAAGGGCGTACACAACAAAAAGACTTCAACAGAGGCATACAGGTTACATTGCACAGGGTGTATGCTAGGCGACACCAATGTTAGCAAGATCAGCATTATTTGAAGTTAGTGAGTCCATACATCAGTCTAATAACAGCCAGGAAGAACTGTTCCTGAACCTACTGGTGCATGTGTTCAAGCCTCTGTCTGATGCCTGATGGAAGAGGTTGTAGGAGATCATTACCAGGGTGGGATGCTGTTGGCAGCCTTTCCATGGCAGCGAGCCATGCAAATAGAGTCCATGGATGAAAGGTTGGCTTCCGTGATGGTCTGGGCTGTGTGCACCACCTTCTGTAGATTCTTACAGGCCCCCATGTATTGGAGCTCGTGCACTTCATTACAGCTTCTGATCCATCAAGGAAAGATGCTGCAGCTGCTGTGAAGGAGGCATATTGAATCTAATCCCTCAGCAGACCCCCTCCCACCCCATATCCTTTTAGCCACTAGATCTATTTCTATCTCCTTCTTGAAAACACACAATGTTTTGGTCTCAACCACTTTCTGTGGTGCTGAACTCTAGACTCTGGGTGGAGCAATTTCTCTTCATCTCATTCTAATTAAAATGTTTACCTGTTATCCTTAAACTATGATCTCTTGTTCTGGACTCCTCCCCTATCTGCAACATTCTTTCTGCATCTCACCTGTCTACTGCTGTTCAAATTTTATAGGTTTCTATAAGATCACCTTCATTATTCTAAACTCCAGTGAATACAAAATAAAAAGCAAAAGAACTGTGGATGCTGGAAATCAGAAGCAAAAATTGCATTTGCTAGAAAAACTCAGCAGGTCTGACAGCATCTGTGGAGAGAAATCAATTTTGAGGAAAGGTCACTGGATCCGAAAAGTTAACTCTGATTTCTCTCCACAGATGCTGCCAGACCTGCTGAACTTTTCCAGCAATTTCTATTTATGCTTCCAGTGAATACAACTGCTTCCAACTGTCTCAGTCTCTCCTCATACATCAGTCTTGCCATCCCAGGAATCAATGTGGTAAACCTTCGCTGTCTTCCTTCTATAGCAAGAACATCCGTTCTCAGATGAGGAGACTAGAACTGTACATAATAATCTAGGTATAGGCTCACCAATGCTCTGTATGATTGCAGCAAGATATCCTTGAGTCCTCTCACTCTGAAGGCCAATGTGGTGTTTGCCCTTTTGACTCAATGCTGCTCCTGTGTGCTTATGTTCAATGGCTGGTGAGCAAAGTCACCTAGGTCTCACTGAACGTTCCCCTCTCTTTAGACCCATTAAAAATGGATAATATATGGGGTGGCACGGTGGCTCAGTGGTTAGCACTGCTGCCTCATAGCACCAGGGACCCAGGATTGATTCCCACCTCAGGTGACTGTGTGGAGTTTGCACCTCCTCTCTGTATCTGTGTGGGTTTCCTCCAGGTGCTCTGGTCTCTTCCCACAATCGCAAAGACGTGCAGGCCAGGTGAATTGGACGTAGTAAATTGCTCATAGTGTTAGGTGCATTAGTCAGGGGTAAATATAGGCTGGGGGAAGGGGTCTGGGTGGGTTGCTCTTCAGAGGGTCAATGTGGACTCGTTGGGCCGAAGGGCCTGTTTCCATACTGTAGTTCACCTAATCTTATACTGTATTTGCCCACTCACTCGGCCTGTCCAAACCACACTGCAATGTCTTTACATTCTCCTCACAGCTCACTCTTCCACCCAGCTTTGTGTCATGTGCAAATTTTGAGATGTTATATTTAGTTCCCTCATCTAAATCTTTAACATATATTGTGAATAGCTGGGGTCCTAGTATTGATCCCTGTGGTACTCCACTAGTTACTGCCTGCCACTCAGAAAAAGACCCATTTATTCCTACTTTTTGCTTCCTGTCTGCTAATCAATTTTATCTCCATCTCAATGTACTACCTCCAATTCAATGCACTTTAATTTTACACATTAATCTCTTATGTGGGACTTTGCCAAAAGCCTTCTGAAAGTCGAAACAGATGACATCCACTGGTTTCCCTGAACAACTCTACCTCGCATTTTAAAAATAATAAAGTTTACATTAGCTACCATCCATCTGTAGGAACTGTTCTAGAGGCTATAGAATTTTGAAACATGACCACAAATGCATCCACGATATCGAAGGCCATTTTCTTACGTACTCAGGAATGTAGATTATCAGGCCATAGAGATTTATCAGTCTGAAGTGAATTTTTTTTATTCCCACCTGATTTCAGATTTTATTCAACACTGTTATTTTACAATATTATTCAGTGGTGGTAAAAACATATGAGAGCAAAACAAAAAAAAATATATGAGGAGATTAAGTAGAAGGCGATGTGTGGAAGGAGTGAGTGCAGTATTAGGGGATTTGTTTTTTGCAGTTGCAATTCCAAGGAAGGAGATAGTTATAAGTGGTTTGTAAGGAAACTGTTATGATGGTGCATATGAAAAGCAAGAAGTTACGTTAGGCATTGATCTGGGGGAGTGAACATTGGAAGTCCTGGTGTAGGACAAGGAATGATTAGTTTTTGTTCCTACTGCATTTCTATATTTGGTGAAAACGATTTTAGAAAATATTCTGACGACAAGTCATCGTACTCAAAATATTTACTCTGCTTTCTTCCCACTACAGGTCAGATAGCAACGGAGAAAAACTGGTTTAATCTTTCAGGTCAATGAACATTTGTTACAGATCTCAGAAAATCAATTTAAACAATGATATATTGTTTGCAGAGATCTCAGAGCTAATTGATATGTGAACATCTCAGACCTGCTGAGTTTTGCAACCAACTTCTGTTTTTGTTTCAGATTTACAGCATCAGCAGTTCTTTCATTTATGTTAGTAAATGTCTTGTTCACCATGTGTGAGTAACTTGATTTAAAATGGTTGAGAATAATTTCTTAAAACCATGTAGAATTATTTACTAGTTTCACTTGTGTATATTATACAGTTTAATACTTTTTTAATATTAAAAACTTTTAAAATGGACATACTAATAGATTTGTGTCAAACATCATCCATAATATGAAGAATCTTCTTGCAGGGGTTGTATACAGGCACAGTCACTAAGCTATTTAAAAGCAAAATACTGCAAATGCTGGAAATTGAGGCAAACCAAATGGCCTGGAGAGACTCAGCAGGTCTGGCAGCATATGTGGAGAGAGACAAAATTACCAGATTCAAAATATTTAGCAGACCTGTTGAGTTTCTCCAGCAGTTTTTGTGTTTGCTTCGCCATCCTCATTGTGTGGTTCAGCAGTGTGGCCAGTCACACAGGTTAGGTCAATGTTTTTTTTTCAAAAGCAGAAAATGCTGGAAATACACAGCAGGTCAGCCAACACCTGAAAATATCTGGGTTAACCTACCTTTCAGGTCAATGAACTGAAGTTACAGATCTCAGAAAATCAATTGAAACAGTTATATTGTTTGCAGAGATCTAGGAGATAACTGATATGTGAACACCCCAAGATGCCATATTTTATTTCCAATGATTAAGATGAAATCCACTGTTATCTGTGGAAAATTCTGTCTGTCTGAATTGGATGTGAATCAGTGGTCAGCAAAGGGCAGAATTATCCACTTGTTTGTGAGATGCCACTAAGGTCCACAATTCAAATTTAGAAGGAGCCAGATCTTAAAAACATTTAAAGCAACGTGCCAAATAACAAATGTTGTCCATCAGACACATCAAGATTTGTAAGAAATCCACTTAATTAAGCTCCAACATTTTGAGTGCAATGTGTAATTCTTTCTGGCTTGTGTGGAGTCAAAAACATAGCACACTTGATTTTACCAACTCTGCTAAAAGTTTTATGGCCTGTTTTAACTGAACTCAAGCAAATAATATTTAAAGTGATGCAAACCAGCCAAAATGATATCTCTTCAAGTACCTTTGCTGACATTTCTTCTATAAGTGACTTTAACAGTTTAGCTTTCTATTAAACTCAGCCTTCCCCATTTTTATTTGTTTATGGTCCCCTCAACAATCCTACAGTTTCTACCAGAATCTTTGCCACTGCAGTTAGCACATTCCTTGAGTATTTCCCTGGAGCATCAGCCACAAGGTCCTGCTTTTCGATTTAGTTCAGAGTTCATCATTGCCGAGACAAAAAAAAGCACTTTACTTCCTTCACAGTCAACATTGAGTTCAACAATTTCAGATCATAACCTCTGTCCCATTTTGTTTTTGGATGTGTTTCTTTTATACATTTACACCTCTTAAAGACACTTCTCCTTTGTTCTAATACATGGCCCATTACCATTTGTTTTTCTAAGACCACCTCCATGGACAATACCCCAGCAAGAGTGTGCTGCAGGGTACCACTCAACCAGTCCAGACACTCAAACCCTATTTTCAGAAACCTGATAACTAACTGGATAAGTTAGAGCACCCCATGCCTATATCTTGTGGTCTCATAAGAGGATGGATAGCTATCTCATCAACAGATATCCCTTGTACTGGAGAATCCATGTAGGTTGTGAAGAGATTGGAATGATCGGCAGAAACTGAAGGAGTCATAGCATCTGCCATGCAAGTAAGTACATGCATAAGGAGGAAGCTGTTGTTGTGGTTGCATATCGGTTGAACATTGAAGAAGCAAGACTCCTTCATGTTGCTGAATCACACATGGCCTGTCACTGCCCAGCTTGATGTTCAAATGAAGCAAGCGTGATGCAAGAACGCATTCCTCACATAGTGAGCTGTTCAGGTTTAGAATGCACTGCCTCAAAATGTGGTGGAGACAGGTTCAACTGAGGCATCCTAGAGGGATTGGATGGTTATTTGGACAGAAGTGGTGTGCAGGGATATGGGGAAAGTGCAGGAAATTGACAGTAGGTAATAGAACCAGGGCAGGCACCATGGGCCAAATGGTCTTCTTCTGTGTCATAACAGTTCTGTAATTCTGTGACATGGGTACAATTGATGATCTGTACCTGGGAGAATCCAATGACTGGGGTGAAATCCACTGTTGTCTGTGGAAAGTTCTGTCTGTCTGAATTGGATGTATTTTACATATAGGAAATCAGTGGCCGGCAAGGGGCAAAATTATCCAGCTGTTCGTGAGACGTCACTAAGGTCCACAACTCAAATTCAGAAGGGGCTAGATCTTAACAACATTTATTTAACAACATAAAGCAATGGCTGCAGTTGGGGCCAGGGGAGCAGTGCTGTGAAATGTGAAGTCTTGTGTGATGACGGCACAAATCTCAGCGACTTGAGAGTTGCCGAGTTCTCCGAAGCTGCCACACCTACTCCTTCATTTTTGGGTAGCTCCATCTTTGATGGACGATCCTGTGCTGAAAGAAGGCATTGCCTTCCGAGCACTCTTCCTTCACCTCTGGCCTTCTCGTGCCCAGAGATTTGCCTCTTCCATGGAGAATATTGCCCTCATCGTCATTGGACATATAATATGATGGTCACACCACCATTGTCTTCCTTACGCTGATCGGCTCCTTATTATATTGGGAACTCTAACTCCTCTTTTCCCTTCATCGTGCTCAGATGGTGACAACCCTTTGCAATGCTTGAGTATGCCCAGGCTCACTGTCCCTGAAATCTGTTTCCCCTGTGAGCCAATGACACGGTGTCCTTCTCAGTTCTGCTCCTTTTTTATGGATCCTCCTAAGTTAGTGGTGCCATGACTGGCTCCCCACTGTTTTGCTGCCTCCTGCACTTGATCTATCCCTGACCCAGAATGCAACCCATGCACCCCCATCAAAATCCCAAATGGCTCCTTAAAGAGCTGATTATTAACTGCTGTATTGGACTTCACTGCAGATTCATGTGTTGCCATGCCCCATCCTGATGTAAGACACTGATATACTAAAACCTGCATGTTGAACAGCAGGGCTATATTTAGCACCTGCCCAACCCCAGTATGACCTGAATATCCTGTTCTATGATGCAACTCATAGAATATTTGGGAAGACTAGCAACTAATAAAGGGATTTGAACTGGAGCAGATAACATAGCTAAGTTGGAGAGAAACATCTACATCATAATCCCAATTAATAAAGTATAAGAAATTAATTGGGAGATGTAAGTGATACGAAGACCAAATTAATGGTCTGGAAGCAGTTAACAACATGAAGATGATGATGGAACTAAGGAAGGTAATCTGGATTTTAAAAATTGCTCCAAAGACTTGGAACTACAGTAAAAAATACACAAAAGGGAAATCCACAGAGTGCAGGGAAAATATATTCTATTACAAAAAAAAACAAACTAATGAACAATGAGATACTTGGAATAAATACAAAATAGATAAAATTGAAACTGAAGAAAAATGTCAACAAAAGGTAAATATAAAGAAAGTAGAGGATGACAAAGGGAATATGATGAGTTTATAAAAGGAGTTAAACAATTGGGAAGGTAGAGAGAAAATATGGAAAGAAAATGTCAGAGAACATAAAATGAAATAACATGTTTTGTCAATATATAAGTGACAAAAGAAGAAGTAAGATGGGATTAGAATCTTACAGAACAAGAAGAGGCCATTGAAAGAGCTAAGCAATTTAAACCCATGTATCCTAATGATTTTTGGACCCACTGCAAAGGAATCCAATACATGTTCATACAACAAAATAAAATAAAGAACTGTGGCTATTGGAGATGTGAAATAACCAAAACAGAAATTGTTGGAGAATCGCAGCAGGTGTGGCAGCACCTGTGGAGAGAAAAAACAGATCTAACATTTCAAGTCTTGTGACCCTTCTTCAGAACATTCAAGACAGAGATGCGGAGCAATTTCTCTCAGACAGTAGTGAAGCTGTGGAATTCTTTACTCAGAGGACTGTGGGGCTGAGTATATCAAGTATATTCAAGAGTGAGATAGGCAGATTTTTTTAATCTGTAAGGCAATTAAGAGTTATGGGGAAAAGACAGGAAAATAGAATGGAAGATTATCAGACCAGCCATGATTTCAATGTCAGAGCAGACTCATAGAGCTGAATGGTGTCCTGCATCTTATGGCCCTATAAGCCCCTTGAGCCTTTTTGCCATTTAATGCAATCGTTGCTGATAATTAGCCTTTTCTGTCCACTTCCCTTATCTTTGACTGTCTGAGACCAAATCTGTGCTTAACCGAGCATTAAATGCATTCAACAATACAGCATTTGGAACTTTCCTGAGTAGAGAAATCCAAAGACACAGAATTCATTCAGTGATGAAACTTCCTAAATGATTGACCCCTCATCCTGAGGCTGTGACCCCTGTCTTTGAGATTCCCAGCCAATGGAATCAATCTCTCAGCACCTACTTTATTAAGCTTCTTCAGAATTTTGTATATTTCAATAAAATTGTTATCTTTCAAAACTACAAAGAATATAACATCAGTTTATTTGTGTTTTCATCAAAGGACATTACAACTACTAATTTAGACTTAGACAAAGTGATCAAAAGTCGCGTAACTCAGTTTGCTGAGCCTTCCTTGCACTACCTGCAATGCAAGCATTTTCTTCCTGAAATATGGAGATCAAAGCTGCACACAATACATTAGATGTGATCTCAACAAAGTCCAGTATAATTTTGGCAAGACTTCCCTATTCTTCTACAGCCTATACCGATAACGTTCACTAGGAACAAAATATGGTGCATTTTACTCATGCCTGCCTAACAAATCATGGCTAATATATCACATCCGGTTGAAGTGGGTAATGATTAAGAGTGATTTAAGATGCACTGCTTAAAAGTGTATGCATATCGTATCACACCCTTCATTAATCCCATCCAGCCACCTTGAAAAGACCCAGCTATCTGCTTTTAATTAACCAATCCCCTTATGCACACTAGCATTACCTTTAAATTACTGAAGTCCTACCTGTGTGGCACCTTATCAAAGGCCATTTGGAAATCCAAGTATGTCACATCTGGTTGTTCCCCTTTATCTATTATACTAGTTAACATCTTCAAAACACTAATAAATTTGTCAGATAAGAATTGGTTTTCATAAAATCATTTGATGTTTGTACGTGCAATGTTAAAACTTCTTAATTTATAAACTCCAAATATTTGTTACTTAATGCTCAATCCAATGGTATAATTACTGTTTGGGAGTCCATAAATGATACCCACTGGCATCTTCTGAGCCTTGTTATTCCTAATCACCACACATACTGACTCTTCTTCCCAATCTGCATAGATCTGAACGCCTGACCCTAAGCCTAATGCTATTTCTTAATCTTCTGAGCCAAGATCCTTTCTCAATGCAGTAAAACAAAGAACTTTGGATGCTGAAGATCTGAAGCAAAAATAATTACTGGATAAACAACACAGGTCCGGTAGCATCTGCGGAGAGAAAGCAGAATGAACATTTTTAGTCCAGCGACTCTTCTTCATAACTGATAATAACTAGGAAAAGGTGATATGTGTGTCAATGACTGGGTTTCCGCCCATGGTGGTCCAGTTGCCTCCTACATGTCCAAAGTTGTGCAGGTCAGGTGGATTTTCCATGGTAGATTGCCCTTGGTGTCCAGGGATGTGTAGGCTAGGTGGATTAGCTATGATAAATGTAGGGTTACAGGGATAGGATGGGGGATTTTGTTCTAGATCTGTTGCTCTTTGGAATGTCAGTATAGACCCGATGGGCTGAATGGCCTGCTCTCACACTGTAGGAATTCTATGATTCTATATTGAGCAGATGAAAATGGCTTGTACTGAAAGTAGTCCATATCATGACATGGCCTGGGGCATGTGGGGATGAGTAAAGGAAATGGAAGGAGGTGATCAGCGCCTAAAATATTGAACTCAGTATTGACTCCTTAAGGCTGCACAGTCCTCAATAGGAAAATGAGATGTTGTTCTTCCAACTTGCACAAAGCCTTGCTGCAAGTCATGGACATAAAAATTGCCCAGGGAACACGGTGATGTGTTGAAAGGGCATGCAACTGGAAACTCAGGGCGGTTTACACAGACCGAACATAGGTTCTACAAAATGGTCACCCAGTCTGTGTTTCAGCTCCCCACTGTAGAGGAGACCACGTTGTGAGCAGTGAACATGATAGGCTAAATTGTGTGAAGTGTAGATAAATCACCTGGAAGGCTTGTCTTAAGACTTGGATAGTGAGGAGAAAGGAGGTAAACAGGCAAGTGTTACATCTTTGACGATTGCAGGGGAGGGTGCCGTTGGGGGTATGAGAGGTGTTGGAAGTGGAAGAAGAGTGCACCAGGTTGTCCCAGAGGAAGGCAGACAAGGAAGGGGAGGGGAGGGTAATAAATGATTGGTTGTGGCATCCCACAGGAGCTGGTGGAAATAGCAGCTAATGATCCTTTGGATGTGGTGGAGTGGCAGGGTGACCACTCAGTGTTCTATGAGCAGAAGTGTGGGAAATGGATCACGCCAAGTGCCCTGCCAATAATAATCATAGAATCCCTACAGCATGGAAGCAGGCCATTTGGCCCAACAAGTCCGCACCAACCCTCTGAAGAGTATTCCACCCAGGCCAATTTTCCTATCCTATTATTCAACATCTTCCTTGACTAGTACTCCTAACCTCCACATCCCTGAACACTACGGGCAATTTAGCATTGCCAATTAACCTAAACTGTGCATCTTTGGACTGTGAGAGGAAACCTAGGGAGAACGTGCAAACTCCACACGAACAGTCACCCAAGGCTGGAATCAAATCCAGGTCCCTGGTGCTGCAAGGCACCAGTGCTAACCACTGAGCTACCATGCCACACTAAACCAGAGGCCAAGATTTCTATGATTTCTATGAATAATAGTGGGGAATAATCAGTTACTTGAAATCCCTATCCACAGATGAAACCCTAACCTTAAGCCAAAATATGTTGTTTCCCAGGACATTGATCATAGTGTGGTTTAAGTGGGGAATATCCCAATGGAATAGTGCCCTCTTTCCTGAATATTGGCACCTGCAGCACAAAGCTTAAAAATGTATTGCTGGAAAAGCGCAGCAGGTCAGGCAGTATCAAAGAAGCAGGAGAATCAACGTTTCAGGCATAAGTCCTTCTTCAGGAATGAGGAGGGTGTGCCAAGCAGGCTAAGATAAAAGGTAGGGAGGAGGGACTTGGGGGAGGGGCATTGGGAATACGATAGGTGGAAGAAGGTTAAGGTGAAGGTGATAGGCCGGAGAGGGGGTGGGGGCGGAAAGGTCGGGAAGAAGATTGCAGGTCAAGAAGGCAGTGCTGAGTCTGAGGGTTGGGACTGAGAAAAGGTGGGGGGAGGGGAAATGAGAAAGCTGGAGAAATCTGCATTCATCCCTTGTGGTTGGAGGGTTCCTAGACAGAAGATGAGGCGCTCTTCCTCCAGCTGTCGTGTTTCTATGGTCTGGCAATGGAGGAGGCCAAGGACCTGCACATCTTTGGAGGAGTGGGAGGGGGAGTTAAAGTGTTCAGCCACGGGGTGGTTGGGTTGGTTGGTCCGGGTGTCCCAGAGGTGTTCTCTGAAATGTTCCGCAAGTAGGCAGCCTGTCTCCCCAATATAGAGGAGGCCACATCGGGTGCAGCAGATGCAGTAAATGATGTGTGTGGAGGTGCAGGTGAATTTCTGACAGATATGGAAGGATCCCTTGGGGCCTTGGAGGGAAGTGAGGGGGGAAATGTGGGCGCAAGTTTTGCATTTCTTGCGGTTGCAGGGGAAAGTTGGGTAGGTGGGGGGTGTGGATATGACGAGGGAGTCGCGAAGGGAGTGGTCTTTCCGGAACGCTGATAGGGGTGGGGAGGGAAATATATCCTTGGTGGTGTGGTCTGTTTGGAGGTGGCGGAAATGACGAAGGATGATACGATGTATCTGGAGGTTGGTGGGGTGAGGACCAGTGGGGTTCTGTCCTGGTGGCGATTGGAGGGGCGGGGTTCAAGGACGGAGGAGCAGGAAGTGGAGGAGATGCGGTGGAGAGCATCGCCAATCACGTCTGAGGAGTCACATCAACCACGTCAACCACGACCTCTCTGCCCCCACCCCCTCTCCGGCCTATCACCCTCACCTTAACCTCCTTCCACCTATCGTATTCCCAACGACCCTCCCACAAGTCCGTCCTCCCTACCTTTTATCTTAGCCTGCTTGGCACACCCTCCTCATTCTGAAGAAGGGTTTATGCCCGAAACGTCGATTCTCCTGCTCCTTTGATGCTGCCTGACCTGCTGCACTTTTCCAGCAACACATTTTTAAGCTCTGATCTCCAGCATCTGCAGTCCTCACTTTCTCCTGCAGCACAAAGCACATAATAATGAGAAAACGATTCAGAGAATCAAGATGAAGAAATAAATTATTTAGAGCATTGTGATGTTAAAATACATAAAAACATAACATTAGCAGCAATTTCAAATAGCTCAATCAGCTGGATGGCTGGTTTGTGATGTAGAGATATGCCAATACTGTGGGCTCAGTTCCTGCACTGACTAAGTTTGCCATAAAGGTCACATATTTTTAGCCTCTCTCCAGTCTGAGGTATGGTGACCCTTAGGTTAAACTTCCACTAGTCAACTCTCTCTAATGAGCAGCACAATGGTTTGGTAAGACTGTGCTGACCTTACCTTTCTGCAATACCTTTCCCTATTTTTAGTTTACCTTACTCTGGGAAATTCACTTGGTGTTTTATTGATTCTCTTAGTGTTACAATATCATGTCAAAATTATTCTCTTTGATCAGTGCTATGCTGTATTTTCAGCAATATTTTGTTACAACTTCCAAATCTAAACAGTCCACTGTGACTTATTTTTGTGACCAATTCAGTGAGTAGCCTTATATACAGAACCTGGGCCCTCATCTTGTTCCTTGTGAACATTTATCCCAATCACTGGAGAAATTCGACTGAGCCATGCACTGATTAAACCATTTCATTGCCGACAAAAGGTCAGCAGAAGGACAAAGCTTTTACAAGCTCTGTTCTTTCATTTATTTCTTTCACCTTTTGTGCCGCTAAACCACATCAAATGGAACAGAACAATCTTAACAGCAGGAACATAGAACAGTACAACATAGGAACAGGCCCCTCAGCCCATCTTCCTTGGCTGACCATGATGCTAATATAAATATATAAAAACAATTTTGGAGCATTTCTGAACAAAATAAAACAATTCTATACCATGAATAATGGCACATTGTGGCCTTATCTTGGTTAACATCTAACTTTGTGTTGCTGCATGTACAGCTGGATTAGTTTCATTTAATTTAGTCTGATTGAAGGCAACTTTTAAATCTATTTTTATCTCTTCTTCTGTTTTCACTTTATGTCCTGCCCTTCTGTGTGATGGAAATCCTCAGGAGTGTATTGATTTGTACTTTCGCTGAATGTTACTGAAACTATTCCTCTTGCATTCATCATTACAAATGCAAGGATACCAAATCTCAAACAGCCCCAACAATCTACATTACAGGAGAAAAGGTTGCTGATTGTTAAGGAAATTGATTCTGGTTAGCCAAGTAATTGCCATGGAGAAAGCAACAGAAAACTTTACCCTCACCATGCTCCCCAGTAATTCAAAAAAGTGCAAGCCTTGAGAATAGCCCTTTTGCTTGTAGAGAATGAGCTCATGAGTTTAAATGCATGTCACTTTTAGCAAGTGTAAATGAGCCACGTTACAAGCTCAACAGATAAGCTTTGGCAACACAGCTCTTTCTTCATCAACGTTCAATTCTGTCCTATAAAGTAACTGTTTGATTGGTAATTCTTCAAATTTGTAATAGATTTTACTTCCTCAGAATGTGTAATATTTTTTAATCTACCTGCTTTTAAGGGCCTCACCGTGGCCTTACATAATATATTTTTCAGGTTCTTGTGGTGCTTGTAAAGCTTTATTATTGAGTCATATTCCATCATGGCAATATCCAAGCCTGACTTCTCTTAAAATGCAAACAAATCTACAATGTGGTTATTAGATAATGTCTATTAGCTGCTGATTTCTTTCCATCCTCAAAACCCAAAGAAATTGGAAAATCTGTCACATCATGTACAAAACCCCCTGCACATTTCTGGACAGTCAACTTTTCAAACTTCAGTCTGCAATTACCACTTCTCACATCCCTTTATAGTTATATTTGACATATAAACTGGACACTATGAGTTAATATTACCATGATATACTTTCCAATCTTTCATAAGAACATAGGAACAGGAGTAGGCCATTCAGTGCCTCA
Organism: Chiloscyllium punctatum; assembly: GCF_047496795.1. NCBI lineage: Eukaryota > Metazoa > Chordata > Chondrichthyes > Orectolobiformes > Hemiscylliidae > Chiloscyllium > Chiloscyllium punctatum. The sequence continues at coordinate 28,861,521 of NC_092739.1, read as the reverse complement.
AACCAGTTCCGTCAGTTAATGAGATCATAGCTGATCTGGCCTAACTCCATATATTTGCCTTTGGCCCATATCCTTCAATACATTTAGTTAACAAAAAAATATTTATCTCAGATTCAAAATTATAAATTGGTCTAGCATTAACTGTCATTTGAGGAAGAGAATTCCAAATCTCTACCTTCCTTGTGTGTAGAAGTGCTTCCTAACATCTCTTCTGAATAGCATGGTCCTAATGCTGAGGCTATGACCTCTATGATCTCCAACTTGTGGAAATAGTTATCTTTATTTTCCTGTTAAAATCTTGAAGACTTTTATCAGTTCAACACTTAACCTTCTAAATTCGAGAGAAAACAGGCCTAATTTGTATAATCTCTTCTCATAACTTAACTCCTAAAGTACAGGTATCATGTTTGTAAACCTAAGTCATACTCACTTCAAGGCCCAATATATCCTTCCTAAAGTATGGTCCCCAGATCTGCTCACAGTATCCAAGTGGAATCTTACCAGGATGTAGTATAACTGCAGCATAACATCTACATCCTTATTCTTCAGTCCTCTAGACAGAAAGGCCAGCATTCCATTAACTTTCTTGATTATTTTCAGCAGATAGAACTAATAACACTCTGGTATGCTGACATCAATGTTACAATAAGATTGTAATGACCAGACTCTGCATGAACTTCTCCAACTTGTTACAGTTCTAGTCAGGATACGCCAAATTGAAAGCCTTTCAGGTGAGGAGGGATGAACTGGCTCCCCTTCTTTATCTCTCATATGTTTGCAACACCTACAATGGACTCCTTCCCTTGAGGATACTTTTCTCCTAGACCACATAAACTTTAAAGGAACCAATTTAGCCAGACTTTGAGGTAAGAAAAAGTGAGTTTGTTAATGACTAAATTTCAGAAGAATTAGTAACACAACACACATATGCACACACAGATCGGAAATAAGAGGTGAGTGTTAAAGGATAAACGTTTTAAAAATAAATACAGCTCGATCTCTGATATTTTTGCGATTAGCAGATGGTTGAACATTGCCATCATTGCAGTGGAGGCTACCAGTTGTGTTGATATTCGTAGTTGAATTGTCGGTTTCACAATCCTTAGTTTTGTGGATTGGTTGAGATTCTGTAGTTCTGATTCTTTTTGATTGTGATTGAATTTGAATATTCAGGGTGAAATAAAGTCCTTTTGTTGTACTATTTTCTTTTCTCTGGCTTCTAGCCAGCTGGGTTCCAGCACTCAGAGTGAGAGAATCTTTACCTGCAATGGATAGTTCTTCGACTGTGACCTTCACAATGACTTATGCTCAAATTCAGCCTGGTACACAAAAAATACTTAGTCCATATGACATAGTCAGTAGAGTTGAAACTGCCTTTTAACTGCTGTCCTTTTGTATCCTTCAAAGGGAGAAGAACAAAATGTGTCTGCAATTTGGGACATAATCCACACAGGGTAGTCTACCATTGAGCAAGGGTAATCGGTCTCCCATTATCTTTGTAGTCACTAGTGATTCCAGATTTTTTAGAAGAATCTCACAAGAAGTCCGAGATGCCCTATTACGATGTCAGAAGCAAATAGTAGAATATTTTATGCAACTGCCAGGAACCAAGGGGAATTTGTCACTAGGCAGTGGTAAATTGCCAATTAAGGAGGATTTTAAATTGGTAACCACCTTATTAATGGGAATAGGTGCATGTTTTGTAACCATTCACTGATGTACTTTGTAAGCTATGTCACAGATTCCTGTGCTTCCCTACATGAATACCGTATCCAGTATACTCCAGTAATAGTTAAATTTTTGGGCTACTTTTTAAGGTTAAATTTATGGGGTCAACCATTACATGGATACTATTTTTAAGGGGCTGAAATTCATGCCCAACAAAATTCATTCTGTATCATTAGCAGAAGACCAAGTGAACTCTAAAGGGATAAACAATGAATTATGGTAACTCTGAAAACCTGTAGTGGAACACCAAAGCCAGGGACTGGAAGACTGGGAGCAGAGCAGAACGACCAGCAGACTGGAAAGCTGGAGCGGGATGTGAAGGTCGGCACACTGACTAGTAAATGTTGATCTCTTATCTGTGAAGAACTAGGGTCAACTTTTACATGAGATATTTGGAAAATTCCAAAGTTAAAAATCATACAACACCAGGTTATAGTCCAACAGGTAAAACTGGGAGCTTTCGCAGCACTACTCCTTCATCAGGTGATTTGTAATTTTTAACTTTGTACACCCCAGTCCAACACCGACATCTCCAAATCATGGAAAATTCCAGATTATTTGGCCAAAAATAGGAGGTTGACTTTTACATGAGCTAGATTATTACACGAGTATATACAGTAAATAGTCCTATAGCCCTGTGTGCCACCAAGTCATTCTCCAATATACATATACAGATGAGTAAACAAACAGAATTCGGGTGAAGATGGAGAAAATTTTAAATTCCTGCAGGTATTCTCTCTCAATATGGAAACCACTATACAATGAATCAATGTATGAAGATTAAACCAATCAACAACACAATACAGCTTAGGAATCAGGTTAGGCCTTACCTTTGGAGTTACACTACAAATGTGACATGCGCTGAAGTGCGAACATAGCCTCACAGTAAATGACAAGTAACACATTTAACACATTTTAAAAAGGGAAAGGGAAAGGTACTCACAAGGAATACTTAGCCATCCTTGTTCTTCCAGTAAGAACTTCAACCACACGCCATGGTTTAGTCCTAAAGGCAATGCTCCAGAAAGTATAAATCTGACCGTTTAAAAAGTGTAAACTTTTCATAAGCTGCTTTCCATATTTTCTTTACTCCTTTACTATATACATACCGGACTCCCAAGGTGTGGACTATTCTGAGGTAGATGTATTTTGGAATTGCCTTTGATAGGGACAGGGGTGCAAATATGTTCTTGTCCTGACATTAAAAATCCACAATTAATACTCAATGGCAACAGAAAGACTGTTCCCAGGAGCGACTGTGACCCCAATGTATTGCCTTCCACCAATAGTTCAAGTGGAGGCTGCTTTGATTCATGTAATAAATGATCTTACATCATAGCTCATGAAAGTAAAATTCATGAAATGAAGCTAAATTGGTTGCATGTTATTAAAAGATGATGGAGCTGCCAATTCAGGAATTCTGAGCCTTGAGTCATTTCTTCTGAACTACAAACCAAAGAAAGAATACTTGTAACAAAACATCAAAAATATCCTTCCAGTCATGCAGGTCTTGATGATGATTTCATGCAAGGCTGCCAGGATCACCTGGGGCTTTTGCCCGAAACGTCGATTTCGAAGCTACTTGGATGCTGCCTGAACTGCTGTGCTCTTCCAGAATCTGGTTTCCAGCATCTGCAGTCATTGTTTTTACCAGGATCATCTGGGGAGCTAGTAAAAATCACTTTTCATTCCTAACTTTCTTAAAGTAGATTAGAATAAATGAGAAATGTGAATTCTTTGATAATATCGTTGATGAGCATTTCCTAGCTTCAGGACATGTGGCATATTCCAACTTCTCTCTTTCACACATTACTTCAACAAATATCTGGTAGCTTATATTTTTGGAGCACCTAATGAGACCACTTAGAGGCTGGACTAGCTTATTCTTCCTCTAATCATCGATGATACAAGACATGAGGGAGCTGCCAACAGAGACTGATTATAGATCACAGATCCGGAAAGTGTGTTCGCCCTACTATTAGAGTTAATTTGATCCTGTCTGAAGAGTACAGACTGTATCAAGCTGATCATTCAAGAAAGAATGTAGTAGACCCAGTAATAAGGATGGTTAGAGTTGACATACATCACTAGAACACAGCTCTGGACTTTTGATCCCAAGGCATATACCATAAGATGGGAAATTTCACACCTTGGAAAAACATATCCATGCTTTTACATTGCAGGACAGACCCAAGCCTACCATCCTTCAGATGTAGAGCAGAGGTGGACAAAAGGGATGACCAAGCGTCTGGGCATGCTATTTAAAAGGAGAAAGTGAGGACTGCAGATGCTGGAGATCAGAGCTGAAAATGTGTTGCTGGAAAAGCGCAGCAGGTCAGGCAGCATCCAAGGAACAGGAGAATCGACGTTTCGGGCCAAAGCCCTTCATCAGGAATGAGGCTGTGAGCCAAGGGGGTGGTGAGATAAATGGGAGGGGGGTGGGTCCAGGCGGAAGGTAGCTGAGAGTGTGATAGGTAGAAGGAGGTGGGTATAATGGTGACAGGTCAGAGAGGAGGGTGGAACAGATAGATGGGAAGGAAACTGAACAGGTAAGGACAGGTCATGAGGGCAGTGCAGAGTTAGAAGGTTGGAACTGGGATTAAAAAGGTGGGGGAAGAGGAAGTGAGGAAACTGGTGAAATCCACATTTATGCTGTAAGGTTGGAGGATCCCGAGCCGGAAGATGAGGTGTTCTTCCTTCCTTTAGGGAGTGGCGATGGAGACAGCCGATGACCTGCATGCCCTTGGTGGAATAAGAGGGGGAGTTGAAGTGTTCAGCCATGGGGCAGTGGGATTGGTTGGTGCAGTTGTCCCGGAGATGTTCTCTGAAGTGCTCGTGAGTAGGTGTATTGTCTTATCAATATAGAGAGAACCGCATCGGTAGCAACAGATACAGTAAATGGCATGTGTACAAGTGTAAGTAAAACTTTGAGGAATGCTCCTTTGCAGCCTTGGACATAAGTGAGGGGGAGGTGTGGTGCAGGTTTTGCAATTCCTGCAGTGGCAGGGGAAGATGCTGGGAGGGGTATGGACCTGACGAGGGAGTCATGGAGGGAACAGTCTTTACGGAAAGCCAATAGAGGTGGGAAGGAAATATCTCTCTGGTGGTGGGGTCCATTTGTAGGTGGCAGAAATGACGGACGATGACACAATGTTCAGAGAAACCTCGATTATCCAAACAAGATGGGTGGGCATTATTTCTTTAGGATAATCGATTATTTGATTAATTGATTCAAATGTCTCTCCTCTGGGGCTTGGAGTTTTCTTAAGATTCCTTTTTCTTCTCTCTCTGTCTCTGCTCAGAAATAAACCCCAAAACACACTTGTGTGCAAGGGACCTGCAGCATTACTGAAACCCCCCCCGCCCCAATCAGTTCAAAGGGATTAACACAGTGAGCACTTGATAAGTCTGCTCCCCTTTCAGGAGACTAGGCAGGAGCACCCTGCTCACAAGTCCCCGTTCCCCCGTCCGCGCACCCAACCCCATCCAGCTCTGCCCCCCCAACCCCGTCCAATGCCACCCTCCCATCCGCCCCCACCCACCGACCATTCCTCCACCCCTTGGGGCAGCTGGACTGGAAAACAACAGTAAGACACCTGCTGTCTTTGGGGGGTGAGTCTCAAAATAGTGCGCGTGCGCACACCCCCCTTTTTACTGCAACGTTTTGACAGGTTCCATCTTTGCCCTGTACAGGACAATGTTGGAAAGATTATCTGGGGAATGGGGGTTTCGGGTACACCCCTGTGTAGACCGCCAGGGAAACTGTGTGGGGGGGAAGAGAGAGAGAGAGAGAGAGTGCGGGTGGTCAGTCATTTGAAGACTGGACTCCCATTGATGTCCAGGACAGTTCTCAGCAGCATTTCAGTAAGCAGAGTTCATTTTAAATTATTGTAAACAAAAGATGCAAACAGTGTTGAAACACCTGATGTAATGTTTCTATCGGGACCTTGAGATCTTCTTTGGATAATCTGAAATTCAAATAATTGATATTCCGACAATCAAGGCTCCTCTGTATACGGAGGTTGGTGGGGTCGGGGGGTCGGGGGGTTCTGTCCTTGTTGCATTGCAGGGGTGGGTTCGTGGGCAGAGGTGCAGGAAGTGGATGAAATCTGCTCGAGGGCATCATCGACCACGTGGGAGGAGAAATTGCAGTCTTTAAAGAAGAAGGCCATCTGCGGTGTTCTGTGGTGGAACTGGTCCTCCTGGGAGCAGATGCAGCAGAGGCAAAGGAATAGGGAATAAGGGATAGCACTTTTACAGCATGCAGTATGGGAGGTTGACTACCCTCCCCACCCGTCCGCTTTCTGTAAAGACCATTCCCTCCATGACTCCCTCGTCAGGTCCATGCCCTGCACCAATCCAGCCTTCCCTCCCAGCACCTTGCTCTGCCACTGCAGGAATTGCAAAACCTGCACCCACACCTCTGCCCTCATCTCCATCCAAGGCTGCAAAGGAGCCTTCCACATCCAAAGTTTTACCTGCACTTCCACACACTATTTACTGTATCCTTTGCTCTCAATGCAGTCTCCTCTACATTGGGGAGACAGGACACCTACTCGCAAAGTGCTTCAGATATCTCTGGGACACCCACACCAACCAATCCCACCGGCCCGTGGCCGAATACTTCGACTCCCCTTCCCACTCTGCCAAGGACACGCAGGACCTGGGCCGCCTCCATCAACACTCCCTAACCACTCAACGCCTGGAGGAAGAACACCTCCTCTTCTGCCTCAGGATCCTCCAACTCCACAGCATAAACCTGGATTTCACCAGTTTTCTCATTTCCCTTCCCTCCACCTTACCTTGTTCAAATCTTCCAGCTTGGCACCACCCTCAATACCTGTCCATCTTCCTTCCCACCTATCCGCACCACCCTCCTCTCTGACCTATCACCATTGCACCCATCTCCATCTAACTGTCACACTCTCAGCTATATTTCATCCAGCCTCACAACCTGCCCATTTATCTCACCACCCCATGGCTCACAGCCTCATTCCTGATGAAGGGCTTTGGCACAAAATGTCGATTCTCTTGCTCCTCGGATGCTGACTGACCTGCTGTGCTTTTCCAGCATCACATTCTCGACACTCACCCACTCCCCATATCAGCCTTATGCACACCCGAAGCCAACAACACAAACCCATGATCCTTTATCCTTACACCCTTTATGGCAACTTACCCAGTACCCACCATCAACAGACTTCAAGAGCCAATTTTAAATAAAACAAAGCAAAGGGTGAAATGTCTAATAGAACCTTCAGCAAAATATAAATGACTTCCAATCATGAAATCTCAGGTTAAAGTTATGGCAGTCATCTCTCTGTCACAAAGGAAGATGAAGTTTGTGACTTTTAGCTCTGTTACAGAGTCAATCCCTTGAATATGGTTTCTGAGCACGTACACACATTTAAAACTGTTTTGAATTTTTATTTCCTGATGATAATTCCTCAATCGTCTAAATTAGTCCCATGACATAATACTCATTAACATGCAACATGCTTTTTTACCAAATGCACTAAACAAACCAGACACTGAGAATTCTCGATATGGAAGTCAAAGCAATTCCCTGCAGATGCATGCACCCTTAGTCCATGGGCATTGACATCCAATATCTTTCAAGCCCTTGGAATCCTTGTGGCACCTCACTGATTCAACTGAAGATTGATTAGGAAGTACAGAGCTGCATTGCAGGATGCATTAGTAACAATTACACTACTTAGGTAGAAGAGAGTCAACAATTCCCTCTCATTTGACGCAAAACCTTCTGAGAGGTGACAGTAAAAAAGATTAAGAATAAGTCAGAACTACCTTGCAAGTTGATCTTTTTCTGACTTCAGTACCTAGCCATGAATTTCATTGATAAGTTGGTTATCAGAAATGGTATCTACCACTTATAAATGTTAAAGATTGACTTTGAAGGAGATATTGCATCATGAATCTGCTAATGTCACATAAGTTGCATGTTAGTATCTTGTTCAGTCAGGATTTGGGTATTCTTACCTCTAGTTCTGGACTCTCCCACCCTAGGGAAAAGACTTTGTTTACCCTACCCAACCCCTGCATGATTTTACACACCTCTATAGGTCACTATAGCCTCTGATACTCCAGGGAAAATAGGGCCAGCCTATTCAGCCTCTTCCTGTAGCTCAAATCCTCCAACTCTGGCAACATCCTTGTAAATCTTTTATGAACCCTTTCAAGTTTCACAACATCCTTCCAATAGGAGGGAGTCCAGATTTGCATGCAATATTCCAAAAGTGGCCTAACCAATGTCACAACATGGCCTCTCAACTCCGATACTCAATACTCTGACCAATAAAGGAAAGTATACAAAACGTCTTCTTCATTATCCTATCTAACAGTTAGTCCACTTTCAAGGAACTATGAACCTGCACTCCAAGGTCTCTTTGTTCGGCAATGCTTCCATTACCATTAAGTGTATAAGTCCTGCTCTGATTTGCCTCTCCAAAATGCAATACCTCACATTTATCAAAAGTAAATTCCACCTTCCACTCCTCAGCCCATTAGCCCATCTGATCAAAATTCTGTTGTACCTTGAGGTAACCTTCTTCAGTGTCCACGACAACTCCAATTTTGGTGTCACCTGCAAACTTACTATGCATAAAAAGGACAAACCTGGCCAATGACTGCCCCATCAATCAACTCTTGGTCATCAGTAAAGTGATGGCCAGCATCTTCAGGAGTGCCATCAAGCAGCACCTGCTCAGCAATAACCTGCTCAGTGACACCCAATGTCGGTTCCACCAGGGCCACACAGCTCCAGACTGCATGCACCCCTGGTTTAAACATGGACAAATGAGTTGCATGCCAGAGATGAGATGAAAGTGACAGCTCCTGACATCAAGATTGCATTTGACTGGATATGGCCTCGAAGCCCTCCGTTTCTTCATCTCCCGACATCCCCAACAGTACCTTCCACTGACACTCTAATTCGTTTGGCTGAACTGGTCCTCACCCTTAATAACTTCTCCTTCGACTCCTCCCACTTCCTCCAGACAAAAGGGGTAGCCATTGGCACCTGTATGGGCCCCAGCTATGCCTGTCTCTTTGTCGACTACATAGAACAGTCCATCTTCCGTAGTTACACCGGCACCACTGCCCACCTCTTCCTCCGCTACATTGATGACTGCATCGGCGCCACCTTGTGCTCCCGCAAGGAGGTTGAGCAGTTCATTAACTTCACTAACACATTCCACCCCGACCTTAAATTCACCTGGACCACCTCTGACACCTCCCTCCCCTTCCTGGACTTCTCCATCTCCATTAATGACGACCGACTTGACATTGACATTTTTTACAAACCCACTGACTCCCAAAGCTACCTGGATTACACCTCTTCCCACCCCACCTCCTGCAAAAATGCTATCCCATATTCCCAATTCCTCTGCCGTATCTGCTCTGAGGAGGACCAGTTCCACCATAGAACACACCAGATGGCCTCCTTCTTTAGAGACCGCAAATTTCCCTTCCCATGTGGTTGAAGATGCCCTCCAACGCATCCCATCCACATCCAACACCTCTACCCTCAAACCATAACAACCACAGAACCCCCACCCTTACCCTCCACCCTACTAACCTTTGCATAAGCTGCATCATCCACCAACATTTCCACCACCTCCAAACAGACCCCACCACCAGGGATATATTTCCCTCCCCACCCTTTCCGCTTTCCACAAAGACCGCTCCCTCCGTGACTACCTGGTCAGGTCCACGCCCCCCTACAACCCACCCATCCCTCCTGACACCCTCCCCTGCCACCACAGGAATTGCAAAACCTGCACCCACACCACCTCCCTCACCTCCATCCAAGGCCCTAAAGGAGCCTTCCACAACCATCAAAGTTTCACCTGCACATCCACCAATGTCATTTATTGTATCCATTGCTCCCGATGCGGTCTCCTCTACATTGGGGAGACTGGACGCCTCCTCGCAGAACACTTTAGGGAACATCTCCGGGACATCTGCACCAATCAACCCCACCGCCCTGTGGCCCAACATTTCAACTCCCTCTCCCACACTACCAAGGACATGCAGGTTCTGGGCCTCCTCCACCGCCGCTGACTGGAGGAAGAACACCTCATCTTCCGCCTCAGAACACTTCAACCCCAGAGCATTAATGTGGACTTCACCAGTTTTCCCATTTCCTCCCCCACCTCACCTTACCCCAGTTCCAAACTTCCAGCTCAGCACTGTCCTCATGACCTGTCCTACCTGCCAATCTCCCTTCCCATCTATCCTCTCCATCCTCCCCCTGACCTATCACCTCCATCCCCACTCCCATTCATCTATTGTATTCTTTGCTACCTTTTCCCCAACCCACCTCCCCCCCCCCCCCCCCCAATTTATCTCTCCATCCTGGAGACTCCCTGCCACCATTCCTGATTAAGGCCTATTGTCCAAAATGTCGATTTTCCTGCTCCTTGGATGCTGCCTGATGTGCTGTGCTTTTCCAGCACCACTCTAATCTTGACTATGGCATTATGGAAACCTAAAAAAATTGGAATCAATGGGTATCAGTGGGCAAACTGTCTGGTGGTTGGAAATGGAAGATGGTCATGGTTGTTGGAAATCTGTCAGCTCAGCTCCAGGATGTCTGTAGGAGTGTCTTAGTCCCAATGATCTTCAGTTGCTTCATCAATGACTTTTCCTCCATCATGAGTTCAGAAGTGGGGATATTCACTGATGATTGCTCCATGTTCAGCACCAATCCCGAACTTCTCAGATACTGAAACAATCGATATTCAAATGAACAAGATCTGGGTAATGTTCATGCTTGGGTTGATAAGTGATAAGTAACATCATGCCACACAAGTGCTGGGCAACGACCATCTCCCATAAGGGATAATGTAACTATCTCTCTTTGACATTCAGTTTTTCAAAGTCACTGAATCCCCATTATCAACATCCTGGGTGTTACCATTGACCAGAAATTCAACTGGACCAGCTGTATAAATACTGTAGCTATGAGGACACGTCAGAGGCCAAGAGTATATCAGCAAGTAATTCACTTCCTGACTCTCCAAAGCCTATCCACCATCTACAAGGCTCAAGGCAGGTGTATGATGGAATAATTCCCACCTGGCTGTATTAACACTCAAGACGCTTGACACCATCCACGACAAAGCCGCCCACATTTTGGCATCAAATCCACAAATATCCACTTCTTCCAAACGAATGCTGAGCAGTGGCAGTGTGCACCACCTACAATATGCATTGCAAGAATTCACTAAAGTTCCATAGATAACACCTTCCAAACTCACAACCATTACTATCTAGATGGATAAAGAGAACAAATACATAGGAACACCACCATCTGCATGACCCATATGAAGATGTGCGATGTCCTGTCAAAGGCCTTTTCCTGGTCCAGGCTGATGAGACAGGCGTCCAATCCCCTTATCCTGCATGTCAGCAATCATATCCCTGAGGAGCGTGAGGCTTCAGAGATCATCCTGCCTTGCTGGGGTGAATCACTGATTTCAAAGTGGTTGGTGATGACTTTAGGTTAGATTTTGTAGTCTGCATTCAGCAGTGAAATGTTTTGACAATTTCTTACTTCCTACCTCTCCCCCTTCTGCTTGTAGATGAGGGTGATGATACCTTTCCACATGGTAGCTGACAGAAACATACAGTCATATACAATCAGTAAGTCTTGACCAATCAAATCCCACAGAGTTGAAAACAACTTGGCTGGTAAGCCATCGCTTCCAGGAGTTTTATTCTTCTCCAAGGACTAGAAGACCTTGGTCAGCTCATCCAGAGATAGCAGCTGGTCCAGTCTCTCAGGTGTGCTGTCATCTACAATCTCTGTACTAGAGGACAGGTACGACTGGGAGGCTGCACTGCCTGTGGGCTTCATGTCATACAGTCTGTTGTAAAAGGATTGGGTGATCCTCAGTATGTCAGACTAAGATGAATTTATCAAGCCATCTTTTTCCTTCAAGCTGCCAAGCACAGAGCTCTCCCTGGAAGAAGAAACACAAGCACATCTCATCCTACTCCTGGACTGAAAGATTATCTTGGAGGCCTCCAAGATGAAGAGCAGGGCTTGTTGGCTCCTCACCGCCTGGAGATCTGCTGTGATACTGGACCCTTTTGGCTGCAGCACGAACAGGTTTGGCATGGTTTTTCAGGAGTTTGGACAGTTATCCCTGTCTGTCTGACTCTCTCCCCTCTACCTTCTGAACACCTTTGAAGATAAAGAACCTTTTGACGTTCCTTTGACTGCTTCCCACCAGTCTGCTGGAGACTCAAACTGGGGCTTCATGGTTCTCCAACCTGTGTAATTCTTTTTGAGCTCCTCAATGTTTTCTGAGGTTAACGGTTTTGTGTTTAGCTTTCATGTTCCCTTGCCGACCTGCTGGTCATACTGTAGGCAGCAATCGGCCAGCAAGAAGCAGTGGTTAGAGAAGAACACTGGTTTAACTTTGGAGAATCTGACGAAGAATATGCAGGGATACAAGTAACAGATCTATTCTTGAGCAGATAGACCCATCTGGCTAGGGCCAGGTGAATGTGCACCACGCTCTGTCTGCAGGGGTGCTCAAGATACCATGCAGCTTGGCGATTCTAACCGTTTCCATCGGGAATCTGGATGTGGAATCCAGTTCACTGTTGGCCCTCCGGATCATCCATCTGCACACTGGTGCTGTTGAAGTCTCCAAGGTGGGTACCCTGTGGTTCCTAACAGCTGGCCATCACCATGGCCCTCACGATGACCGGCATTTCCTCGATGGGGGTGTGCTCTTCTCCTTCTCCCCCTGTGGTGCTGTTTCTCTTTCTTCATTAGTGGCCATGCCTTTGCATGTCTTTGGCATCAAAGGAGCTGCTGCTGCATCCATCGTTCAGCTGCTCCATTCCATTTTGCTGTGGGACCATGGAGGCCCGACCTAGAGTGATAGAGTGATAGAGATGTACAGCATGGAAACAGACCCTTCGGTCCAACCCGTCCATGCCAACCAGATATCCCAACCCAATCTAGTCCCACCTGTCATCACCCGGCCCATATCCCTCCAAACCCTTCCTATGCATTTACCTATCCAGATGCCTTCTGAATGCCGCAATTGTACCAGCCTCCACTACTTCCTCTGGCAGCTCATTCCATAATGTACCACCCTCTGCGTGAATTCTCTTTTATATCTTTCCCCTCTCACCCTAAGCCTATGCCCTCTAGTTCTGGACTCCCCAACCCCAGGGAAAATACTTTCTCTATTTATTCTATCCATGCCCCTTATGATTTATAAATCTCTATGAGGTTACCCCTCAGCCTTTGATGTTCCAGGGTATATAGCCCCAGCATATTCAGCCTCTTCCAACAGCTCAAATCCTCCAACCCTGGCGAATCTTTTCTGAACACTTGTTTTCCTTTTCTGGTTGTTTGTCACTCCCCTGCCTCCTTTATTTCCTCCTCCGCCTACATACACTCCGTCTGTTCAGGTGGAGGTTGGGTCAGTTCTTGTTGTACCGCTGCGCTAGCTACTTTTTCCTGCTCTCCAACCCGTCCCTCATTCTTTCTGCCCCTCATTTCCATTGTCTTGCGGGGGGGGGGGGGGTGGGTGGGGGGTGGGGGAGGTGTTGCCTTACTCCCCTTGGGTGTCTATGCCTCTTCCTGCCATCTGAGTGTATGTGCCCCCTCCTACCCAAACCACCCCTGGATTGTCACAACCTGATTCTTCTGTGCAGGGAGAATGAACAACAGATCCACAGACAGGACGGGGAGGGGACACCACTTTCTTTCTCCTCAAAACCTTCAGGAGACCCTCACATTGCTCCATGGTCCTGAAAGTCACATCAAAGTAGTCCCCTGCGGGCATAAAATATCTGTTGCTTGGAACCCGCAGCAATCCAGGAGAACTCTCCTCATGAAGAAGGTCTGGTCGACCAGCGATCCTTCCTCTATCTTCTTCACAGTCACACTGACTATATTGCAGACACCCGGCCTGGGGTGTGGGCACTAGCAGAGCCCATAGCTCTGGTTGACTGGTCACTGAACTGGTGTTAGGCCGCAGCCAGCATAAAGATCCACCAATTGCAGCTCAGCTCAACCAATGATCCTCCAAGTTATGCTCACAACCACAATCCAGGGATGATCTCGAGATCCTCTGATTAAGGAAGTCAGCTAAGTCTCATCCTGAGAGAACCACCTTCCTGATCATGGCCTCTCCCCTGCCAGCTAAGTATTACACTCCCTGCCAAACCTGAAGTGTTAGATGGATTTGTGGTCTTCTTCAGACCAGTTTAATTGCATCTAATATGATCCTGTTTGCATCGCACTTGCTAACAATTTCCGAGTGAAACCTAACAGTGAAAGATGTCCAAGAGCTCAGTGATATCATAGGATGCTGTTCTCCATTCATTTCCTATTGCTTTGGGGTCGCTGCAAGTGGTTGTGAATGTGTCACTATCTGACATTTAAAAACCTTCCTCCCACTTCACTGTGGTGATGGAGGAGGTGTAATGCTGCATGTTGTCCACTAGATGCTGCAGTTGCTCATTGTGGACCTAAAGCAAATGCTTTTTACTACAGTGTTGACTCCTGCTTGAAGACAGAATGTATTTTAACCCATCATGTAAGTTGTTCGCAATTTGTGTGCTTTATCAATATGTCAGCATTAGCCAACAAAATAAAATAATGACGGTGTTAAACAGGGGATAGCTGTGAGTGGGATTTGGTGTGATCTTTACCATCTATATATTGCATTTAGAATAAGGTTGAAAATCACACAACACCAGGTTATACTTCAACAGGTTTATTTGGAAGCACTAGCTTTTGGAGTGCCGCTTCTTCATCAGGTAGCTGTAGAGAATCCACAACCGACCTGTGAAGGAGCAGCGCTCTGAAAGCTAGTGTTTCCAAATAAACCTGGACTAGAACCTGGTGTTGTGTGATTTTTAACTTTGTCCACCTCTGTCCAACACTGGCACCTCCAAGTCATGGCATTGAGAATAAGTAGAAAACTTCAATTGCCAATCAGCTTCTTCCTCTGCACCAATAAATTAGTGAATTTCTGGAGCCTATAAAAGGTAGAAAAAGAAAGGAAAATAAAAGAAACTCTTTCCTTCAGCACAGAACTCCTGCTTTGCGTTTAGTGCACTCTGTGGCGAAGCAGTAATCTCATTTTTCTCCCTCATTTGGTGGATCTGGAACCACGTTCACTCACTCAGATACTCCCAATGGAGCTTGTACTTGTGATTTTCATGGAATCATAGAATCCCTCCATTGTGGATGCAGGCGATTTAGCTCATCAAGTCCACACAAACTCTCTGCAGAACATCCCACTCAGAAACACCTCTTTATCCTTTCCCTGCAACCCTGCATTTTCCCCAGGCTAATCCACATAGCCTGCACATCTTGGGCATTATGGGCAATTTAGCATGGCTAAGCCATCCAATCTGCACATCTTTGGATTGTGGGAGGATACAGGAGCACCAGGAGGAAACCCATGCAGACATGGTGAGACTGTGCAAACTTCACACAGAGAGTAATCTGAGGTTGGAAACAAATACAGGTCCCTGGTGCTGCAAGACAGCAGTGCTAACCACTGAGCCAGCGTGCCATCCTACTGGTAAGTTTGACTGGTAGGTTTTTTTGTGGAGCAAAAACATCCTCTACTGCATTTGTGGAATTGATAGTAATGTCAGCAGCTGCCCTCATTATACAAATTGTCAATTTTGTGATGCTGATGTTCCTTTGTGTTGTTCACATGATGGGTATTTATTCAAGTGAAGGAGGACAGCTTCCTTGGGCAACTTTAGCAAGGTCACACTGCCTCATGCCAGTATCATTAGTCTCAAGGTAGAAAGTCAGAATTCTGATGTTAAGAAGGCATTGTCATAGGGTTAGTTCAAAAAGGTTGCAGTGACCCAATCTTGAAAGATTCAAATGCGAGAGGACTGTCAATATATGATATGGTTTCCTGATGGAAAGCTTATGCTCAAAACATTGACTCTCCTGCACCATGGATGCTGCCTGACCGGCTGTGCTTTTCCAGCACTATACTCTTTGACAACGACTGTCAATATATGATATCAAGTGGTAAGGATAAATTGTAAAGTCAAATGACATCCAGAAAGTAGAGGGTGTCAATATGAACACATAAAATTACTCACACGTTCAGAACTAAGATATGAAAATATATTTTTAACTGGAGTGATTTGAAATGGTTTGAAAGATTGGGGAATGAAAGCAAAATCTGAAAAACTTGAGAATTTGATAGTCTGATAAAGATGTGCCTAGATTATTCAAATGGCCTCCATATCTGCACTTATCTTTGTGTAAATATTTTGGTTACTGTTATCAGCCTTGCAAATTCCTGTTTATCAGACAGCTAATCTTCCAGCAGTATTCATCTACTTCAGATTGAAGGTCAAAAATGGTCCTTGTAGTGCCTTCATTCAGAAAAGAAAAATGATGCACACCCTTCAAATAAGCTAACTGATCAATTACTGCTCTGTATTTCTATTATTTTGAGCTAGAAGTAAGGTACTGTCTGGGTGTTACAACCTTTCAGCTCAATATTTAGTAGTACAAGTGAAGTTGCCCTACCTGCAGTTACTGCTGCAGTTGGATTAATCAGGCTCATGTGATTGTTCCTGTGCACTTCCCCCAAAAAACATAATTATGTATGTTTAAAAAATGTGTTTAATCTTACATTGCCCTCGAACAGCAAGATGAAAATGCCATTTATATGCATCTGAAAGTGCAGTATTACATCTCCAAATATCCATGTACTTATAAGTGAATAGTCATTTTCTAACTGAATATGAGCTTTGATAGTGAGTATTAAAAGGCTATCAGACTAGCGAAACAGTCACGATTGGGAATTTTGAATGTACGGAGTGATTGTAGTTTCTAAACTCTCAGATATGATACATCCTGCATACCAATATGTTAAACTGAAACAAATTGATTATATCAACCAAACTAATAGTCGAATTTAAAGATTCTGAAAGTGTGAAGACCCATTGTGCAGAAGAAAGGGGAGATGATAACAGAAATAAGAAAGTAGGGCACCAGTCCAGATTTTATGGCTAGTGGTGAAGTGTTGGCATTCACCCCTAAACTTGCAGAAAGCTTTCCACAGTGATTTGGAAACCTATGTGGCATGGGTATTTCCTTTTCCCATATTCCCATTTTGAATCTGGAACCAAATCAAAGGGATCACCAGGCACATGGCAACAATATGTCACCAAGTAGGGTAAGTAATCCATCATGTTGAAATATTCTCATGTATAACAAACCAGGAAAAAATGTTGCTGAACTTTTCATTAAATCAATGAAACAAAATAAATTATTGGAACGTACAAATGAGTTTAAGTTAGAAGTTCAAATTCAATCCATCATGTCTGTGCAGCTAAGAAAGAGCTATCCAGCCTAATCACTTTACCCCTCTTGATTGATAGCCTTGTAGGTTATGACGCTTAAGTGCATATTCACTGACAACAACTTCCAGATTTCCATGTTTAAACTCCACATCTGCAAACTGCAGAAGTTGCTGTCAATTTCAGAGTGGTAATGATGGCAAACACGACAGAAGCATTTTCATTACAATGGCAACATTCAGGCTTTTGGTTCAAGGTACATTTCTATATTTAAATTAAACTGAGAAAATCTGAAACAGAAGGACATTTAATTGGATAAGTAGTGAGTCAAATGAAATTGTTTTTGATGTATTTAATTGAACCGCCTACAAAAATACTCGTAAACAATGGTAATTGCAGAAGGAAAGGTTATAGCATCTCTACAGGGCGGTAAAAGGCCATTCAGCCAATCAAGTCTGCACCAACCCTCTGAAGAGCATTCCACCCAGACCCCTACCCTATCCCCCTAACCCTACCTTTACCATGGCCAACCCACCTAACCTGCACACCTTTGGGCTATGAGTGAAACTGGAATACCCAGAAGAAATCCATGCAGACACGGGGAGAATGTACAAATTCCACAGAGTCACACAAGGCTGGAATCGAACCTATGTCCCTGGTGCTGTGATGCAGCAGTGCTAACCACTGTGCCACCCGCTAAAAAACTGCTAATGTGTAATTGTACTGCATAGTGAGATAAATAAGTTACAGATCTAGAAAATCAAAAAGATAATTCTTGATCTATGCTAAGGAATGAGTCTGCCAAGGTTCATAAGAGTGTTGACAAAAATAGGAATTGCTGGAAAAGCTCAGCAGATCTGGCAGCATCTTTGAAGAGAAACCAGAGTTAATGTTTCGGGTCGTGTGACCCTTCCTCAGAACCCACAGCCTCACTCGACCTGAAACATTAACTCTGATTTCACTCCACAGATGCTGCCAGAGCTGCTGAGCTTTTCCAGCAATTGTTGTTTTTTTTTTCTCTCTGATTTACAGCATCTGCAGTTCTTTTGGTTTATATATTTCTTAAGAATGATGTACAATTGACATCATACTGTCACAGTAAGCGGGGAGAATCACAATCATTGTTTTCTTTCCAGTGACTGCAGCGAGAAGCTTGTATCTATGTGTATAGATACAGGTTGGAGACAGTATTCTGATAGCTTGCAGAGTTGAAGAGCCCATGAAAGCTTACTGTTCAGGCAGAAATAGAATAGATAAAGGAAGTGTGATAATATCTGTATGCTGCGTTCAGAAAAAACAATGACAATGCATCATCCTTCCATTTTATTTTATAATGCTCTGTGAAGTGTCTGGGAACACTTTTATTATGCTAAAGAAAATATACAATATACCTTGCTATGGTTGAAAGAGAAATGACCCCCTTTAGGATTCTATATGTGTAATCAGAGACAATTGAGTCAAAGGAGGTCAAAGGTTGCCCCACAGTCCAATGTTGGGCAGGTGATGAAAAACGTGTTTAAAGGGATAAACGTTTAGGAGGGAAATGTCTGCTGGTCTCAATTAATTTACAATGAAGAGTGACACATTAACATAATGGCAAAAGACCAGTCAGAAGCTGACACTGATCTTGACAAATTTATTGAGGTGGACTTTGACACAAGTTGCATGGCATGAAAAAGGCGAGTGGATCATTAAAATGGGGATTTCTGCCATCTTCTCACCAGGCACCATTGTGACCCACCTTAATTCAGTCACAGGAGATCGCCGTATCCACAAGGAGGGGAATTTTCTGTTCAGATTCTGTGGTCTATAGATGGCATTGGCAATACATTTAGAGATTTAGCTTCACAATAAGATTCAACAAAGTGGTCAGAAGATGCAAAGTAAGTGTTTTTACTTTATGATTCCTGAAGATTTCTATTGTATGAGGAACAGAATGAGTGCTCCCCAGATCTCACAAAAATCTCCATTGCCTCTTCAGCTTTAGTCTTTCTTCTTCCTCTCATCACCAGTACTTCCTTTCAAAGCTTGCTGCCAGTGCCAATTTAGGTCAGGGACTACTGCCTTGTGCCCAGTTGGCTTCCGACACCCTCTCCTGCCCAGCTGACATAACTTTACTCCTCCTAAACTGGGGCAGCTCTTCCAAATGTTAACGAGACCGATTAATTAAAAAAAGCCTACATATTACATTCAATTCTTGAGGGGTTTTGCCTCCTGTCCAAACACACTTGAGATAAAATCAGGGGAAAGTGAGGACTGCAGATGCTGGAGATCAGAGTCGAGAGTGTGCCGCTGGAAAAGCGCAGCAGGTCAGACAACGTCCGAGGAGCAGGAGAATCAAAGTTTTGGGCATAAGCCTTTCATCAGGAATCAGCCATTCCTGATGAAGGGCTTATGGCCGAAACATCAATTCTCCTGTTCCTCGGATGCTGCCTGACCTGCTGTGCTTTTCCAGCGGCACACTCTCGACCTGAGATAAAATCAACAAAACGAAGAACTGCGGACGCTGGAAATCAAAACCAAAATCAGCAATGCTGTTAAAGAATCTGCAGGTCTGGCAACACCTCTGGAGAGAAATCAGAGATAATCTTTCTGGTCCAGCGAAGATGATGGTTGCTGAATTTTTCCAGCAAGTTCTGATTTTGTTGAGATGAAATCACTCTTATTATTTTGATCTTATTTTTGAGGAACACAATGGTAATGGATCAAACCATAACATGCATTTTAGTAAACAAAAGCCTTTAAGGAGGCTTTGGAATTCACTTCTTCTGCCGCCTCCGCCTCCGAGCTTACTTTCACCATCAGGACTACCGCCTACCTTCTGAGGACCCCTTCGCCCACCTCCAACACACTCCATCCACCTGGACACCCCGCGCTGGCCTATTACCTTCCCTCGACCTCTTCATTTCCAACTGCCGCCGGGACATTAACCGCCTCAACCTGTCTACCTCCCTCCCCCACTCCAACCTCTCACCCTCACAATGCGCAGCCCTCCAATCCTTCCACTCCAATTCCGACCTCAACATCAAGCCAGCAGATAAAGGGGGCACAGTGGTAGTCTGGCGCATTGACCTCTACACCACTGAAGCCAAACGCCAACTCGAGTACACCCCTTCCTAATGCCCCCTCAAGCATGACCCGACCCCCCATCACCAAACCATCATCTCCCAGACCATACAGAACCTCATCACCTCAGGAGATCTCCCACCCACAGCTTCCAACCTCATAGTCCGGGAACCCCGAACTGCCCGGTTCTACCTCCTTGCCAAGATCCACAAGCCTGACCACCCTGGCCGACCCATTGTCTCAGCATGCTCCTGCCCCACTGAACTCATTTCTATCTACCTCGACACTGTCCTATCCCCCCCTATCCAGGAACACATATGTTCGAGACACCACCCACAGCCTCCACCTCCTCCAAGTCTTCCGTTTCCCCAGCCCCCAACGCCTCATCTTCACCATGGATATCAAATCCATCTACAACTCCATCTGCCATGATTGGGGCCTCTAAGCCCTCTGTTTCTTCATCTCCCGATATCCCCAACAGTACCCTTCCACCGACACTCTCATTCGTTTGGCCGAACTGGTCCTCACCCTTAACAATTTCTCCTTCGAATCCTCCACTTCTTCCAGACAAAAGTGGTAGCCATGGGCACCCGTATGGGCCCCAGCTATGCCTGTCTCTTTATTGGCTGCGTAGAACAGTCCATCTTCCGTAATTACACTGGCACCACTCCCCATCTCTTCCTCCGCTACATTGATGACTGCATTGGCGCCACCTCGTGCTCCCGCGAGGAGGTTGAGCAATTCATCAACTTCACCAACACATTCCACCCTGACCTTAAATTTACCTGGACCATCTCTGACACCTCCCTCCCCTTCCTGCACCTCTCCATCTCCATTAATGATGATCGACTTGACACCGACATCTTTTACAAACCCACCGACTCCCATAGCTACCTGGATTACACCTCTTCCCACCCTACCTCCTGCAAAAATGCCATCCCGTATTGTTAATTCCTCCGCCTCTGCCGTATCTGCTCCCAGGAGGACCGGTTCCACCACAGAACACACCAGATGGCCTCCTTCTTTACAGACCGCAATTTCCCTTCCCACGTGGTTAAAGATGCCCTCCAACGTAGCTCGTCCACATCCCGCACCTCCGTCCTCAGACCCTACCCCTCCAACCGCAACAATGACTGAATGCCCCTGGTGCTCACCTTCCACCCTCCCAACCTTTGCATAAACCAAATCATCTGCTGACATTTCCGCCACCTCCAAACGGACCCCACTACCAGGGATATATTTCCCTCCTCACCCCTTTCCGCCTTCCACAAAGACTGTTCCCTCCGTGACTACCTGGTCAGCTCCACGCCCCCCTACAACCCACCCTCCCATCCTGGCACCTTCCCCTGCCACTGCAGGAATTGCAAAACCTGCGCCCACACCTCCTCCCTCACCTCTATCCAAGGCCCTAAAGGAGCCTTTCACAGCCATCAAAGTTTTACCTGCACATCCACCAATATCATTTATTGTATCCGTTGCTCCCGATGCGGTCTCCTCTACATTGGGGAGACTGGACGCCTCCTAGCTGAGCACTTTAGGGCACACCTCTGGGACACCCACACCTATCAACCAAACCGCCCTGTGGCCCAACATTTCAACTCCTCCTCCCACTCTGCCGAGGTCATGGAGGTCCTGGGCCTCCTTCACCGCCGCTCCCTCACCACCAGACGTCTGGAGGAAGAACCCTCATCTTCTGCCTTGGAACACTTCAACCCCGGGGCATCAATGTGGACTTCAACAGTTTCCTCATTTCCCCTTCCCCCACCTCACCCCAGTTCCAAACTTCCAGCTCAGCACTGTCCGCATGACTTGTCCTACCTGCCTATCTTCTTTTCCACCTATCCACTCCACCCCCCTGACCTATCACCCTCATCCCCTCCCCCACTCACCTGTTGTACTCTATGCTACTTTCTCCCCACCCCCACCCTCCTCTCATTTAGCTCTCCAACTTTCAGGCTGTCTGCCTGTATTCCTGATGAAGGGCTTCTGCTCAAAACGTCGATTTTACTGCTCCTCGATGTTGCCTGAACTGCTGTGCTTTTCCAGCACCATTCTAATCTAGACTTTGGAATTATGCCATGTTATGCTAAATAATGATTAAACAGTCCCAAAAAATCTAAATTCTGTTTGGAATTTGTGAGAAAATCTTGAACCCTGGAACATCCAACTGAAGAAAAAAGATAGGTGTGATTATATAGGCTTGTCAATGTTTGCTGGGAATTTTATCCAACAGTGTAATTAAATAGTTCAGCTTATACAAGGAATGTACCCCGTCGAGTTTGGACTTATTGTTTCAGATCTATCAGTCACAAAGCAAAATCCATACAGATTTAGAGTTTCACTACACAAATTAAGGTTAAAAAATGCTAAATTTGTGGCATAAAATGTCATCAATCATATTTCTTTCACTTGTATTATCCAGTGTTCCAAACTGATCATTGACTCACATGTGCTTTCCAGAATGCTTTTGAATCACTTTTCAGGTTTCTGCCAAAAACTAACTACAGTTGAAAGCATGGAAATATTGGAATAATGGTGGTACTATACAAACATCTGGTGGTACTATACAAACGTTTATTTCTTTTTAAAACTTATTCAGGTGATATGGACTTCACTGGCTGGGCCAGCATTTATTACCCATACCTAGCAGCCCTTCAGAAGGTGGTGCTGAGCTGCAGTCGATTTGTGTAGCTATATCCAAAAGGCTGGGAGATGGGGGGGGGGGTCCATGACTTTGATCCAGTGATATAATTAGATTACTTACAGTGTGGAAACAGGCCCTTCAGCCCAACAAGTCCACACTGACCCTCCAAAGAGCAACCCACCTAGACCCATCGCCCTACACCGAACACTACGGGCAATTTAGCATGGCCAATTCACCTAACCTTCACGTTTTTGGACTGTGGGAGGAAACCCACACAGACACAGGGCGAATATGCAAACTCCACACAGACAGTTGCCCGAGGCGGGAATTGAACCCAGGTCTCTGGCGCTGTGAGGCAGCAGTGCTAACCACTGTGCCACTGTGCCATGCAAGTGCCATGTCAAATCAGGGTACTGTGTGAATTGGAAACAAATGTGTGTGGTGTTGTTGCAATCAACTTGCAAAAGTGTGTGAATACTCAGGCACCACTACTCCTGGGATTGTCAAAAATGGTAAGGATTTAATCAAATTACTCAAAATGCTTGATGTCCCTGTCCGGTGAACTCAGGTTAATTGAAAATACTGACCAGGTTTTTATACTTAACAAGAATCTATTGTTTTTTTTTACAAATAAATCAGTTTGAACCACATGCAAATAAAGGTTTAACCTATCAATTTATAAATCTCTAATTTAAACTTGATGCCACTCTATTCTTTGGCTCCCCTGCATCTGCTTGAATAAAGGAAACCATTATAAAGGTACTTCATGTATCCAGACTGGGTTATTCTCCCACCACACATCAATATAGATCAGCCATGATCATGCTGAATAGTGGAGTGTGTTTAATGGGCCAAATGGCCTACTCCTGCTCCTATCTTTTGTGTTTAATTAAAACTTCAGACCAGACAAATTGTTTGGCAGTAACTTTTAAAATTCTAACACTCACTTATTCCTGAATGCACCCACTCTAATGTATTCAGGAAAGTCATTTGTGGAGAACTGATGGGCAAGGACCCCTAGTTCATTTCATTGCATGTCTTTCCATGCTAAGTCTTTCAGTGAAGCCAGTTACAGTACACCTTTTGGAGGATTTGCTTATCTCTGACAGCAAGTTCTGCTTTTTCAAAATAACATGTATAAATGCAGCCAACAGAGATTGCTGTGAAGATACAATAAAATACTGTATGATACTATAAGCATTGTTAATTTAATCATCATTATTATTGCAAAATGCTATCTCTTTTGAAATATATTTTGCTTTCAATAAGTATATGTTTCCTGGGTACTACAGGTTTCTGGAGTTTCTAAGAAAAGTTCTGCCTTTCTGTTTTTTTTTCTACTAAAGTAAATAGTGTCATAAAGTCATACAGATATACAGCATGGAAACAGACCCTTCGGTCCAACCTGTCCATGCCGACCAGATATCCCAACCCAATCTAGTCCCACCTGCCAGCACCCGGCCCACATCCCTTCAAACCCTTCCTATTCATATACCCATCCAAATGCCTCTTAAATGTTGCAATTGTACCAGCCTCCACCACATCCTCTGGCAGCTCTTCCATATACGTACGACCCTCTGCGTGAAAACGTTGCCCCTTAGGTCTCTTTTATATCTTTCCCCTCTCACCCTAAACCTATGCCCACTATTTCTGGACTCCCCCAACCCAGGGAAAAGACTCTGTCTATTTATCCTATCCATGCCCCTCAATATTTTGTAAACCTCTATAAGGTCAACCCTCAGCCTCCGACGTTCCAGGGAAAACAGCCCCAGTCTGTTCAGCCTCTCCCTATAGCTCAAATCCTCCAACACTGGCAACATCCTTGTAAATCTTTCCTGAACCCTTTCAAGTTCCACAACATCTTTCCGATAGGAAGGAGACCAGAATTGCACACAATATTCCAACAGTGGCCTAACCTGTACAGCTGCAACATGACTTCTGAACCTCTGTACTCAATACTCTGACCAATAAAGGAAAGCATACCAAACGCCTTCTTCACTATCCTATCAACCTGCGACTCCACTTTCAAGCTTAACATCACACTTAATCAAGTTATATTCATCCATTATATTTCAGCATATTTACTTCGTCTGTCCAAGTGCTCTTGAAGCTTCCTTGTAAATTTCTCACAGCTTAGGTTTCCACCCAATTTGGTATCATCAATTAATTTAGAAACATGATCATTGGATTATATATGCAAATAATTGATATAGGTTGCAAAACAACTATTGATTGAACAGCAAGGTTATTAATAAGCTCTTTCTCATTATAAGAATTGCTAATGTTGGAAATGGAGAATTTTGAACTGTTGAGTTGCATAGTTTCAGTGGAATTAAATTCAAATAATACACGATAGTTTTTTTAATTGAAACATTTAGATAAATATATGACAATAGGCATGTGCGACAATCAATGGATTGCCACACATTGAGATATAGCTTTGTTATAGGATGAAAAAGTGGAAAACTTTACCCTTTATCTTGTCTTGGAGTGAATCTCAGGTATTTGATGATATTCACTTTGTCATCTGTACTATTCTGTGAAATTTCATGCTTACCTTGGCAACATACATTAACACTGTAGACAACACATTAGAAGTTACTAAAAGTCACCCCTGTGTGGCTATGGCCCAAGCATCTCCTTTTGTAAAGTGGGATTTTATATTGAGGAATGTACAGTAAAATAAGCTGAACTGGACATTTTTATTTCACAAAGTTCTAAATAAATCAGGGTACTGTGTTGGAAAAATGTACATTCGGTAAATAAAAAGAACACAGAGAAAGATAAAGTAATGGACTCAAATTCTATACAAGTTGAGATACTTTTAAAGAACTTGGCCTATCCTTCTTTTTTGGTGATAACCCATTTCTGCAATATGAATATACCATAACATATGGTTTAGCATTAATTTTATAAGTTTCTATGAAGAGCACAAATCTGAGCAATATGGGCATTCGACACATAATTTAATAAAATTAACCTTTTGACTTCCTCCCTATGTCATGAGTATGCTTATCTAAATTATTATAGAATTTCATTTATTATGTTTGACTAATTTCAGCATAGTGTGCAATAATTTTGTTAGTATATTCCATCTTGATGAAGCGCTTATGTTCGTGATGTTGATTCTTCTGCTCCTCAGATGCTGTCTGACCTGCTGTGCTTTTCCAGTGCCCTCCTTTTCGACTCTGATTCTCCAGCACCAGCAGTCCTCACTTTCTCATAGTGTTGAAATATTGCTCAGTAAAACATACTTTCTTCTCTCCTTCGCAATAGTCATGAGAACATAACATAAGCAAATAATTTTTCATATTCTTTTGCATTTATGTTTGCATTGTAACAATAATCTTATCGCTGTCCATATTCTTGTGGCAATACTCTTTGGGGCGCTGTCAGACCAAAAGCATTGATTGGAGAGCTGCTGATTTTGTGGCATGACCACTGAGTTTCCGTGAGTTGTCACATAGAGACCTATGCAGATAAATAGATAGATATCTACCCACATCTGTCACTCTTTCTTTCCCCAAGCAGGGCTACAAATGACAATTTCCAGGAGAAAAATATATGGTTAAAATAATAATAATACTTGTGGTTTCAATTTTATATATAAATATCAAACTGGAGTCTGGAGGCAGAGAGGTTAGTAATTAGCTGATACTTTGTAATTAAGTACTCTTGCCCATTTCTGCATGTAATTACTGATTTCTTTTTGTATTTTTTTTAGTTCATTTTATGTAAGCCTCAGAACCATATAATCTCAGGGCGAGGCAGAATGTCAGAAATGGCAAGAATGTTCAATTATAAAACATCACCTGATTATTAAGCTGCCCAAAACCAGACAGATCAGCTCAATAGGACATTTATAAAAGGAAAATTGTTCTCAACAATGTTGGAAATGTAACTGCTTACTGAAAATGAACTACTGTGCTTGACAATACTTTCTTTCAATGCTACTCTTTGTAAAGCATAATATGTCACACACCAGAGGTGGCAAAATGTGTTCCTGCCAAGACCCCACAACATTTTTCTATGCATTCTTTCTTGCATATCACATTGTATTGAAATGGGAACTGATGTCTGTCTCTATCCCTACCTTATTTTGATTAAATCTTTGAAACTGCTGTTTTGCAATAACTTGTTACCCATTCAGTCCTGCCCTCACTGACTTCAGTTGGTTACTTGCTTGTCAAATGATAAGATACTTTTTTTTGTATCCTTTCAACAAGGCAAGCATTTGTTGCCTACCCCTAATTGCCCTTAAAATAATAGGCCTTTTCAGAGGCAGAGTCCTCTTTGTTGCAGGTCTGGCATCATATATAGGCCAGACCCAGTAAGGATGGTAGATTTCCTTCCCGAAAGGACATTAACAAACCAGATTTGTTTTGTGATAATGAACATTGAATTCATGATCACAATTACCACAAATAGTTATTTTTTTTAAACAAGATTTATGTGTTGTATTTAATTTCTACCAGACGCCATGATGGCATTTGAACCTATGTTTCCTAGCCCAGACCTGCAGAATAATGTCCTTGCCCTATACCACCATCTCACCCAGGAATAGCCATTTAGCTCATGCTCATTTGTTGTTGGTCGCTTGCCATTTGTATGCTGTTGCAATGGCAAACTGGGAAAGATTCTGCATTAATCTCTTGCAACTTAAAGCCAAAATTTCTGATCAGTGTTGAAATTCTGATTTCAAATGTAGATCAGACAAAAAGTTACCTACTTTCCTACCTCCAGTTCTCTGGGCTTGTCTTCCTGCAAATCTCACCAACAGCAGGAATCCATAATGGGGGGAGCACAGAAAGTCGTCGGATAATCCACTTCCCATTCCCACTAGTTGCTGCTTTCCAGTATGTGAAGAATTTAAATGTCTGAAGTCTTTTTAAGCAGCTTTAGTGAGAAGCAGCATTGTCGATATGTCTATGTGGTAAAGATTCAGGGTGGCAGAGGAGTGGCAGTGAAGATGTGGAGTGACAACTATGTGGGTGAGGAGGTATGGAGTAGATGGGTGAGGAAATAGATTGGGAGGTGGGTGACTGAAGGCTGGTAGTTAGGGAATCCAGTGAGGAGTTCAGGATCGTCAGTAGTACTGTCACCCAGGAAATGGAACTGGCTTTAACTGGTCTAACCTTCCATGGGTAACTATTCAGAAAAATGAGTTTGAATCCTATGAAACCTGCAAAATTAATTATGAAGTTGGAAATGTTTTTGGATTGTTCTGGATGTCAGTTAGAAGTTTAAACTTCCCAGGCAATTCCCACAGAATCATTGTAATGGGATATTTGAGGGGTCTTGATCCATATTTTGTGGACTATGCCTGGTCTACAACTGTCTGGACACCAGAAAGTGGCCAAATTTCAATGAAAGACAAAACATTTGCTGAAGAGATTTTGTAATGTGGCCAGAACCAGTTCTCTGATCCTTTGTTCCAGTGATTTCAGAGGATGTGTCACTAATGTTCTCCTAACCATCAAGTAAGTCTTCGGGTTCATAAATCTGTCTTCTATCCAGAATATTTGGAATTTTAATAAAGGTATAAGGCTGGAAAAGAAAGCATGCCAGTCAATGATTTCTTCTACTCCTGTGCTCCTCCAAACTCCACATGAAGGTAGGAACCTTTGATAAAATTGGCTTTCTGATGTTCAGCTCCAAAGAATATCTGGGCTACAAACTCTGATCAAAGCATTTCTTTCAGCCACAATGTGCTATATTTTCATCAGCAGTCAGGTGCCATTTTTGCATTGCACAAATGTTATTTTATTTAGCTTATAATTAGGGACAAGAAATCAGGCAGAAAATATGAACGGCTGTGTTTGAAAATGTGTTAGATTTTAAGTCATGCCCATGGATCCTGCAGAGTGAACACCAAAGGTGCCTACCATCCCACACCCGTTTTCGCTTTTAAATTTGGCATATAAATTCACCTCCACCTTTAGAGGGAGTTTCTGTGGCTTCAAGAATCGATTCAGTTGCCAATATCGATGGTATATCTCAGTCCAAAGTTTTGTACATGTAAACATGGGTGACAGAAAAAGTAATATAAAGTAGGAATAGGAGAAGGCAATTTGACACTTCAAGCCTGCTCCACCATTCAACGTGATCATGGCTGATCATCCAACTCAATACGCTGTTCCCACTTTCTCCCCATACTACTTGATCCCTTCAGCCCTAAGTTGTATTTCTGACCCCTCTCAATGGTTTGGTCTCAACTGCTTTCTATGGCAGAATATTCCATAGGCTCACCACACTCTGGGTGAAGGCATTTCTCCTCATTGCAATCCTAAACAGCCTATCCCATTTCGTTCGATTGTGACCCTAGTCAGTGGTCACATTCTTTCTGCATTTACTGCACCTGGTCCTTTTAGAATTTTTTAGGTTTCTATGAGACCATCCCTCTAAACTTTTCTTTTCTATGACATTTCAGTGAAGAACTGAGGAGTCATTGCATTATTGGAGGTGTCACTTTCCAGGTGCGATTTTAATTGAGGCTTCATTTTTTCCCTTTAATGTGCAATTAATTGATTTCTTGGGACTATTTTGATGAAGCGTAGGAACGGGAAGATCTTCTCACTGTCCTACCAATATTTAATCGCAGTCAACATTATGAAAACAAATTGCCTGATTATTATTAGGTCGTTGTTGGTGAGATCTTGCTGGCAGCCAACATTAGCTGCTAGGTTTTCTGCATTTACAACAGCGGCTACACATCAAAAGTACATAACTGACTAAAATTGCTTTGGGAAGTTCTAAAATAGTAAAAAGAGCAATATAAATGCGAAACTTACACTCTAATAGAATGCAAGCATCCCCAGTGATGGGAGTATTAAATAAGAACATTATTGTAGAATTGAAACAGAAATTGCGTCATGTGAAGTGGCCACAACAAAGACTTGTTCTTTTATGACACCAGCTTTTGTTTGAAAAATACAAAGAAACAGGGTACTGCAAGAATTAGGTTGCCAACCAACCTATTCAGGCGAGAGAATAAAAGTGGAACAGCCCTCTGCAATTACAATTCAAATCCAGCAAATTGATCTTAATTCTACTAAATATTCCTGCAGGAATCTCAAAGGAGCATAGACTTTGAATATGAAATTGACATACGGTTGGGATATGTGGGACAGAGGTATTGGAAAAAGAGAGCACTTCACACAAAGTTATTGTTGAAGTGCAGCTGTTGTTATTTTTTTACAATCCCAATGGGACCACAAATTGAAAGAATTGAACTTATTAAACAATTGCAATGAAAAACCCAACATAAAAGATTTCACTTTATATACATTTAATAGTCAAATCAAAATCAGCATAAATTAACAGGCAAATTGCAGTTAACCTAAACTATTATGATCCTTTAAAGGATATGATTATATGTAATGAAGATAGATTTTGCAGATACACCAGACTGATCACTTAAAGTATATGGCAGCATGTTCAGGCACAAAGTGCTTCAAAACTTTATATTCCTCAGGGAGAGTTCTAGTACCTTGCTTCACATGGAATTTACCTACAGATTCACTTCTGTCCCTGCTTCCAACCAACCAGCATACCAAGACCATACAGTTTCACTGGAAAAAAATGACAGATTTTAGGTGATCACACTTAGGTTCATAGAGATGTACAGCACAAAAACAGACCATTCGGTCCAACTTATCTATGCTAACCAGATATCTTAACCAATCTAGTCTCATTTGCCAGCACTTGGTCCATATCCCTCTAAATCCTTCCTATTCGTATACCCATCCAACTCCTACACTCAATGCTCTGACCAATTATCCTGTCTATCTGCAACTTTCAAGGAACTATGAACCAAGGGACTATGCACCCCAAGGTCTATTTGTTCAGCAACACTCTTCAGGACCTTACCATTAAATGTGTAATTTGCTTTTCTAAAATGCAGCCCCTCGCAATTACCCTTCAGAAAACATTCTATCTGGATGCATCACACCTTGGTACTGCAACTAACCTGCACAGGACCATTAGGAATGACAGAAAGTTGTGAATACAGCCCAGACCATCATGTAAGCCAACCTTCCATCCAATGATTCCATCTACACTTATTGTAGGCTACGGAAAGGCAGCTAACGTCGTCAAAGACCTCTCCCTCTGTGGTTATAATCTCTTCCAACTGCTTCCACTGGGCCGAAGATACAAAAGCTTAAATACATGTACTAACAGGTTCAAGAACAGCTTCTTCCCTGCAGTTATTAGACTTCTGAATGAACCTTTCAAATTTCAAATCTAATGTTGATCATGCTACTGTACACCTTCTTTTCAGCTATAACTTTGTATACTCTGTTCACTCTGTTCAATCATCCTATGACCTTTGCGTCTTTGTATTTTATGATCTGTTGAATGCAGGCAAAATAAAACTTTTCACTGCACTTGGGTATATATGACAATGTCAAATCAAATCAAATCAAATCAAGAAAAACTGAAGCAGCTGGAGGAGTAACTGTACTTTTCTCAAATTCCAGAAGCAACCTTCATGCTCCCTTCTTTAACCTTCCCCATAGTCAACTCTCCATAGCCTGCTTGCACTGAACTTCACTGTGGATACCATTTCATAGCCTTGTCCTTTGATTTCAACCAGATCCGTTTCTGTAACAAACTGAAACCACTGTCTATTTCTTAAAAGCCTGGACTAAGAACCAATTTTCCACAACACCAGAATTTTCAGAATTTTTAGCTTTTTTCAGTTAGAAACTATCTTAAAAAATGCTTTGAGATTAGAGTTTGTGCACCAGCCAAAACATTGAACAACCTAACTACATAGATAATAAAAAAAAGTGACATCTCAGCTCAGACAATGCATTATAGATGTGAGGTTAGAGTTTGTCTGTATCCCAAGCTTGAGTCAGACTGGATCTATTTCTCAAGTAGAAATTTATAAAATATTACATGGATTGACTGCCTGCATTGACTGCCTGCAGATTCTTTGCTTTTTGAACAAAATAGAATGTATCTGGCATGAGATGTCACCTTTTTTTATAAAACCTGAAGTTATCTCGAGAATGTGACTTAAGAGAAGTTCTGGGGTTTACATATTAATAAACAAAAACCTGCAACACATTCTAAAAGATGAAAGACTTAACAGCAATCTAGGTGTGTTCAATACATTATTTCCTTGCATGACAATGTAATCTCTTGTGTTAATTTAAACCAGCAACACAGAAAAGATTTATCCCATGCAGCAACATGTGAAAGTTTGAGAGGCCAAGAACTATTTATAGTAAAAATTAACAACTTTATTTCATACAGTGTAACAGAAAAATTAACTAATAACTACTTACAACTCCTTCCTCTAATCTATCTTCTACTTTCTTTCTCGAGTACTAGTCCGATAAAACCCTGATTAAGATTTACCAAAATTCAAATTTGAAAATGAAGCAGCTGTCAAATCTTCCCTCTATATCTTCCTCTGCCTTCTGCTTCTTGGGAAATTCTGTTTCACAGGTCACATATTGATAAAGGTACCTTTAAGAGAGCTATTTTTCAGGCAGTCTGTACATGCTGGTAGCTTAGCAGTTCTCCTCCAACTGTTCAATTTGTCCTGGTCTTATACCCCAAAACATCAGATTGTTTCATTGGTTTTAAATATTATCAATATACTAAATTCAAACTTGATTGGAGACTGGTAGTTTGGGGTATAACTTAAACTGATTGGCTAAATTTGAATTTGTTTTGTCGTCTCTAGGCAACCCAGCTAATCTCACTGTTTGACCAAATGTTACATTGTTACCTTATTCAGAACACTTGGTGCTGCCAGGTAGTTCTGCTAGCTTTTAACTTTCTTAAAAGTACAGTATGCCTTAACATTTACTATAGATTCTGTGTCTTATGCTCTTGCTCCATAACCACCTGCTGAAGGAGCAGTGCTCCAAAAGCTAGTGTTTCCAAATAAACCTGTTGGACTATAACCTGATGTTGTGTAATTTTTAACTTTGTCCACCTCAGTTCAACTCCTGCTCCTTCTCATCATTGTTAATCTGGAGTACTGTATTAACACTAAATGACATGCAGGTCCTTGGACTCTTCCATCGCCAGACAATAGCAACACGACGATTGGAGGAAGAGCGCCTCATCTTCTGCCTAGGAACCCTCCAACCACAAGGGATGAACTCCGATTTCTCCAGTTTCCTCATTTCCCCTCCCCCCACCTTGTCTCAGTCAAATCCCTCAGCACCTCGAACTCAGCACCGCCTTCCTAACCTGCAATCTTCTTCCTGACCTCTCCCCCCCACCCCACTCCGGCCTATCACCCTCACCTTGACCTTTTTCTACCTATCGCATTTCCAACGCCCCTCCCAAAGTCCCTCCTCCCTACCTTTTATCTTAGCCTGCTGGACACACTTTTCTCATTCCTGAAGAAGAGCTTATGCCCGAAACGTCGATTCTCCTGCTCCTTGGATGCTGCCTGACCTGCTGAGCTTTTCCAGCAACACATTTTCAGCTCTGATCTCCAGCATCTGCAGTCCTCACTTTCTCCACTAAATTAGATCAAGCCATGTTTACATAATAGTAAAGTGTTTTGATTCATTAGTATGCAGAGAATATAAAATAGAATGTGAGGAGAGCGGCGAACCTAATATAAGGCAGTGAAGGGCCTTATATTATATTATATAAACTTGGCATAAAACAGCACAAGAGGAAGCAGGGAACTCACTTCAAAGCAATGGGGCAGCATGGTGGCTCAGTGGTTAGCATAGCTACCTCACAGCGCCAAGGACGCAGGTTCAATTCAAGTCTTAGGCAACTGTCTGTGTGGAGTTTGCTCCGGTTTCTTCCCACAGTCCAAAGATGTTCAGGTTAGGTGAATTGGCCATGCTAAATTGCCCGTAGTGTTAGGTGAAGAGATAAATGACGGTGAATGGGTCTGGGTGGGTTGCTCTTCGGAGGGTCGGTGTGGACTTGTTGGGCCGAAGGGCCTGTTTCCACACTGTAAGTAATCTAATCTAATCTAAAATGTGCAGATCAGGTGAATTGGCCATGCTAAATTGTCCATAGTGTTAGGTGCATTAGTCAGAGGGAAATGGGTCTGGGTGGGTTACTCTTTGGAGGGTCATTGTGGACTTGCTGGTTCAAAGGGCCTGTTTCCACACTGTGGGGAATCTAATCAGTGAGAGTGGAGAGAGGTGAACTCGGCCAGATAGAATTGGTGGAAGGGGATGAGGTCAGATGAACGCTACCATTTCTATTTCTTCTATGAATTAAATTGCTGCAGTCCATGAGCTTAAACAAAATTAGGCAAGGCGTTTGGATTCCAGTGGGACTATTTGGAGTGGGAGAAAGGTCCTTAACATAATCAGTATTCTTTGAAGGGAATAACTAATGAACTTAATTTAATGGGAAGTCATGGCATCAGAGCTCACGTCCATACTCTATGTGGGAAGCCAATGTTTCTGGTGACTGTGTGTGCAGGGGATGTCTCCAACTGCAGCTATTAGCTAACTGCATTGTAGCGCAGGAGCTGCAGAGAAGATGGCTTCTCAAGGAATAGCAGTAGGAACTG
The DNA here is from genome assembly GCF_047496795.1 of Chiloscyllium punctatum. NCBI lineage: Eukaryota > Metazoa > Chordata > Chondrichthyes > Orectolobiformes > Hemiscylliidae > Chiloscyllium > Chiloscyllium punctatum. The sequence continues at coordinate 28,827,226 of NC_092739.1, read as the reverse complement.
GGTCCATGGCACCACAGATAGATCTGCTGCATGAGGGGAAGGAAAATTGTAGGGCTATTGTGAATGAGGATTCATTAGAAAGGGGAATAGACAGACTTTTCAGCAGCCACAAAAAAGATTCTTATTGCATTGATGCATACCATGACCACTGGCTGTTCACCCCCCTCGGTCAGAATATTCTGCAGTTGCTCTGAATCATCCTTCACCCTGGCACCAAAGATACTATCCTGGAGTCCAAAAAAGTATTAATGTTAGAATGGGGATGGCTACAAGGGGTCTCCTGCACCATCTGTCTTCCTTAACTCTGCCTGTTGATTACCTATCTCCTTTGTACTTTTACCTGTGGTGTGACCACTTCACTAAATATGCTGACCATGATAATCTCAGCACTGCGGTGGCCCGCTGTTCCAGTTCCGAAATATGGTTCACCAGTAGCTGCACCTGGACCTACTTCTTCATACAATCACCTTGAAGTGCCCATGATTTCTGACATAGCACACCAGGAGCACATCATCAGTGTTTCCTCATAGAATAGCCCAATTTTGGGCACTGATTTCTGCCTGAGTAGCATTTTATTTTGTCTATTCTAATATATGATCCTCCTGACAATTTCTCAACCCTTACATAAACTGCGATTTCTAATCAATTTGTCCTTTAAATCTCCACCCCATACAACATGGTGCCAATTGGTACAAATCTGTTCAAAAGGCCTCAATCAATTTTTCTGGTCACTGAGAACATTAACCAAATTTTGCCATTATTCTATTTGTGGGCTGAAGTACACAGTTAACATGTTAAAATTTAACACGTTGAAATTGTGGTATTTTCTTCCAACATTTATTTTATTCGACAGAAGGCATACCAACATGTGCTGACTTAGTGTTGGTACTCTTGCTTGTGACATAGTGAGTCTGACCTATACATATTTCAATATCATTTATATTTAAGTTTGGCATTTTGAATTAGTGACATATAGGATTTTCTATGCGTCTAAAGATTATATTGTAAGTACTTCTGTATCTGGTGATTTCTTTTAAACAACTTTATAGAGAAGTAGCTGTGAGAACCAATGGGTTTTATGTGTAAACTGAGAGAGTTTATATCTAATCAGGTCAACAGTTATGCATCAGGGCTTTTGTTAAAAATTTGTGGACTTGGCTTTATTAAACTCAGGGGAGCACTCTTGGCTTGAAATCATAGATTGTTTTTTGTATCAGTTTCAGGCAGTTCCTCAGAGTTTCTCGTGAGAAGGCAGAGGTATAAAGCAATCCTCCAGAGAAAGGGGGAAGAAAATAATATTGCCTCACAGCAAGGAGGTTAATAACATCTCCAGACCAGAAGCATTTAAATAAAACCCTGAAGAGGTTATTTGCAACTGAGAACATTTAAGCTCAGGTTTACGAAAGCTCTCAGAAAAGGCTATTAGATTTTAGATTGGGAGTTGAAAACACTGTTAAATTAAACCAATTGATATTTTAGAGAAATTATTTCTTCTCTGGTCTGAGTAAAGAGTGTTTTGGGATGTGTTTCAAAGTCTCTAAATTTGTGTTCGTTTAATAGCTGGGGATATTTTATGGGGCGGCATGGTGGCTCAGTGGTTAGCACTGCTGCCTCACAGCATCAGGGACCTGGGTTCGGGCAACTGTCTATGTGGAGTTTGCACATTCTCCCTGTGTCTGCATGGGTTTCCTCTGAGTGTTCTGGTTTCCTCCCACAATCCAAAGATGTGTAAGTCAGGTGAATTGGCCATGCCAATTGCCCATAGTGATAGGTGTGTTAGGTAAAAATAGGTGAGGGGAATGGTCTGGGTGGGTTACTCTTCAGAGTGTCAGTGTGGATTAGTTGAGCCCAAGGGCCTGTTTCCACGCTGTAGGGAATCTAATCTAAAAATATTTGTTTTCGTTTAATTGTTTCTTGTAAATAAACATTTTTAGTACTAAAAGCAGTGTTGGCATATATTTCAGAGAGACTACCCAGTTAAAGACAAAATGTGATCTTTAAAACAAAAACAGAAGTTACTGAAAAAGGTCTGGCAGCATCTGTGAAGTGAAATCAAAGTTAACATTTCAGATTCAGCGACTCTTTCTCAGAACGATCAAGCATGATCTATCAAGCCTGATTTCAGTTTTGGATCTGCTTTATCCAGTAATAACGTGATGAAATAGTGTAAACTAAAATCTCACAAACTAAACAAATCGAGAAAGAGGAGACTGATGGAATAGATATAAAATGTACAATATGATGTTACTTGCACTGAAGCAGAACTGGAGAGAATTAGACATCAGACCAGAAAGATACATGACAAGAGTGTTCTTTTATACAATGAACTGGACAGTAACCCATATTAGGACACAAGTAGCTAGCAACCTCTAATAGTATACATGGACACCCAAAGCCAAAGAATATTAAGGAAAAGTTGTGGTAGTAGCAATGTTAGCCTAAAGCAGCAAGGACTTGTTAGGCCTTGAAGGGATTTAAACTTAAAGATAAGAATTATAAAATTCTGTTGCAAAAGTACAGGTTAATGAGAACAGGCATGCCAGAGTAATTTGCCAGAGGTGAGCAGCCACCAAGCAAATTGAGTTAAGGATGCCTCCTCTTTACACTTGCAATTTACAATTCATGCAATCAGACAGATACATGTATATGACAATCATGTTTTCAAAAAAATGCAAAATGAACAAATTTACTATTAAATAATAAATCCAAGGGAAAGAAGTGGCAATACACAAACAGGCTAATTTATAAACATGACAAGTTTGTGATGTATGCAACGTTTAGGTGTGGTAAATCTTTCCAACAACCGCTTCAAGAGGGCATAGGTTTAGGGTGAGAGGGGCAAGATATAAAAGAGAGATAAGGGGCAACTTTTTCACGCAGAGGGTGGTACATGTATGGAATGAGCTGCCAGAGGATGTGGTGGAGGCTGGTACAATTGCAGCATTTGAGAGGCATTTGGATGGGTATATGAATAGGAAGGGTTTGGAGGGATTTGGGCCGTGCACACCTTTCCTTATCGAAGGATTTATTCATAATCCTGGTTCTCCCTTTAACATCCCTTCAGGGGAAAGAAGGGAACATAAATGGTAGATAGACTGATTAGAGGGAGAGTGTAAAGTAAGCTGTTGACCTGATGGATCAGTTGAATAAACTTGTTTTACTTACATTTTTAAAAATAACATGGAAGGGAATTTTTCATTTTGTCAGAATAATGTTGTAGAAAGAATGAAAGTGAAGGAATCCTGAACAGGATAACCATTAAAAATAGAAATTACATTAAACTGTAAGCTGATCGCACTGCAAAGAGGCATTCACTTCATAGTGACAGTTAAGGTTGTACTGTAGATCCACAGTTGGGTTTGACTTGACTGTAAAGTGGTACATGGTGCCCTAGCTGAGGCAATTACAAAGCATTTAAAGGAATATATTGTGTTCCTTACAACTCTAGATTATCTTTTATGTAATAAACTATTATATATTTCCTAAGAAACCACAATATTAAACAAAATGACCACAAATGTTAGGGTAGAGGACAGCTAGTGGTTTTGGAATTGAACACCTAATTCGGAGGTCATGAGTTGAAATATCAACATGGCAAATTGAGAGAAAAAAAATTAACAGAATCCAGTAGTACTTTTCATCAGAAGTCACACTGGATTGCACTAAAAATGTTAAATACAGAGGAATCTCGATTATCTGAACAAGATGGGTGGGCACTATTTCATTCGGATAATTGATTATTCAGTAAATTGATTCAATGCCTTTCCTATGGGACTCGGGGTTTTCTGTAAAGTTTGCTCTCTGTTCAGGAGATAAGACAGCATCACACCGTGTACAAGCCCTCAACTCCTCACCTGCCCCCAACCCCGTCCAACATTGCCCCCCACATCCGCCCTCCCCAACCCTGCCCCCGTCTGCCCGCACCCCCCAACGCCAATGCCCATCTGCCCCACACCACCCCCTGGCCACCCCCATCACTGCCCCCCAACTCTGAGGCAGCTGGACAAGACACCAACATGACTGCTGCTGCTGCTACTGCCTTTTGTGAGTCTCCAAATAGCACGCACACACACGTTTTACTGCAACCTTTTGACAAGTTCCACTTTTGCCCTGTACAGGCAACTTTGGAGTGATTATTTGGGGAAGGGGGGTTAGGGTACACACCTGTGTAGAATTCCATGGAAAGTATTGGAAGAGAGAGAGAGAAAGAAAGAAAGAGAGAGGGGGGTGGGTGGGTCAGTCATTTAGAGATAGTGCATGCGCTCCCATCAGTCCAGGACTGTTCTTGGCAACACTTTTAATCACTCTAAACAAAGGACATGATCAGTGTTGGACATATGCCTTTGATGTAACGTTTCTGTCAGGACCTCAAGATCTCCTTCGGATAATCTGATTTTCGAATAATTGGTATTTGGATTATCAAGGTTCGTCTGTATTTCTTTATCCACTGGTGCTGCCAGACTTGAATTTCTCCAGCATTTTGTTTGTCAGATCTCCAGCACTGGCAGCGGTTTGTTTTCATTTAGGGCAAGTTGTAAATGGAATGTAATATATCTGGAAAGTCACGTAGATAGATGTGGGATGTTACAATGGTTCACAAACAGAATAACTGAAGGAACTTTACCTTTTGCAAAGTAACAAAGAGAATTGGTGAGGGCAGAGATAGATATGATCTATATGGACTTCAGTAAGGTATTTGACAAGGTTCCCCACGGAAGACTGGTTAGCAAGTTTAGATCGCATGGAATACAAGGAGAACTAGCCATTTGGATACAGAACTGGCTCAAAGGTAAAAGACCTTTGGAGGTAGTGGTGGAAGGTTGTTTTTCAGACTGAAGGCCTGTGACCAGTGGAGCGCCACAACGATCAGTGCTGGGTCCACTACTTTGTTATTTATAGAAATTATTTGGATGTGAGCTTAAAAGATACAGTTAGTAAGTTTGCAGATGACACCAAAATTGAAGGTTTACTGGACAGCAAAGAAGGTTACCTCTGATTACAACGGGACCTTGATTAGATGGGCCAATGGGCTGAGAAGTGGCAAATGGAGTTTAGTTTAGATAAATGTGAGGTGCTGCATTTTTGGAAAGCAAATCTTAGCAGGACTTATACACTTAATGGTAAGGTCCTCAGGGGTGCTGCTGAACAAAGTGACCTTGAATTGCAGGTTCATAGCTCCTTGAAAGTAGAGTCACAGGTGGATAGGATAGTGAAGAAGGTGTTTGGTATGCTTTCCTTTATTGGTCAGAGTATTGAGAACAGGAGTTAGAAGGTCATGTTGTGGCTGTACAGGACATTGGTTATGCACTTTTTGAATATTGCACGCATTTATGATCTCCTCCTGATCAGGAAGACGTTGTTAAATTCGAAAGGGTTCAGAAAAGATTTACGAAGATGTTGCCATGGTTGGAGGATTTGAGAGGTTGAATAGGCAAGGGCTGTTTTCAGATCAGATCAGTCCACACTGACCCTCTGAACAGTAACCCACCCAGACCCACTTCCCTCTGACCAATGTACCTAACACCATGGGCAATTTAGCATGGCCAATTCACCTAACCTTCATATCTTTGGGCTGTGGGAGGAAACTGAAGCACCCGGAGGAAACCCATGCAGACATGGGGAGAATGTGTAAACTCCACACAGTCACCTGAGGCTGGAATTGAAACCACAGAGCCACCGTTTCTCTGGAGCGTTGGAGGCTGAGGGGTGACCTTATAGAGACGTATAAAATCATGAGGGGAATGGAAAGGATATTTTCCCTCTATTTCCCTAAAGGGCATAGGTTTAGGGTGAGAGGGGAAAAGATATAAAAGAGACGCAAGTGGCAACCTGTTCATGCACAAGGTTGTGCGTGTATGGAATGGGCTGCCAGAGGAAGTGGTGGAGGCTGGTACAGTAGCAACATTTAAAAGGCATCTGCATAGATATATGAATAGGAAGGGTTTAAGAGAGATATGGGCCTGGTGCTGGCAGGTGGGACTAGTTGAGTTAGGATATCTGGTTGGCATGGACAAGTTGGACCAAAAGGTCTGTTTCTGTGCTGTATATCTCTATGACTCTATGCAATTTTAGCCAATCTGGTAAGTGTGAGGTCATCGAATTCTAATTCAAAGTCATGGCCCAACGAATTTTACAAACAACGTAGGTCTGTTAAATGCTGAAGTGACCAGAGAAATCTGGACAAATGTAAAGTGGCTAGGAAAGATTTAGCTGACAGACTTTTAATTTTTTTTTTAAAGAAGGCTCAACAAAATCTTCTGCAGTTTGTGTCAATTGAAGGAAAATGCAAAACCTTCCAAATCCTGTAGATTTCTGGAGAAGTGGAACACGGTGATCAGGCAGTTGCTAAGGTTGCCTAATTGAAATATGTCCATTGCTTATTATGACTAGGAAACATGAACACATCAAGAAATACAACTCAAAGTGATTCAGAACACAAATTATAATTTAATTTTCTTAAGCTATACAACGTTCAAGTTATTTTAGGTAGAGTGATATTGAAAGAAAGCAAAACGTTCTGCAAGTAGGAACCTACTGTGATGTTCCTTCAGATGTAAATTTATCTATCTTGCCGAAATACACATCTACCATAAAAGGTTTCAAACTAATTGAAAATGTTGAAGGGTATGCTATCCTGAGGGGGGAAATTAGATAATTTTGAATTCAAATTACACACATATATTTTAGAAGCAAAATGCACATTGATGGATCATATTTATCAAACCAGATACAAATAAAAGGAAACAGAGAAGGAACTTTATCTTTAAAATGAGAGGTCGTCAGAAATTTTGAATAGATTACTTGGACGGGTATTGAATAAAGAACCCTGTACAGGAATTAAGAGGGGTTCTGGTCAGCAAATAGAATTCAAGAAATGCATGAAGAGGAGGCAGACATGACTGGGGCGTTTGAGGGACTTTTAGATACTCACATGAATATGCAAGGAATGGAGGGAGATGAATAAAGGGCAGGCAGAATTTTAACTTGGCGTCATGTTTGGCGCAACATTGTGGGCTGAACGGCCTGTCCCTGCTGTGTACTGTTCTATGTTCTATGAATACTGTCAATAGATAGGCTAATTGGTTGAAACTGTTACTTTGTTAAAATGTTTTCTAAATTCTCAAGTTTTAAAACAAACAACCATATTTATACTTTTATTAAATCATTGTTTCCTTACGGGCTCGACCCCTTACCTATGCAAATTTCTCCCTTTCTTTCAATGCTGGCAATAAAGTTCACGGGAAGAGGAAAGATTGAAGGAAAACAAATCACAGTGTACAACAGATAGATTTTCTTTTCTCATTTACAAAATGTTTTATTTTGGCAAAGCAGATTTTGGAGTATTGATAAAATCAAAACTTGCAGGAGGAGAAAAATACATTTCAAACAATATTTCACTTCACCTTTTTTTTGGCAATGAAAAGATAAATCTGATACTTGTGCAAACATTTACCTTCAAACATGGAGTAAAAATAACTTTACAATAATTAACAAGAACCTCAAAGAACACAACAAATATTTCTCATACTTCATGCCCTGAGCTTTTCTGAACGAAAGATCTTTGAGACATTAGTATTTTGCCCCAAGGATGAAAATATTCAATAAAAATACTATATTTCAGCCAAAGCCTTGTAAATATTGCATATATACAGTACAATTTTTGCAAAGGAGATTAAAAATGCTTAAAAAGATGATATATTGCAATACTTAAAAAGTTGTATATTTTCTTGTGCATTTTACATTGTATATATTTATAAATATATACATATTAATACAAATTTTTAACATAATTACATAACATTCACAAAGTAGAAAAAAGAATTTCATAGACTTTTTTTTTTACACTTTTTATTCCTGGATGAAAATAATAATAAGGCAGAGAGCTCCCACCAACGTTAAAGCTTGTAAACCAAGGAAACCCAACATGACCCAAAAGAAAATCATTACAACTGGCTCCACAACACGGGACCCAAAATGCATCCGTGAAAAGCCAATATTGAGCAGGCATTTGTTGAGTTCCCCAAAGAGTGTCCCCATTTTTTTGCAGTCATCAATGGCACTTTCTTCCTCATCCACCGGAATCTGCTGGAGAGAAAAGAAGAAAATAATATTGTCATTTTGACAAATATACAAACACCTGAAATTCTATTTAAACTGCATTTTATTTAACTATGCATATGCATTTATGAAACTGTTCTGTTCGGCTATTAAATTATCCCACTAGATACTTTTTGGGGAGCATCTGATCTTAATGATTCAATATCTGCAACAAAGTGAAATATTGAAAAAAAAGTCTACACTGGGGCAGAATGTGCAAGAAATCTAGTATTCTTTACTCTCTTGCCAAACTTATCAACGTTCCAAAGTGTGGGAAAGAGAAGAAATTATAGCATTAAAAGATGATACCAGAACTAGACTAATTAAATGTTCAAGGAAACAGTTATGTTCAAGCAATGTAGTAACAAACTTCATAATTTTGATGATGGATTTGCAGCAGAATGATGGAAATTTGATGGAAATGGACAGCAGATTACACAACTTCGAAGCAATAAAGTGAGGATTATGCAATCCTTTGATTCACATTCCCATAATGGTTTCAGACTTTTTTTTATTATCTCAATGAAAATTCTTATTTGACTTGCAGATGTGATGTCAATCAAGCAGGCTCAATTTTCCTGGATAGAGCCAAGCTTCTAGAACGTTGTTCGAGTTGCACACATCTAGAAATGTTTGGAGCATTCCATCATAATCCTGACTTGTGCCAAGTAGGTGATGAACAGGCTTTGGGAGATCAGGAAGCGAGTTACTTGCTGCAAGATTCGCAGCCTCTGTCTTGTTCTTATAACCATTGTATTTATGTGACTGGTCCATTTCAATTTCTGTCTAGTGATATACAGAGGAACCTCGATTATCCGAATATTGGATTATCTGAAGGAGATCTCGAGGCTCCCATACAAACGTTACATCAAAAAACTGTTTCAACCCTGATCGCGTCTTTCATTTGCAATGATTAAAAACTATCTCAGCTCACCGAAATGGTGTCGAGAACAGTACTGGACATCGATGGAAGCCCAGGCGCCATCTCCAAATGACTGATCTTGCACCCTCTCTCCCTCTCCCCACACTTTCCCTGGAGTTCTACATAGGGGTGAATCCTCAACCCCCCTTCCCTAGATATTCTCTCTAACATTGTCTTGTAGAGGCTAGAGGTGGAACTTTCAGAAAGTTGCAGTAAGAAGTTGTGTGCGTGCTCAGTGTGTGTGCGCACGCGCGGGCTGTATTTGGAGACTTACCCCACAAAGGCAGCAGCAGTTTTACTATCGGTGTCCAGTTCGGCTGCCCCGGCATTGGGAGGGGACGGGGGGTGGGGGTGGGGTGGAGGGGCGGTGATGGGCAGGTTGAGGGAGGTGGAAGGGGTGGGGGATGGTGTTGGATGTGGTTGGGGGGTGGGCAGGGAGGCGGTGTTGGACAGGGTTAGGGTGGGTGTTGGAAAGGGTTGGGGTGGGTAGGGGGTTGTGTTGGATGGATTGGGACGGGCGGGGGCGTTGTTGGACTGGTTTGGGGGGCGGGGTAGCGGTGTTGGATGGAATTGGGGTGGGTGGGGTGGCAGTGTTGGACGGGATTGAGGGGTGGGCAGGGAGGTGGTGTTGTACTGAGTTGGGGGCAGGCAGGGGGCAGACAGGGTTGGGGGGGCGGGTGTGGAATTTTGTTGGATGTGGTTGTGGGGTGAGTGGAGGCGGTGTTGGACAGCGTTAGGGTCAGTGTTGGACATGGTTGGGTGTGGGCAGGGGGCTGATGTTGGATGGGACTGAGGGCAGGCAGGGGGCATTGTTGGACTGGGTTGGGGTGGGCAGTGTTGGATGGGATTGGGGGACAGGTGGGAAGGCGGTGTTGGATGGGATTGAGGGGTGGGCGGGGGCGGTGTTGAACAGGGTTGGGGCGGTGTTGGACTGGGTTGGGGTGGGCAGTGGGGTGGTGTTGGATGGGATTGGGTGACAGGCGGGGGCGTTGTTTGACTGGTTTGGGTGGACGGGGGTGCGGGGTTGGACTGGTAGGGTGGGCAATGTTGGATAGGAGTGGGGATGGGCAGGGGCGGTGTTGGATGGGATTGAAGGGTGGCAGGGGGCAGACAGGGTTGGGGGGTGGGCAGGCGCTCGCACGGTGTGCTGCTGCCTAGTCTCCTGAACAGGGAGCAGATTTACCAGAAAACTCTAAGCCCCAAAGGAATCGATCAACCGAATAATCAATTGTCTTTGAAATCGTGCCCGCCCATCTCATTCAGATAATAGAGGTTCCTCTGTATATCCTAAAGATTTGACTGCTCTCTTCCACTGTACCTACCTCTCCATCTCTCATCCTCCCCCTTTGATAAACTCCCACTTGTTCAAGATTCTGCATCATACCAAGTTTACTCAATCATCCTGTCCTCACTGACCTACAGTGACTGCCAGTTTCCTAGCCTCTTAATTAGGATTTTGTGCATGTCTTTTGATTCCTTCATGGCATAAACTGCCCCACCTTATATCTCATTCTCCAGAATCTCTGCTTATTCTCACCAACAACTCCCTACCAAAACATAGCTGTTTCACCTCCAGACTTTGCTCATCTTTGACAGCCATGCCTAGGCTCCATACACTGGAAATCCCTCCTGAAGCCTGTCACTTCCTCAAAACCTTTCTTAAACTATACGTCTTTACCAAAATATCTGGCCATCCTCACAATATGTCCACCTTCAGTCAATTTGTGAATGGCTGTGGGACACTGTTCCGCATTAAAGACCCTAAATAAATCCAATCTGGTTATGTACAAGTGTAAGTCAGCTCTATTTTGCCCCCCAAACCAGAGTGCATCCTTTGACAAAGCTGCTACTTCAATCTTCTTTTATACATTCAGTGGAATTAGGGTCCATGAGCATTTCAAAAATAAAAATCAAATTGGATATATTATGGTCCTCTAACACGTAACTGATCTCTATATACTGTGAAAGAAATAAATGGTTAAATTACCCTCGGTAGGTCTTTAATTTTGAGGCAGATTGACATTAAAAATGTCAGAGTGTTGGTCAGTTAAAGTTAAAATAAAATATGGGATTGCTGGTATCAAAGCTAGCAATAAGAATACAAATTAGATAGCTCTGAAATTAACAATTCTTGAAATGAACTGATAGTATTAAATGTACACCCTATGTCTAAATATGTTGGTACAATATTCAACGGGGTTTGTAAGAATGACTGATCATATGCAGAAAACAGTATTGGCACTGCAGTCTTGCCCAGTAACTTTTCTCTAATATTACAGCATTTGTATGGTTGAATATACACTGCCTCTATTACCGGTGCAGAATAATTTTGCTTCATCATGGTAAATCAGATGGAGCAACACTTTTGGAATTTCTGAGAATATAAATCAATATAGGTCAAATTGCTCGAAATGTTGATTTTCCTGCTTCTCGGGTGTTGCTTAAACTGCTGCGCTTTTCCAGCACCACACTCTCGACTCTAATCTCCAGCATCCGCAGTTCTCACTATCACCGCATCAAATCGTAATTGCACAACTTGATTTTCTTTTAAAGCACCATTTCAAACAGCTCCAATTTACATATTCCTTCTCTTAATTTCCAGTCATTAGCAAATAACTCTTCAGCTACATGCTAGCAGCGAAAATAGCACCTGTAACACTAAAACACCCCAACGTGCTTAACAGGCATAATACAAAGCAAATGTGACACAGCCACATATGGAGATACTGGCCAGATGAACGGCAGCTTAGTCAAAGAGACGAATTTTAAGGACAGTCATAAAAAGGAACAGAAAAGTTTAGAGAACCTGACAGATTTAGGTGAGATTTAGGCTTAGGATCGGTAGCTGAAGACATAGCCATCGATAGGGAAGTGATTAAACTGGAGATACTCAAAAGGCTTGAATTAGATGGAGGAGGCAACAGAAGACTTTACAGTGATAGGAAGAAGCAATGTGACAACATAGTAGGTAAAGCAAAGTAGGCCATTCAACCCTCAAAACTGCTGTGTCATTCTAGATCACAGTGGCACAGTGGTTAGCACTGCTGCCTCACAGCACGAAAAACCTGGGTTCAATTCCCACCTCTGTGCAAACTCCACACAGAGTTGCCTTTCTCCCAGTGTCTGCGTGGGTTTTCACCGGATGCTCCAGTTTCCTCCCACAGTCCAAAGATGTGCAGGTCCGGTGAATTGGCCATGCTAAATTGCCCGTAGTGTTAGGTAAGGGGTAAATGTAGGGGTATGGGTGGGTTGCGCTTCGGCGGGTCGGTATGGACTTGTTGGGCTGAAGGGCCTGTTTCCACACTGTAATCTAATCTAATCTAAAATCATGGCTGACCACCTTCCTTGAAATGTGATATTTCCATATTATCCCCATATCCCCCAATATCATTAGGAATTTGAAATTTCACCAATTTCTGTATTGAATGTACTTAATGGATAAGCTTCCACACTTACTGGGTTAGAGAAACCTAGGGGAAGTAATTTTCTCCCCATCCTGGTCCTAAATGGCTTTTGTTTTATTTTGAGACCACATCCCCTGGTTCTGAACCTGAACCAAGAAAAAAATTGACTGCATCACCTCAGTCAATACTACTAGGACTTTTATAAGTTTCTACAGAAATTGTCTCTCATTCTTATAAACTTCAGAGAATACAGGCCAAGTATCCACAATTTCTTCTAGAATATGGATAGGTTTAATCAAGGGTTTTGCCTTTATAAATCTATATTGATGCTGTCCACTCAGAGAATTATTTTCCATATATCTAGTAACCACATTCCTCTACATTAGGCTCTTGTATTTTCCTTCCTACTGACACCTAGCAAATCTGTCTTCCCCTGTTTTCTCCATTCCTCTTCTATTAAACCGTGGGTGTTATATCCACAGCCTTCCCAGCTGCAGGCACTGTTTAGTAGGGTTCTGAAACATGATCACCAATTGTCTGTTCTGCCATCTCTTTCAACACTGAAGATCTGCAGGTCCTAGGGATTTGTCAGCTTTCAGTCCTACTAAATTCTCCAATACTATGTTTTACTCATACTAATTTATTTTAATTCTACACATTCACTTTCAATCTTATTTTAGGGAGGCTTCTTGAGTCTTGCTCTGTGAAAACTAGCACAAATTACTCATTTAGCTGCTTTGCCATTTTCTATTATGTTTGTCTGTGCTGATCTTTTCCATTAAAAAAAATGGACCTATTACACTCTTTTTAAATTGTTAAATTACTGTTCCAGCCTCTTAAATTCTCGGTTCTCCTTTATTGCATTCTAAAATTCTCCCAATTCTCAATATTTTGTTTGGCAATGTTATTAAAGTCTTCTCTTTTAAATCTAATGCTATTAGCTTCATTTGCTTTTCCTGTTAGATGTTTTTGCTTTAGAGGAATGTGGATTTTTCAGAAAACCAAACATGGATTATTTATAATACTAGCTGTTACCTATCTACCATCTTTTAAAATGTGTTTTTCCAATACACTATGGCCAATCTTCATATGTTTATAATTACCCTGGTTTATATTTAAAACTCCAGTTTCCAACTGAACTATGTATTTTTGAAACTTAAATGGAAAATTCTTTCATATTATGGTTACACTTCTATCATAGTATGGTCCAAAAGCATGAATATGCAAAGTCCACAAAGTTAGGCAAAATAATATCAAAGGGGTTGGCAATACAAGTGAACAATCATTAATGACATTCCAGCTGTTCCTATTTATACTGCATTTCCAGATGCTTTTGCACCACATTGTTAATTATATATTGAAGTAATAGCTGCACCAGATAACATTAAATCGTGTTCTTTAAAAGGAATGAAAATTGACAGTGGCTTATTTTCGCCTTTCAGATGCAGCACCATTTTTTTCTTTTGATGTCCTGCTACAAATAATTGTTTCAAAACACAAATAATTGTTTGGCAGAGCACAATTGAAATATCGATCCAAAGGAGAGAAAGTTGACAATCAAGTCTACTCTGGATATTTTAATGGCTTTGTTACATTGGTGTCAGGATTTATTTTTGTGCAAATGTGAAACAACAGTTTTAAAACTAAACTTTGTAATGTCAACAGGACAGATTCTGTCGCACACGGAATCTAGACCACAAGAAAATAATATGACCAGAAGTAGTGCAGGAGCTGATAAGCTTGCAATGCAGAGATGATTTCTTTTTTAAACATTAACATCTCTCAAACAAATAAATGCCTGTTATATGTATGAATGTGTCCGTATATTATATTTTACATAAATCTATGCATACATCAGATTCAAAACACTAATAATGAAAGTCGCAAGTCCAGCACACAATGCGGAAATCTAACACTTCTACAAACAAGACTTGAATTTGCTCAGCAGGAGTGAAAACAGAAGTGGGACAAACGCAGTTCTCATCAATTTCATTTCAGTAGGTTAATCTGAAATCAGAGCAGAGTCATTTAAAAACTGACAGAACTAACCACTTAAGGCATGCATTTTAAATAAATTCTGAGTATAAGTCCATAGGAGCAGAAATTAGACCATTCAGCCCATTGAGTCTGCTCCGCCATTCGATCATGGCTGATAGGTTTTTCAACCTGTTTTCCCGCTTTGATCCCCATGGTAATCAAGAACTTATCTATCTCAGTCTTAATTTTTGTTTATTCAATTGTCAGTTTTATTAGGTTTAATTGTTTAAACAGTTGATCTTAAAATTGGAATCAACTTTCAATGCAAAGCTAGATTTATAAATGTTATTCCCTGCAATGATAAATCCTGCCAAATGATAAGAGGATAGGTCGCAACTATAAATAGACCTACTATTCATTCTGTAGTCCTTGCTGTGTGTAAAAATACACATTTACATTCATTATGCATCTTCATCTATAAAATTAGCAAAATCATTTAGGAGTATGGACAGAGACTGATGAATATGTGGTAATATTTAAATAACATTTGTAATGTGCGCAAGAAATTTTAAGCAACTCTTAACACTTCAAATGCACCTGCATTTTAAGGGAATTGAAGATTGCACAGCGTGTTGTATAATCACAAGTCTCTACCACTTCCTTTGCACTTCAAACCACAATAGATTATAGCACCTGCATAAGAAAAACAGAAAAATAGGTGTAGGAGTAGGCCACTTGGTCCTTCAAACCTGCTCCACAATTTGCTCATCTAACTCAATACCCAATACTCACTTTTGCATTCTACCCTGTGATCCTCTGTCTGAGGACTGCCCTCATGTTCTCATGGCACCTTGCTGCAGCTCTCATGGATGACATCATGTGATCCAGAGCATTCTCCACTTCCCAGGCAAAGAATCCAAAAAGATTAAGCAGTGCCCTGATTGGACTGCCTGCATGGAAACCGGAGGGAGAAGATATCTTAAAGGGTGCACGGCAGCAGTGGAAGGAAGTGTTGCACAGTAGGGAGGCCGTACATTGTGATATGGTATTCTGACCACTGCTTGCAAACAGAGTATAGTGACACTGCCCCATTCTCAGCTACATGACATTTCATGGAAGGTGAGCAACTATGGTTCCCTGCATATTCGTCACATGGTAAGGACATCTACAGCAGGAATCTTCATATCCACTGAAGCTGGTCTTTGGTTTCCAGGTGCGTGTATTTCTCACTCATTTGTGTGGCTGCTCTTGGTGCAGCAGCCACAGAGACTACACAATTTCTGCACTGCGATCCATTGTGAATGATTCCAATGAGCCTCCGTGGCAATATCAGAAAAAAAGCTGCTGCTCAGTAATGTGATTATTCAGCAGCACACAAGTACAATTTAAACAACCTCCTCAAAATGCTGGGCATGTAGGCCTCCGACAAAAAGGAAAATGCAATGTTGCTATATGGACCCTGCACATCACTGGCCTGCCTGGGACCTGCTCCTCACTTGCGGGGAGCCCCCGGATTAGGGTGGAACCATGTTGCTGCTGCATGCCTCCTCCTTTATCATTCTCTTGGTCTCTGCAACTCTGCAGGCCCGTGCCGCCATCTTATTCCACTATCTGGAGCCAACTTTTGATATAGACAAATAGGATCAACGGAATCTCTTGAAGAGTATAAGAGGTTTCTTAAGAAGGAAGTCAGGACCACAAAAAGGGAATATTGGATAGTCTTGACAGGTAAGGTTAAGGATAATCCAAAGGGATTCTACATGTATATTAAGAGCAAAAGAGCAACTGAGGAGAGAATAGGGCCCCTGAAAGTTCAAAATAGTAATCTACGAATGGAACCACAGGAGATGGGACAGATACTGAATTAATATTTTGTATCAGTATTTACTGTGGAGAAAGACATCTGGTTGAAGTACGTTTAGTGCACTTACTGTTTAAGCTGCATACTGGCATATGCTGACACTGACAAGGACAATGCTCTACAGCAATATATCCACCCCTTGTCTGACCATGGCTGACTTCATGAAAAGGAGCTTAAGTGCCTACAGTAAAAGGTAAGGCAAAAAGACTGCGAGCCTCGAAGTTCTGTAAGGAGGTCATAAGGTGCTAAACGAAAGGTAATTAATTAATGTATGTAAGGAACACTACGAGCACTCAGGTAGACACAAAGTGAGCAAGTGCTAAGTGATCACAGTACGAGCCCTGCAATGCTCTTGGCTCCAATCCATGGGAGAGGTAGCTGCTCCTGTGTGCCAAGTGTCTGGAAGCAATATTGCAATCCGTCAATGCCTTTCATTGTATAATGCAGTGCTGAAGTGGAAAACTTTTTTTTTTAAGTGCTTGGAGATGTGCCATGTTGATATGGTGAGGCTGGAGTGTGTCTGCAGACAGGGGAGTGCAAGTAGTCACTGTTCATATGCCCCAAGATGTTGGGAACTCCTGATCAAGATGGAGACCCAGAGGAGCAAATGGTGAGCTACAGCCAATACATGCTTGCCGTCCCTTTCATGTCAGGAATTGTTGGCATCCTGCAATGAGGTAGGAATAGATATTAATGAGATGTTAATACATGCTTCTTGCCACTCACAAGCAAGTTTTTATTTCTCATATTTTGAACCTTGGATGCAAAATCAGACTCTTTATGATGTTGAGAATCGCATTTTTCCAATTGCATCACATTTTCCCAACAGACTTGATGTTCACCTTGTTCAGGGAAAATTCAGCCACATTTCTCTCCTACTCAGTTTCTCCCACTTTGTTTTTTTCAAGAAGATCCTTTGGTGGTTTCTAAAGATTTTCCCAATCTTCTGGCCTACCATTAATATTTGCGTCACTTTTCCTACAATTTGATATGACCATCAACTTCTTTAGTCAACCACCCATACCAACACTAACCTCCGGCCATTGTTCTGAAGAGTTTTTAATTCTACAAAGTTTACACACCTTTCAGAGTTGTCAAACACGTTAAAAGGTCGGTCACTAATCTCCACCATTTAACCCTTGACCCAGTTCACTTTAGCAAACTTTGGTCATAAACACTTAAGTGCCTTTATTTAAGTTGAAGACACTAATTAGGGATTCACATTTCTCAATCTGAAAAGCAATTATTTAATGATTGTATTTGCCTAAAGGTTCCTTTACTATGAGATCCTAAAATAATCTTGTCCTTAGTAATCGCTGAATCACATATTACAAGGTCCAAAAAGTGTTTAGTCCCTGATAGGTTCCAGTTTGCATCATTGCAAGAAACTGCTCCAAATTCACTGCTTACACATCCTCCGAGCTACCATTGTTATTTTATGCCACGACAAATTGTGCAAGTATTTAAGTGTCATTCAACATTCATTCAGCATCATAGCTAATAGCAATTGCATACTACTATCATTCGTTACAGACAAAAACAGAAATAGAGTCATAGAGATGTACAGCAAGGAAAAAGACCTTTTAGTCCAGCTTGTCCATGCTGATCAGATATCCTAACCTAACCTAGTCCCATTTGCCAGCATTTCACCCATTTTCCTCCAAACCCTTCATACTCATATACCCATCCAGATGTTAAATATTGTAATTGTACTAGCCTCCACCACTTCCTCTAACAGCTCGTTTTACACATGCACCACCCTTTGCATGAAAAGGTTGCCCCTTAGGCCCCTTTTAAATTTTTCCCCTCGCACCTTAAACCAATGTCCTTGCATCCTGGGCTCCCCCATCCAGGGAAAAGACCTTGTCTACTTACCCTATCCATGTCCCTCATGATTTTACAAACCTCTGTAAGGTCACCCATCAACCTCCGATGCTCCAGGGAAAACAGCCCTAGCCTGTTCAGCCTCTCCCTATAGCTCAAACCCTCTAATCCTGGCAACACCCTTGTAAATCCTTTCTAAACCCTTTCAAGTTTCACAACATTCTTCTGATAGGAGGGAACCAGAATTGCAGGCAATATTCCAAAAGGTGGTAAAAACAATGACTGCAGATGCTGAAAACCAAATACTGGATTAGTGGTGCTGGAAGAGCACAGCAGTTCAGGCAGCATCCAACGAGCAGCAAAATCGACGTTTCGGGCAAAAGCCCTTCATGATGAAGGGCTTTTGCCCGAAACGTCGATTTTGCTGCTCGTTGGATGCTGCCTGAACTGCTGTGCTCTTCCAGCACCACTAATCCAATATTCCAAAGGTGGCCTAACCAATGTCCTGTACAGCCGTAGTCGGGATACTTTCTGTGAACATATTTATTAATTAGATATATCGCAGACATTTCTATTCCACATGACTAACACAGTTACATCTCACTCATAGACGAGATATTTTCCCAATATAAAAAAATTAAAACGATGAGTGTTTTGTGAATCAAAGTCCCTTAAAGGGATATCATTTACTTGAGGCTGCAATATTTCATCAGGGGATGTACAGTTACCCATATTTTAGAATGTTATACTGTATAATGCTGTATTGAAGACAGATAGCTAAAATATTCATCCACACAATGCTATGATCTAGATTGCTTGATTTCCAAGCAGCACACAATGCTGCCAGCAGGAAACTGTCCATGACTCCACAATGTAATCAGCAAGGAAATCCACACAAACTGCATAGTTAGAATCTCATGGTGCTGTATACCCCAAGGGAACTGAATCTACAAAGTTCCACTTTGAAATGGCACTGCGCAAAAGAATTTTTAACTCTGTGTGACCAATACTTTACAAAAAATTCCAAATAAGCCTGACCAGTGATATGAAGTGTTACTTGCAATGGGCAGTATGCAAAATTCGTTTTGATGGATAGAAAGTGTACAATGATTGATTAGTAAATTAGGAGTTTGTTTCTTAACAAAAGTTGGTATTGTCCATGTTGTTTACAAATTTTTCATGATTACACAAATTAACTAAAATACTGCTACTGTTGATAGAATCAGAGGAAAGTTATCGAGGAGAAAGTGAGGACTGCAGATGCTGGAGATCAGAGCTAAAATGTGTTGTTGGAAAAGCGCAGCAGGTCAGGCAGCATCCAAGGAGCAGGAGAATCGACGTTTTGGGCATCAGCCCTTCTTCAGGAATGAGGAAAGTATGTCCACCAGGCTAAGATAAAAGGTAGGGAGGAGGGACTTTGGGGAGGGGCGTTGAGACTGCAATAGGTGGAGGGAGGTCAAGGTGAGGGTGATAGGCTGGAGTGGGGTGGGGTCAGGAAGAGGTCAGGAAGAAGATTGCAGGTTAGGAAGGTGGTGCTGAGTTCGAGGGATTTGACTGAGACAAGGTAGGGGGAGGAGTTGGAGGAAAAGCGCCTCATCTTCCGCCTGGGAACCCTCCAACCACAAGGGATGAACTCAGATTTCTCCAGTTTCCTCATTTCCCCTCCCCCCCACTTTGCCTCAGTCAAATCCCTCGAACTCAGCACCGCCTTCCTAACCTGCAATCTTCTTCCTGACCTCTCTGCCCCCACCCCACTCCAGCCTATCACCCTCACCTTGACCTCCCTCCACCTATCGCATTCCCAACGCCCCTCCCCCAAGTCCCTCCTCCCTACCTTTTATCTTAGCCTGCTGGACACACTTTCCTCATTCCTGAAGAAGGGCTGATGCCCGAAACGTCGATTCTCCTGCTCCTTGGATGCTGCCTGACCTGCTGCGCTTTTCCAGCAACACATTTTCAGCTCAGAGGAAAGTTATGTCTATCTCTCTTTCCACAGATGCTGCCTGGCTAGATGAACATTCCCAGCATTTTCTGTTTTTATTTCAGATTTCTAGTATCCTGAATACCCTGCTTTTCCAGAAGAGTCTCAATGTTTTTCCCTGTCCTTTCCAAGGTTACCTTATCACACAAATAAATAGAAAGCAGTATGGGTCACAAAAGCAAGCTGCTCAGGTCATCAAGCAAAAGGGCATATCTACACCACATCTAAATCTCATGAGATACATTACTGTTTTTCTCACAGCCACTTTATACTGGATATAACCACCCATTTAAAATGACAACTGTGTTTCTTTTAAAAAAAATAAATATTTTTATTGAGAAGATTTTGAATTTTTTTTTACAAAAAAATATAAAATTACTACAAAATAATAACAATCTTGCAATGTAACAACAATAACAGTAAACTCTACTTAGGAGGAAAAAGAACTCTACACAAACTGCAATTCAATAAATAACAACTAAATGGGCGGCATGGTGGCACAGTGGTTAGCACTGCGGCCTCACAGCGCCAGAGACCCGGGTTCAATTCCTGCCTTTTGCACATTCTCCCTGTGTCTGCGTGGGTTTCCTCCGGGTGCTCCGGTTTCCTCCCACAATCCAAAAAAATGTGCAGGTTAGGTGAATTGGCCATACTAAATTGCCCGCAGTGTTAGGTGAAGGGGTAAATGTCGGGGAATGGGTCTGGGTGGGTTGCGCTTCGGCAGGTCGGTGTGGACTTGTTGGGCCGAAGGGCCTGTTTCCACACTGTAAGTAATCTAATCTAATCTAATCTAGTTGAACAGAGTTGAACCAAAGCAAATTAATTTAAATGGCAATGCTCAGTGCAATCCCACCAAAGCTCCCCATCATCGACAGCATCAGTTGGCAGAATTCTTCCTCCCAGGGGCCCCGGGCCACCAGACACATCCCTCCTGGCTACACAAAGACCCTAACTAAAATAGCTGATACATCCACATCTGATACACTCGAATAAGGACTGCCACATCCTGTAAAAAAGTTCAATTTTCTGGCACGCCATACTTGTAAGGATGTCCAGGGCAATGTACGCTATAACTAACCTACGCCACCCTGAGAGTCCTGGGGGATTTTCCGATACCCAGCCCATCAGAATATTCATCCTCGCACAAAATGAAAGAATACTAAACTAAGGCTTTACCCTAATCAGTGACACTGACCCTAAACAGTGAGGCTGACACTAAACAGTGGCACCGACCCTAAATCGTAAAGCTGATTATAAACAGTGAGGCTGACCCTAAACCATGAGGCTGAACTTAAACAGAGACACTGACCCTAAACAGTTGCAAAAGTGGGCGGCACGGTGGCACAGTGGTTAGCACTGCTGCCTCACAGCGCCAGAGACCCGGGTTCAATTCCTGCCTCAGGTGACTCTCTGTGTGGAGTTTGCACATTCTCCCTGTGTCTGCGTGGGTTTCCTCCGGGTGCTCCGGTTTCCTCCCACAGTCCAAAGATGTGCAGGTCAGGTGAATTGGCCACGCTAAATTGCCCGTAGTGTTAGGTAAGGGGTAGATGTAGGGGTATGGGTGGGTTGCGCTTCGGCGGGGCAGTGTGGACTTGTTGGGCCGAAGGGCAATCTAATCTAATCTAATCTAAACAAATTTCTTCCCATGCGTGTCCAAAGAGGGGACATTCAGCAAACCCTAGAAGAGGGACACAGGATCTACCCTTGGCTTATGTTCCCAAGATCCCTTCCAAAACACTTGCTATAGTGCCCCAATACCTACGAAGCTTGTGGCATGACCACATGCAATGAGTAAGAGTGCCAACATCTATTTTACATTTGGGGCACATTGGGGACGCTCCTGTCTTAAATTTTGCAAGCCACTGCACTCTGGTTCCAAATAAATCCTGTGGAGTACCTTCAATTGCATAGCCTGCATCCTGTTGCAAATGAATATCTTTCTAACGTTCTCCCAAATATCCTCCCACTCCTCTGGTGAGATCTCTACCTCGAATTCCTGAGCCCAGATTCCACACAACCGCTCGATGTACTTTGAGACACTACCACCTAATAAATGATAGAGGGTGCTGATGGACAGAGAGCCCATGGACTGAAGTACTGTCTTCTCCATATCCGACTTATAAAGGACTAACCATTAATGCAGTCTTTTTCTATATAAAGTCCCTAATCTGGAAATACCAAAAGAGGTCCCTCCTAGATCACTCATACTTCTGGCTCAGCTGCTCAAAAAGACATTATGACCTTGCCATCAAATAAATCTCCCAAACAGGAAACTTCTCTGGACTCCCAGAGCCTAAAGGCGGGATCCATCGATCCCAGCCGAATTCCTACCAATCCTACTATTGGAATAAAAGGGGAAGTTTTTTGTAAATTGCCCTCACTTTTGTCGCATCATTCTCCATGCTTTAACCGTGTTAAGTACAACTGGATTTCTGTGATGGTCCATAACAGTCCTCATCTTGTCCATGAGCAACGGATTTTGCCTGGGAGGCCTCAATGTCCAGCCAAATTGACTGCGGGAATTGACAAGCCCAATCAGCCACACAGGGATAGCAGGGAACATAGTTTGTATTTCTTAAAGTCCTGAAAGTCCACACCCCTCCATTGCCTGTGGAAGCTGCAATTTGGCAAACTTCACAAGAGGCCACCTGTGACGCCAGGTAAAAGAGCCGAGCCAACTGTTAAGCCTCCACAGTGCCTGCCTGGGTAACAAAGGGAGCATTTGCATGGGATATAATAAATGAGAAAGAACATTCATTTTAACTAGAGCTATTCTACCCAACCAGGATATCAGAAGATCCTCCCAGCTCCGAAGGTCCTGTCTTACCTTCTCTAGCAACTGTATAAATAGCTTGATATAATTGATCGAAGGCTGGGGTGATAAAAATGCCTAGAAACGGGAAACCTCCCTGTGACCATCTGAAAGGGAATCGGATTCCACCCCCAAGATTGGATACTCGAATAAGACCCCTGACGGGCCTGGCCTCTGATTTCATAAGAGCCAAATAAATTAATCAGGGCACAGATATTATCGGGTTAGTTAGAAAGTGAAGAATGTCATCCACGTAAAGGGTGAACCGATGCCTTCCTGATTCTCTCTGCGGGACATTTATATTGCGGTCCTTCTGGATGGCCTCTGCCAATGGCTCAATCACCAATGTAAATACTGATATTGCCAGACCTTATAACATTAATGAGAACATTAAAGGCCACTATATAAAACTGCCACTCACCTGGCAAAGACACCTCCAAGACCAAACCATTCCAGGTCATAAGAAGTACGGCCGCTCCACCCGGTCAAATGCTCTCTCTGCATCCAGGGAGACTACCAAGCCCGGAATCGAACTGCTGGCACAGCTGAACCATATTTAGCACTCTTCTAATATTATGAGAGGACCTGCAACCCCTAATAAAACCTGTCTAGTCCTCCCTTACGATGCCAGAATTTTTGGCAAAATCTTCAAGTTCACGTTTAATAATGATATAGGGGTTTTCCTTCTCTTGCCCCTTCTCTTGAGGATAAGAGAAATATTTGCTTCTCTCAGAGAGGTTGGGAGGCAGTCCTGACTGTACGAATAATTGTACATATCCAACAATGGCCCGGGCAGAACGTCTATAAACTCTTTTAAAACCCACTCCGAAATCCAGGCGCTTTACCATTCTGGAGCAGCCTCACTGCCTCCTGTATCTCTTGGATTGTCAGAGGGGCATTCAAAAGAGATGCCTGCTCTGAAGTCACACCTGGGAGGTCCAAGGACTTAACTAAAAAAGACTCCATCATTGCAAATCTGTCCTCACAGCCCTCCGACCACTGCAACCCACAGTAGAACTTCCTGAATGCTGCATTAATCTTTTTGGGATCACAGGAGATAGTACCAGCACACAGTCTAACGGATGTGATAGATCGAGAGGTACTCTTCTTTCTGGCCAAGCATGCCAAATACCTACCTGGTTTATCACCATTCTCGAACAACCTCTGTTGTGCAAAGGAAATCTCCCTCTTTGTCTGGGTGAGCGCAGCATTCAGAGTGGCCCTGAGGACTGTAATCTCTGCAATTTAGTTACTGATGGTCTGTCAAAATACGCTGTTTTGGCTGCCTTCAGCCGGTCCTAGAGGATATGCTGCTGCTCTCCCTTCTGCTGCTTCAGTCACCAAGAAAGAAATAATCAAACCCCTTCTATAGGCTTTGGCAGTCTCCCAGAGCATTGACGGATTATTAACCATACCCAAATTAATGTCCCAAAAAGGTTTTACTTCTTGAGAAAAACACTCAATAAACTTGCTATCCTTCAGGAGGAAAGGATGCATGTGCCAATGCCACAAGCCTGTCCCATCGCCACCAGCCTAAACCTCCATGTGCACTGCCGCAAGATCAGAAATGGCTATGTTCCCAATTCTGCAGGACAGCAGATTCAAAAAGGCCGATGGAGCAAAAAAAAATGTCAATCCTAGGATAGCCCTTATGTGTGTTAACAGAAAAAGTGAAGTCACTACCCTCAGGGCGAAGACATCTCCACACATCCACCAACCCCACCTCCCTGTTCAGTTACCTGGACTGCGGGGATATACCCGCGAGACCCCTCAGCATCCCATCCACCTCGGGGTCCATAAGCTGGTTAAAGAACCCCCTATAATTATATGACGTGCCCCAAGGGCGATCAGCCTGGAGACCGCACCCATTAAAAATTTGAGGAGCTGTGCCAGAGGGCAACATACATTCAAGATCCCATATTCCTCTCCATATATTAAAGCTTTTAAGGATCAGAAACCATCCATATTCGTCCCTAATTTGGTTGAACGACTGCAATGGAAGATTCTTCTGGATGAGTATAGCTACTCCTCTACTTTTCGAATTAAAGGATGAAAAGAACATCTGACCAAACCCTCCCTGCTGTAACTTTAAGTGCTCCTTATCAGTTAGATGTGTTTCTTGCAGCAAGGCTACATCAACCTTTTCTTTTCTAAGGCTTGAAAGTATCTTTTTTCTCCTAATTGGTGAATGACTCCCCTTAATGTTTCAGGTGCACCAGTTAAATGAACGGCTAGCCATAGCCATTCAAAGCAGCCCGTGACCCTCAAGAGGAAGATTCCCCATTTATAGTGCACAGAGTGAAAACAGTAAACAGTTTGCATAAACTTGAAAATACAACTACAAAATCAAAGCTACCAAATCAAAACTTCTACAAGGACCCAACGTATAATACAAGTAAGAGGAAACATCCCCCCCCTGCACACCCTCCCCCGACCTTGCCCACAGGAGGTGCTCATACTACCCACTCATCCCTCCATGGCTCCTCCTAGCTGACACCACGCCCAAACCGAGACAAAACAAAGTAACAAAAGTTACACGTGTCTTACAACAAGAAAATTAAAAGTGGGCACTCAGCCCATCCCATCTATACTTCAACGCTAGGCAGTTCTGGTTTAAAAAAAAAAGAAGCCCCACACCGTACTGAGAGAGAGAAACGAAAAGGAAATGATGGAAAAAAAAGGGTAACAGGAGGCGAGAAGGACGTGAGAGAAGGGAGAAAAGAAACCACACATAGTAAAAGTACGAAACCGGGTAAACCAGGCAAAGTACACAAAAACAAAGGGAACATGATTGTCCATATTATTTAAGCCAGCCAGTCTATTTTAATGTGTCCAGGAAGTCCATTGCATTTTCCAATGAATCAAAATTAAACACAGACCTTCCGTGGCTGAAATGCAAAATTGCTGGTTATCTTATAGAGTATTGAATATTCAAGTCCCTCAGCCTCCTTTTTACCTCATTAAAAGCCTTCCTCTTTCGGATCACGGCTGCAGAAAACTCTTGGAGAAACATAATTCTTGATCCTTTGCATATCAGAGCCTGTGGATCCTTCTTCAGTGCTGTGGAGGTTTCCAGCAGTTTGCTCATGTCTATAGTGCTGGAGTTGCACTCTGACCGGGTGGGGGCGCTGGTCTGACCCAGGCATGTGCACCGCAACCCGGTAAGCCCACTCGACCCACATCTGATCCACCCAGAATTCTAGCTTCAAAAACCATGGAAGCCATTGCTCCAAGAAGCTGATGAGCTGGCAGCCCGACCAGGCGGATGTTCTTCCGATGGTCTCAATTTTCAAGATTGTTGACCTGCTCGTCTGAGGCTCATACCTGCTGTTCCAGGGCCTGGACCCGGCCCTCTGAGGATTCCACTGTGGTTTTGGAAGCTGCGGTCCACTGCTACACCTTCACGATTTGCCACTCGAGATGCTGGATCTCCTGGTCATACTTCTGCAGCATGGCCGAGATCGGTTCCAGCCTAGTCTGGGTCTCCTCCATTGCTGAATTGATCTTCTCTTGGAGTTTCACAAACTCTGAGACCAAGCTCTGCTCTACAGGTAAGTCCCCTGGGATATTCGCAGAGGCTGATGCTGCAGCCCTGGGCATGTCCTTTGCTGCAGGGGAGTGCCCTGCTTGTTGGGATCCTTACGGTCCTTTCCCCTTAGTCATATTTTGTTTCTTTTAAAAAAAAAAGCACTGAAACTTATATATATATATAGCAGTTCTGGGAATCTAAAACCAGTGATTTATACTACAATGGGTAAGAAAGGGAGGGTAAATGCAACACCTTGGGTTTTGGTGTAGAGCTCAGCAGGACAGACCTACTGGATCGCCACCATCTTGGATCTCCTAACTTAAACAATTTGCAAATGTCAAAATTATCCCTGCGAAACCCATCGGCAAACATCATACAATCTGCACTATCCTATTTGATCAAAAGGAGTTAAAATGGATTTTAAATGTAGAATTTATTTCAAGCCAGAGAATGCAGCCTGCTCATTTAACTCAAGACACAAGATTCTATTTGTTGCCTAGAATTAGAAGCATGCAACTAAGTCAGAGTTTCCTAAAGTGGGATTGTGAGCTGAAATTTTGTGGTTGTGTCCTCCAAAGCAACAATGGCTACTGAGAAGTGCTTACTGAGTTACAGCGGCTGTACTCCTCCTCTGTGAGCATCCCTGTTCTTAGATTTCACTCTCCACTCCCCACCACTCCAACCACAGGGAGTTAAGCATCAAAATGGGGTCACATGGGAAGAAGTTTGGGAAGATCTTAATTACGTACATTAGCTCAACCAGGACTAAAGGAACTACTTAATCAGCTATGCGGCATCAGCTGCAGGAAAACACAAGCCTCCAATTTTTCTAAACAATTTCCAAGAAATTCACATATAAAAGTGCCATTTCCTGATTTCACATTTGTGGTAGTATGGATTTTGCTCAAAACTGATGTGTACATTTACAGAGTAGTCTTTTTGCACCTGCACTTTTCTCTATCAATGCCAATTGCTAACACACACATAAACAGATAATGCCAGAAACTTATGAGTATCGCTATGCAGAGGGATCTGGGTGTACAGGTCCACAGATCACTGCAGGATGAGGCGCAGGTTGCTATGGTAATAAAAAAGGCTGATGGAATGCTTGCTTTTATTGGAAGGGGCATTGACTATAAGGACAGACAAGTTATGCTGCAGCTTTATCGAACTTTAGTTAGGCCACACTTGGAATATTGCATACAGTCCTGGTCACCACACATCCAGGAGGACATGGATGCTTTGGAGAGGGTACAGAAAAGGTTTACCAGGATGTTGCCTGGAAATGGGGGATTCTATCTAAAAGAATAGTTGGATAGACTGACTTTGTTTTCATTGGAACGTAGGTGGTTTAGGGGCAACCTGATGGAAGTTTATAAGATTGTGAAAGGCATGGAGAGGGTGAAAAGTTTGAGATCTTTTCCCGGGGTGAAGGGGTCATTTACTAGGCAACACAGGTTCAAGGTATGGAGCTTAAAAGAGAAGTGTGGCAAGTTTTTCACACAAAAGGTTGTGAAGGCCTAGAACATGCTGTCAGAGGTGGTGGCGGAAGTAGAAACAATAGAAGCTTTCAATTAAAAATTGGATGAATACATGATAAGGAAGAGAATAGAGAGATACAGAACCTGTAAGGGAAGACAGTTTTACTATGGAAGGGCAAAATGAGTTGCTGAAGGCTTGGAGGGCTGAAGGGCCTGTTCCTATACTTTTTTTTTTGCTAATGGGTAGCTTGACAATGACAGTCTTCTGCTGGTACTGTAGAACTCCAGAGACATCTGTTCGAAATATTTTGACATGAATGTTATTTCAGCTCAATTGCTCATGTTTGTGTGTCCAAGCTGTTGGACTGTTAATTTCTACACGACTCCAGGAATTGCACTGTTCCAAGGGAGTGCTGTATTGTATAAGATGGCATTTTTTACAGATAGGAAGCCAGGGACAATAACGTCAGTCTAAACCACTGGGAAATAACTCCTCTTATAACTCAAAAACCAAGGGTCTCTCTTCCAACAGACACTGCTGCCAAAATCAAATTAATTGTAAACAGAAAACCGGAAAAACTTCAGATGCTGGAAACCAGAAGCAAAAACAGAAATTGTTGCAAAACCTCAGTGGATCTGGCAGCATCTGTGGTGAGAAATCAGAGTTAATGTTTCAGGTCCAGTGACCCTTTCTTCAGAAATTAATTGTGCTGTCTGTGGGACCATTTGTGACAAACTGGCCAGCAAACTTTTCTCACATTACAATAACAGAATCAGAGTTTGATATACGCAAAATGCTCTGAGACATTTGAGATGTGATAAGATGCTACAAACTCATATTTAATGCCTTTATTTTAATATCATTCCAAGAATGAAGAAAATGCAGAAGACCTGCTCCAAATGTTTGCCATTACCAGACTGATGACGTAATGATTCTGTGTTTCTTAAGGTGCAGGAGGAGGCCATTTGGCCCACTCTCTCTGCACTGGCTCTGAGCATTTTAAACTTGTGTCAATCTCCTGTTTTTCCCCCTATAATCCCACACTTTATTTAAACAGAAACAATCATCTGATGCCCTTTTGAATGCCTCACTTGAACCTGAGCTTTTGCCTGAAATGTCGATTTTCCTGCTCCTCGGATGCTGCTGGATTTGCTGTGCTTTTCCAGCATCATACTCTTGACTCTAATCTCCAGCATCTGCAGTACTCACTTTCACCCTGCTCAACTGAACCTGCCTCCACCACATTTCCAGCAAGTGCATTCCAATGCCCCACTGAAGGATTTTTCTCACTTTGTTTCTTTTGCAAAACACTGTAAAACTGTGCCCTATTGTTCTTGATCTGTTTATGAGTGAGAACAACTTTTTCAATTGACACTCCATCCAGACATCTCATGATCTTGACAACATCGATCAAATCTCCTCTTGGCCTTCTCTGGGCCAAGGAGAACAGTCCCAACTTCCCCAACCTTTCAAAATGTGTCTTGTTTCTGTAAAACTCTCCATGAACAGCTCACTCTACCTGCCCTGCCACCTTTAATGATCTGCAAACTTACACACTCTGATCCCTCAGTTCCTGCACTTACTTTAGAAAAGCACCCTTTATTTTGTACTCTCTCCAAGTCCTTTCTATCAGTGTACCACCTCTCAAGTCCCCACACTGAACATCCACTGTCACCTACCTGACCACTCCACCAACTTGTCAATGCCCTTTTGCAGATGTCAATCATCCTCCTTACAGTTGACAATTCTCCCAAATGTTGAGTTACTTGCAAACTTTGAAAATATCCCCCACAAAGCAACAGTAGGTCATGAGTACATATCAGGAAAAACTCAGGCCCTAATACTGGCCACTGGGGAACTCCACTACAAACCTTCCTCCAGCCTGGAAAATTGCCGTTAATCATTACTCTCCAGTTTTTGGTCCCTCAGACAATTTTGTAGACATGTTAGTACTGTTCCCTTTATCCCATTACCTACAAATTTCCTCAAGTCTGTTATGGCACTGTATAGAATGCCTTTTGGAAGTTCATATCAGGCAAATCAATAGTCTTGTCTTAATTGAGCCTATTACCTCTTCAAACAAACTCTAGCAGGTTTGTTCAACACGATTTTTATGTTGACTCTTCTGAATCAACTCTCACTTTATCATGTGACTATCCATTTTATCCTGAATAGCTGTTTCTAGAAACTTCTCTAATCACTGTTAAACTGCAGCAACCTCTAGAAACTTGTAATTGGTGGACTAATCTTTACAAACATTTTTGAAAATAAGGGTAATGTTTACAATTCCTCAGTTCTCCAGCACCATCCCTGAATCCAGGGAAGAGTGAAAGATTGTTACTAGCACCTCCGCAGTTCCGCTCTCTCTTCCTTCAATATCCTTGGATGTATCACATCTGATTCTGGTGCCTTGGCAACTTTAAGGACATCAGCTTATTCAATTCCTCCACATCAACTTTCTTGTCTCTAAGGGTACGCGTCGGTCACTATGGACACCATCTGCTTCACAGGTGAAGACAAACATTCAAAACTTTAGACATGCCTCTTGCCTCTATGTGTAAATACTCTTTATGGGACCTGAGCAATGCTACCCAAACTTTTACCACCAGCTAACCACTGATAATCTTCGAACACAGAACAGTACAACTCAGTACAGGCCCTTCGGTCCTCGATGTTGTGCCGACCTTTGATCCGACTTTAAGATCAAACGAACCTTGATACCCTTCAATTTAATAGAAGAGAACCTCAGGATTTCTTTTACGCTAGTGGTCGAGGTTTTTCTCATAATAACGGTTTGCACCAGCTTTTTCAGCTTCCCTCTCAACCTTCTATATTCAACTTCATTGTTAAAAGGTATTGTTTACCTGCCACTTATTGTGACTTTTTCTTTTTTAACTTGTTCTCTCTCTTTTGTCATCCAGGGGGTCTGGATTTGTAAAGCCTACCTTTCCTTTTTGAGGAAGGAAGTCTTTACTGTGCCCAAACCAACTGCCCACTGAAGGTAGCCTGTTTTGACCATCAACCATTGGTTCCAGCTTTGTTCTAGTCCTATTGAAGTCTACCCTCCCTCAGTTGATTGGCTAATCCAAAGTAAGAACAATGTCATTTTTCACTATCATTTTCATAATACAATGATCAATATCCCCTCAATTTGCTCCCCCTGACACTTTATCTACTTGGCAAACCTCATTCCCACCCTTGCAATATTTTTCTGCAACCTCTACCATTGGGGAGAAGATACAGAAGCCTGAAAAAAAAAACACACACACACAAAAAAGCTGGTTTCAAAACAGTTTCTACCCTACTGTTAGAATACTGAATGGACTCACAAACTCTTAACATTCGCCTGCACCTATGTTTTTGTTTTTGCCACTGTTTGCCTATTATTTACTTATCTCTGTTACTTAACTATGTGATCTGCTTGCATTACTTGCAAGACAAAGCTTTTCATTGTGCCTCGGTACATGTGACAATAAATTCAATTCAATTCCCAAGAACCAGGTTTAGCAGTCCATTTCTTGTTGGACTGGACACATTCTGCTGCAGGTGACCTTTATGAACACAATCTAGGAATGCTCATCCCTTGCTGCCCCTTACGTTACAATCAATACCAGATGATAGCGAACAGTTTAAGTTTCGCATTAGAACTACTTTATGATCTTTACAAGTGTCTGTAATTTCTTTGCAGATTTGATCCTCTATACCCTTCCCACTAGTTGGAGGTCTGTATATTATACTGAGCAATGTAACTGAGTCCTTTGTATTCCTTAGCTCTAGTCAAATCAATTCTGTCAAGCAGCCTCAGAAACGTTCTCTTTTTTCAGTACTGCAGTGCACCCCTTAGCCAAAAACACTTCCCAACCTCCTCTCTTTTTTTCCTTTCTGATTTTTCTCAACATCTTATAACCAGGAATATTTAACACCCAGAAAGACCATTCCTCGGGCAAGATTTCAATTATTGTCACATCATAATCTTACAATAATCTATGCTCATAACACTCCAATCTTACTAACTCTGAATTCACATATGTACAGTGCAGCTCCAATTTAGAACAGACTACTCACTTGCTCACTTACTCTGACTCTTTCCTTCACAATTCTTTATCTTATTGCAATCTGCTCTTCAAGCATTTCATGCACCCTGGTAATATTCTCTTCTGGTTCCCACATCCCTGTGTAGTTTAAACTCTCTCCAATAGCACGAGCAAAATGTCCTGCATGGAACTCAGTCCAGACTCTCAGATGTAAGCTATCTGGATTATCCAAGTACCAGCACGCCCAGAGCCAGTCCCAGTGTTCCAGGAATCTTATGCCTTCTTTCCTGCACTATCTTTCCATCCATGCATCAATCTGTTTTACCTCTTTAGATCTTGACTCACTTTCAGGTTGCACTTAGTAATCTGGAAATTACTTCTTTGAGGTTCACTTTGTTAATTTTCTACTTAGCTCCCTAAATTCCAACTGCAGGACCATATCCCCCAACCTACCTATAATGTTAGTACCAACTTGCACCATAACCTCTGGCTGTTTGTCCTTCACACCAGAAGGACTTGCAGTTGTTCTGTCACCTCC
This sequence comes from Chiloscyllium punctatum, assembly GCF_047496795.1. Taxonomy (NCBI): domain Eukaryota; kingdom Metazoa; phylum Chordata; class Chondrichthyes; order Orectolobiformes; family Hemiscylliidae; genus Chiloscyllium; species Chiloscyllium punctatum. The sequence goes on along the minus strand of NC_092739.1, from coordinate 28,794,765 downwards.
ATGACTGTAGCAGCAGGGAGGCAACGTACCATCCTAATGTAACAGCTCCACACTCAGAACTGCCTTTGCTGATATTGCAGGTACTTTCAAAGTCATTGCGTTACTGTTTTCTCATTCTTGGGACACTAGGTCTAGGGGGGGAAAAAAATAGCAAATATCTTTTCCTAAGTTTTGATTAGTGCTTTAAGTATGAAAGCTTTGATCATGTATTATTCATGGTTCGCCATACAAGTTTGCTTCATTGTTTTAACCACACATCTTCTCAGCTGTCAAGCTGCTCAAGGAAATCATTCTAAATAAGATATTTTATTTATTGCGTGAATTGAGTGTTCAAGACTTGTTTTATGTCTATGAATTTGGCAATGAATCTGACTCCATATTCAAGATATAGCAGAAGAGGATTCAGAAATAGATGAAATCAACCATGATCAAATGGTGGATCAATAGACCAACTTCATCTCCTATTTCATATGGTCTTACAGAGTAACCCTGATAGCCAAAGAAATGCTTTGTCTATTCCCCAAATAGTATTGCTCGTCCACACTTCTTTCCATACATACATCTAGTCCACCCATGTTGTCGTAGGCTTGACTATTGCTGTACATCTCCAAGGAATCAATGCCCTGACCAATATCCAGAACTAAAAACTAGTTAGTGAGCAGGACATTTGGGACTTGACTGTTACCTCCACATTTCTTTAGGACTGCTTAGCAATACCTATTCCCCATTTGTCTGCATGTTCTTAATTTGTTGTGTAACCACCTGAAGTGTTAACCAATTTGTTCTCTGCCTCAGAAACATACTAGAGTCCAGCTGTCATCCTGTTTCCCTATCCCTATATCAGTCGAAGCAAAACACTCAAGAGACACAGTATGGCTTTACCTCCTTCATCTTTGTTCCGGGCCCTGGAGGGAGAGAGAAGGATCGCCCATGTGCACAGAGACATGAGTTCTCGGTCTTTTCTCGAATAGCAGTTTCTTAATGAATTATACAGTCATTTTATAGGGAGGGGCATCCAGATAAAGCAACATACATATTGTAATGGTCACCCAATCAATCAGCGAGCATCAATAGTAAAGATTAAGTCATCTACTGTTGCACAATGATTGTTCTTAGCCTTGTTAACTGACTTTACATACTGAATGCTTCTTCATCTTGGTAAATTGCTCTACATAATGAATGCTTTTCCACCTTGTTAACCAACTACCCTTGCCTCTAGTACCTCTTTGTTTCCTGCACATTCTTATCTGAGACATGCGAGCTGAACCTTTTGTTTCACAAAACTCAAAACATAACTCTTTCCCTACCTGCTCATACCCTATATACATTTTCACAGCCACTGTTGAAACCCAGAGTTCAAACTTGCGCAGTGACACTTCCTGCACGAGTTCACCTGAATCATGAGAAATATCCACCAGTGCCCATATGCCAAAGAATGAGCATTCCACTTAGCCATCGTCTCCTGCCATACCTTACTGTAACATTATTTTGAATTATTAACTATAAACTAGAGGGATTAGTTAAAGTTTTATGCCTTAGCTATAAATCAGTGCCCTCTGCTTTATTACTTTAGAAATGTGCATTTTTCAAAATTATTGGAGTAGAAACAGTCCCAATACGAACTGGTTGACAACAAAATCAACTCATTATGTTCTTGTTGTCACTGAACTTTCCTTGAAACTCAACTGGGCTTTAGGAAAGGAGATCTTTCACGCATCGAAATCTTCCTATCCATCCCAGAGAATGGGCAGACTACCTGACTTACCAGGAACAGTTTTATTATTGTATTAACCTTAAGCTAACAAAATAACTTCATTTAAACCCTATAATTCCTCATCTCATTTTCTTCCTATTTTTACTTCCTTAAGTTTTAAGTTTTACTATTTTCTAATCAAACCTATTCTCTCCTCCTTCTCCTTACTGAAAGAGAGTGTTTTAAATCACCATTTACAGAGGAACCTTGATTATCCGAACGAGGTGGGCGGGCATTATTTCATTCAGATAATTGATTATTTGGTTAATTGATTCAATGCCTTTCTTCTGGGGCTCGGAGTTTTCTGTTCAGTCTGCTACCCGTTCAGGAGACTAGGCACACCGCACGCAAGCCCCCACCCCACCCACCACCTCCGCCCGCTCCCCCCCCACCTGCCCCCCCAAACCTGTCCAACACCACTCCCCCATCCGCAGCCACACTCTCTGGGGTAGCCAGAATTTTCTTGATCAAGTTTCTGGGCATTAGGAACAGGAAATGAAAACAGATTTTTGTAACTGCTGATTTCCTGATGTGCAAATGTAAAAGACCAGTTGAAGGAAGCTTACTGTTGAGACTAAAAGAGTGTATTAATCATTTAAGGTAGCAGGACAGATTGAGAAAGTAGTTATAAGCGCAGGGGCTTTACAAAAAGGAACACAAAGCACAAATGTAAGGAAAGCATGCTAGCAACGTGTTCATCGGAAAAGTTCTCTTATGCAAGAAATGGTTAGGATATGGAATGCACTGTTTGAGACAGATTCATTTATGGGTTTCACAAGAATTGGATAGCTATCAGAGGAGACAGATTGTAAAGCTGTGGGGATAGGAGGATAGAGTAAGACCATCAGAGCAACTCCTGCAAAAAGTTGGAACATACAATGGGATGAATGGTCTCCAGTGTTGCAACCAGTCCATGATTCTATGAGAGCATACCTTCTTACATTTGCTTCCATCCTTTCTATGAACCAAAAAGCAAGCAAACTTAGCAAACAATAACTGGGTTCTGAGTAGATTGGGTAATAAGGAGTAGAATCTTGCAGCAATTTTGAAGTTATTGCTGGCCAGCATTTATATTTATTTTTATTCTCTTTCATCCCTTGTGCCAATTATTTTGATTTGCAGCTGCGTGTATGGACACAACTGAAGGAGCAACGTGGGGAGGTATGAGAGGTATTCTGTGCCTACCTGCCACTGCTTGCACAGTCAAATGGACACACTGGTGACCTGAGCTCAAGGCAATGCAGAAACTCCAACTGTGAACGTAGGTTGTGATAATAGGCCCATGGTACAGATGTAGAGAGTAACTGAACATTCATGATGCCTGTTCACAGCACGTTCATGGTACTATCCAAAAGGCAATATCAGCCAGTAGAGTCTAATTGGCCATGCCATTGTACTCACAAGTAATGCTGCATTTAACTGGCAGCAGCTTGTCGCTTCACAGTCCCCACAGAGCCCACAGTAGCAGTGTAGAACTCTGTCACAATGCTGCTTATGTGCACAGTGGGGCTGTCACAGCAAGTGACAGAACTAGTTCACTGTAATTTCAAGTTGCATTTCCTGAGTTTTGGTTGCTACTTAATACCTAGCATTTTACCTGCTAAACAACTGAAGGTATTTCTAAAGGCTTATGTCCAACAAAGTGTTATGCTTTCTCCAACTTACTAGCAGAATACTGGGCTGTTTAATCCCCTACTTTCAATTAAACAAAGAAGCCGTTAGTACTGTACTATAGGTCCTCAAACAGTCAGCGTGCAACTGAGTAACAGATATCTAGTCAATTCAACACGGGATGTAAAATTAATATGGCCATTATAGTAGGGTATTTCAAATACCTGAATACTAATTGAGATAATCATAGTATAAAGGGAGATTAGAGGGAACAGATTTCTTGAAATGTATTCAAGAGAGCTTTTGGCATCACCATTAAAATGATCCTACAAAGAATGATGCAGCACCGTCTTTAATTCTGGGGAAATAAGGCCAGATGTTCAAGGTGACAGTGGGGGGTGCATTTTAATAACAGCGATCACAACAACATAGGCTTTAATTTTGTTATGGAAACGGAGAAAGATGGTCCACAAAAAAGGGTTTTTGATTAGGGAAAAACAGATGATTTTATTAAAATAAGGCACGTCTGGCCAAAACAGAGTGGGACAGCTATTCGAGGGTTGATCTACAGCAGAAGACTGGGAGGCATTCAAAAAGGTGCACATGGGGAATGGAGGAAGAGTAGATGGATGTCTAGGAGTTTTCAGAACTAGATAAAAAGAATAAGAGAGAAGTATATCAGGTAGAAAGGGAGCAAAAGCAATTAGGAGAGCAAAGAGAGAACACTAACAGGCAAGATTAGGAAGATACCCAAGATATTCGACAAATATATCGAGGGTAAGAGAATGACAAGGGAAGGAGTAGGACCATGGAGGCAATTGGTTCATTAAGCTAGAGAATACTGGTAGAGTATTAAATGATTATTTCACATCAGTCTTTACTTGGGAGAAGGAGGATACAAGCACAGAATTTGAGACGATGGACTGTGAAGTTCTTGAATACATTGATAGGAGATGTCAGGAGGTATTGGAGGCTTTGCCAAATTTAAAAGTGGACAAAACCCCAGGGCTTGATGAGTTGTATCCCAGGTGACTGTAAGAGACTATGTTGGAAATTACAGGGGCTATTACCTAAATTTTTAAATTGTCTCTGGCCACAAGGAAGGTGCTCAGAGGTTTGGAGTATAAGTTGTGGTTCCACTTTACAAGAATGTCACGGAATCTTAGAATCCTGACAGTGTGGCAGCTGGCCATTTGGCACTGACCCTCTGAGCAGCATCCCACCAGACCCACCTTTTCTACTCTATCCCTCTAAAACTGCACTTCCCATGGCTAACCCACCTAGCCTGCACATCCCTGAACACCATGGGCAATCCACCTTTGGATACATGAACACCTGGAGGAAATCCACATAGACACAGGGAGAACATGCAGACTCCACACAGATATTCACCCAAGGCTAGAATCAAACTCGGGTCCCTGGTGCTGAGGGACCAGTGCTAGTCACTGAGCTTCCATGGCGCTCTGGTCTATCCTTACCATACTGGCAGAAAAAAACCAGCAATTACAGGCTGGTGAGTCCAACATCAGTGGTAGGGAAACTATTGAAGAAAGTAAATCTCCATTTAAAGAGACAAGGTTTGAAATAGGCATAGTCAGCATGGGCCTGTCAGAGGGAGGTCATGCCTAACATATCTGGCAGAATACAAGGTGGTGTTTGGATGAGGGTTGGGCAGTTGATGTAAGTTATATGGATTTCGGCAAGGCCCTTGACAAGGTCCACATGGTAAACTGATAAAGAAGGTAAAAGCTTGTGAGATTCAGGGTAACTTGGCAAGATGGATCCAAGGTTGGCTTAGAGATAGGACGGTTGTAGAATATTTGTGTAACTGAAGAGCAGTGCGCAATGGCGTGCCAGAGAGATTACCGCTGTAATTTATAAATATCACAAATAAAGTACTGCTTGCAATATTCATAAATGGTTTAGAGGAGAATGTGTGGGGGGAGGATGACAAGTACGTTTGTGGATGACACAGATTGGTTAGGTGGTTGACGGTGTTACGTTACAGAACGAAATAAACAGCTTGATTAGATGGGCAGATCAGAGGCAGATGGAATTTAACCCTGACAAATGCAATGCGATGCATTTTGGAAAAAGGAACAAGACAAGGTAGTACTCAATGTATGGGAATATACAAGGAAACTCAGAGGAATAAAGGAATATTGAGAGTGCTGGTCCACAGATCCAAGGTAGAAGGACTGGTATTACGACACAGTAAATCCCTCTACTAATTTAAACATGACACACAGAAAAGCTCACCTCGCGCTATAATCTGTTAAATTTTGAGAGGCAAAGAACTATCCCAGATCTCACTATTTAAAGTAAAAATTAACAATTTTATTCGTTAAATCCAAAAGAGATCATTAAAACAACTACTTATAACTCCTTTCTCTTAAATCTTTTATCTCCCACTCTACAATACTGGTCTGATAAAAAAAACCCTAATTAAGATTTACAAAAAAAACATGTTTCAAAACCAGCCAGCTGTCGATTCTCCTGTGTAGACTTCCCTCTGTATATTTTCCTGGGTCGTATTTTCTTTGGTCTTCTGCTGCACAACTTTTCTTATTGACAGGTACCTTACAGAGTCGAAGGGCTCCTGCCCGAAACGTCGATTCTCCTGCCCTTCGGATGCTGCCTGATCTGCTGTGCTTTTCCAGCACCACACACCCTGACAGTGGTGTCTAAAATTATGAATAGCACGGACAAGGTAAATAGAAAACAGCTGTTCCCCTTAGTCGACAGCTCAATAACAAGGCATCACAATTTTCAGGTGAAAAGTAGGAGGTTTAAAGGAGATTTAAGGAATGGCTTTTGAATTGAATTTAGTTTATTGTCACATGTACCGAGGCACAGTGAAAAGCTTTGTCTTGCGAGCATTACAGGCAGATCACAGAGTTAAGTAGCATAGATAGTAAATAATAGGTAAACAGTTGCAAAATCAAAAACACGGGTACAGGCGAACGTAAGAGTTTGAGAGTCCATTCAGTATTCTAACAACAGTTGGGTGGAAAATATTATGAAACTGGCTGGTGTGTGTTCAGGCTTCTGTATATTCTCCGCGGTTGTAGAAAAACATTACCAGGGTGGGATGGATCTTTGAGAATGCTATCCTTGACAGCGGGCCTGGTAGATGGATTCTATAGATGGGAGGTTGGCCTTTGTGATTGTCCGGGCAGAGTTCACCACTCTCTGATCTTGAATGGTACAGTTGCCACACCAGATAGTGGTACATCCAGACAGAATGCTCTCCATGATCCACCTATAAAAGTTGGCAAGGGTATTTGCTGTCATGCCAAATTTTCGCTGCTGCCTGAGGAAGAAGAGACATTGTTGGGCCTTTGTAACCAGTGTGTCCACACGAAGAGTCCAAGAAAGCTTGTTGGGGATGACCACTCCCAGGAGCTTGACACTCCATTCCTTCCACCTCTGTGCTGTTAATGTGTAAGGGGACAGGAGTAAAATCCCACCGAAAATCAAGAATGAGTTCCTTGATTTTGCTGGCATTGAGAGCTAGGTTGTTCCATTTTTCCAGGTCTTCCACCTCCTGTCTGTAGTCTGTTTCTTCATCATCTGAGATTCGACCGACTATGGTGGTGTCATCAGTGAACTTGTAAATGGCATTAGTCTGGTATTTGGCAACGCAGTCATGGGTATACAGCGAGTACAGTAGGGGGCTGAGTACACACTCCTGTAGGCTCCAGTATTGATTGTGGCCTGTGGGTCAGGAAACGGAGGCCCCAGTTGCATAGAATGGGGCTTTAACTCTAACCTAGAACTCCTCACCAAATGCCGCCCCTTCTAGCTATCATGGGAATTTACCGCTGCTATACTAACTGCTGAGTACATATCACCACAAGCAAAGGTTGAGGAAGCTCTGGTTGTGCTGTACTCCAACACTAACACTCTGGAGACGGAACACCCAGAGGCCCTCTGAGTTGTAACTGGCGACTTCAATCAAGCCAATCTAAGGAAGATGTTGCTCAAGTACCACCAGAACATTACCTGCCCCACCACAGGCCCGAACATTTTAGACCAGTACTACACCACTGTGAAGGATGCCTACCACTCCATCCCCCGCCCTCATTTCAGGAACTCCGACCACAATGCTGAGCTTCTTCTCCCGGTTTACAGGCAAAAGCTCAAGCAGGAGACCCCCTCACAGATACAGATCCAGTGCTGGTCGGAGGAGGCACCTTGGGTGAGTACACTACCACCGTCACAGGCTTTATCAGCAAGTGTGTGGAGGACTGCATACGGAGAAAGTAAATCCGGGTGTTCCCCAACAGGAAACCCTGAATGAATCAGGACACACAGAACCTGCTAAAAACCAGGTGTGAGGCCCTCAGATCAGACCCACTCAAATATAAGGAACGTTTGTAATTTTTATTAATGACTTGGATGAGGGGATTGAAGCATGGGTCAGCAAGTTTGCAGACGACACAAAGGTTGGAGGCGTCGTTGACAGTATACAGGGCTGTTGTAGGCTGCAGCGGGACATTGACAAGATGCAGAGATGGGCTGAGAGGTGGCACATGGAGTTCAACCTGGATAAATGAGAGGTGATGCATTTTGGAAGGTCGAATTGGAAAGCTGAGTACAGGATTAAGGATAGGATTCTTGGCAGTGTGGAGGAACAGAGGGATCTTGGGGTGCAGGTACATAAATCCCTTAAAATGGCCACCCAAGTGGACAGGGTTGTTAAGAAAGCATATGGTGTTTTGGCTTTCATTAACATGGGGATTGAGTTGAACAGTCGTGAGATCTTCTTGCAGCTCTATAAAACTTGGGTTAGACCGCACTTAGAATACTGCGTCCAGTTCTGGTCGCCCTATTGTAGGAAAGATGTGGATGCTTTGGAGAGGGTTCAGAGGAGGTTTACCAGGATGCTGCCTGGACTGGAGGGCTTATCTTATGAAGAGAGGTTGATTGAGCTCGGACGTTTTTCAATGGAGAAAAGGAGGAGGAGAGGGTATACAAGATAATGAGAGGCATAGATAGAGTCGATAGCCAGAGACTATTTCCCAGGGCAGAAATGGCTAACGAGGGGTCATAGTTTTAAGCTGGTTGGAGGAAAGTATAGAGGGGTTCTTTACACAGAGCTGAGAGAGCATGGAATGCGTTGCCAGCGGCAGTTGTGGAAGCAAGGTTATTGGGGACATTTAAGAGACTGCTGGACAAGCATATGGTCACAGAAATTTGAGGGCGCATACATGAGGATCAGTGGTCGGCACAACATTGTGGGCTGAAGAGCCTGCTCTGTGCTGTACTATTCTATGTTCTATGAATCCAAGTATGACCTCTGCAGAGCCATTAAGACGGCCAAGGACCAATACCGATCCAAACTAGAGACCCAGACCCCGATGACTATGGTAAAGGACTGAATGACAACACAAGTTCTAAAAAGATTCAAGCAAGATAGCAGATGATGACATATCCTTCCCACATCGTCTCAACACCTTCTATGCTTGCTTTGAGCAGAATTTCGGCAGAGAGGATGGTGAGGGTCTAGAATACATTGCCTGGGAGAGTAGTTAAGGCTAGAAACCTCAATTTTTAAATAAGTATTAAGATGATACTTGGTCATAACATTCAAGGCTGTGGCCTAGTACAAGAAAATGGGGAAGTATAAGCAGTAGTGTGTTTTTGATGGTACAGGCCTGATTGGCCAAAGGGCTTCTTCTATACTATATATTCTATGATACTAAGCTCCACCTCCACCTGAACAGTGTCAATTACATTTGGACAGCAGACAATAGCTAGGCAAAAGTGGCAGGAGACCAGAGGTGGGACCATGGCAATAGTCCCAAAAAGGATTTGGAGGAGGAGGGATGGGGGATAGACAATGCATTCGGGAAGGAAGGAAACACTGGGACCCTGGCCTCTTTGTGAGAAACAGAACCACATTTGCTCCTTCCATGCAAGGGTACAAAAAAAATTACTGATCTTTTTGGATCCCTGTAAGTTGCTCCTTTGAGTCTTTTGCTCCATATGAGGTCACACTAAAAGGCAAATGCAGCTGCCAAAAAATCAAAGTCTAAATCATACCACTAGATGCTGACTTGTATTTCAAAGTGCTCCTCAACCACATAATACAGAGCTGGCTGTCCAGAATGAGTATTTTCAAATGCTGCACTGTGCAACACCAGCCAAGATACTGTGAGTAGGTTGCAAAAATTTTAACATCTGGCATGCTGTTTTCATAGTGTGTATGCATATTTGATTTCAAGGGTTAAAAGGATTTCAGAATTTGTATCCCCAGGTAGGTGGTGACTCTTGAGGCACACATGGATCAATAGTTGGACCCCAGCTATTCACTATATGTGGGGATCTGTTGAGCTCAGTGGGTTGGATGGTTGGTTTGTGAAGCAGTGTGACGCTGACAGCATGGGTTAAGTTTCCACACCAGCTGAGATTACCATGAAAGACTCTCCTTTTCATCCTCTCCCCTCACCTGAAGTATACTGGCCCTCAGATTAATTCACCACAATCCTTCTCTCATGAGAGAGCAGCCTTATGATCTGGTAAGAGTATGGCAGCGTGACTTATATAAGATGCAGATGATACAAAGCTGTGCGATGGACAGTAAGCCATAAGGAGAATGCAAGGAACCTCAGTGTGGTACGGAAAAATTAAGTTAAATGGCAGATGCAGTACGAGGGTAAATATGAGTTAATCCACTTTGACAGCAAAGTGAGGAAGGCAGATTTTCTGGATGGCGAAAGATTGTGAATGATGGAGGTGCAATGAGACCTGGGTGTCCTCATACACCAGTCATTGAAACTAAGGATGCAGGTGCAGAAGCTCGAGAAGGCAAACAACCTCCATAGCAAGAAGATTCAAGTACAGAAGCAGGGTTGTCTTGCTGCAACTGTACAGATCCTTAGGAAAACCACTCGGAGTAATCTGTACAGTTTGGCCTCCTTATCGGAGGACGGATGTTCTGGCTATTGAGAGGTGCAAAGAAGATTTAGCAGATTCATTGCTGGATGGCAGGACTGACTTACAGGGAGTGTTTAAATCAGTTAGGACTACATGCATCAGAGTTTAGAATAATGAGGGGGAATCTCTCGGAAACCTATGATTCATTAACAGGATTAGTGAGGGTAGAAGTAGGGAGGATCTTCTCAATGACTGGTGAATCCACAACTAGAATCCACAATGGCTTTTAAATCAGAGATAAGGAGAAATTTGTTTTTTTAAATTTCTTCCTCCAGATTGGTGAGCTGTGGAATCCTGTCACAGAAGATTTGAAGTCAAACACTGAAGACTTCCAAGAATTATGTAGATATAGTTCTTGGAACAGAGCGGTACAAACAGAGTAGTTGGAGTTGAATGATCAGCCATGATCTTCTTAAATAGCGGAGCAGGCTCAAAAGACCAATGGCCTAGTTCCGTTCCTATATCAGGTTTCCTACTCTGATACTTCTCTTTAAACTGGTTCTCTTTCTTTGAACTTTAATTGCAGATATTACATTTAAATTAGGTTTAGGTACAAATATCAAACTGTGGCAGCAGATATAAAGTTTGTGTTCAAACCAGATGTATCCTGTTTTGAATGGACCTCACTTCCTGACCCTTCTCAACATCAAACAAAAAAACCAGTAAATTCATGAAAAGCATGCTAAAACTAAAGCATTTCATGTTAACTCCCTATAAAAACACTGTACTATTCACATAAGAGTAGTCCTTTAAGCTCCAAGTTGTACCTTCTCCAAAGTTTTGTGCACCATATCATTGCTGAGGGTGGCCAAAAGTGAATGCAATATTTCGGTGATTAAAGTATTTATAAAATTACTACACTGAAATGTTCAAATGTATGATCAAATTCCAAACATAAGCATGAAGCCAAACTTCTGTTATTGAATGAGTAATAGGTAGTGCTATCAGACAAGGCTTTGAAAGTAACTGCTGAATAACTTTTTAAAAATATATAACAAGTTGTAATGACCTGGGGAGCACTGTTCACAAGGATAGTGGAAATTGAAATCAGTGGTTATTTTCTAAGGTAATAAGCTTTCTGGGATTGGAGGATCGAGAAAGGCAAATGCGACTTACTGGATAACTCTGCAGGGATGCTGGCCTAGAATCCATGGGTCAAATGGCCTCCTGCGGCATAAAAGACTCCATATTAATTTTGAAAACAGTTGCCCTCTTCGTCAGTGCAGAAAGGAATCTCAAACACTCGTCGGATTTCTTCTTGTACAAAGTAAGTCACCCATCCCTAACCTTGACTGTGATCATAACAACATAACGGACAATAGTAAAATCTTTCTGGTTTGTGACCCCTCGCACCACACCCACTGCACCACCAGTACAGCACTGTTAACCGTGTTTGAACTTAACACAGTTGGTCAGGATTGCGATATTACAGCAACTTGTCGCCGAATATTTCAATTCGTCTGATATGTTATCTTATATTAAATCTGTATCAGCTTTCTTGTCACAACGGATTTGAATGCAAGCAAATACAGCAGGGTGAGGAAATATTACACTACTACAACCTCGAGTAATGACCATAAAGTATTCTCACACTTCAAACAGCGTAGATCGCTGACAAATTAACCATATACTATCCCACGTGCACACAGCTAAGAGATAATTTCCAATTATCGATTTAAAACGAAGCGATGTGATACTATAAGTCCCAGAGCGCAACGAGAGCTCTGACAGTTGAGTACTTCCTAAATTTAAAGCAGGCATCGGTTTTCCATTTTCATATTCAGTTTGGGCAACTGGCTATACTTACACACTAAACAATATTTTGTTGCTGTTGATTTATCAACAGAAAAAAATGTCAAACCACGTGGCAGGCAAATTGCCATAAACGAAAATCGCCGAAGACGTTCCTCCGGTTTTCCTGACGAGATCTCAAGCCGATTCGAGGCCGATTTGGTCTCTTTCTTCGCAACCTCCTCATGAAGCGAAAGCAAAAAGTTCCAGACGACCATCCTTAGTTCCCCCAACAGCAATAGCAGTCAAGAGACCGGGTGTGCAGCGTGTGTGCCGGTGCTTACCTGCGGGTTCCTGCCGTTCCTCAGACTGCTAGCATGGCCATTCTCGCTGCTGGCAGTGTCCTGGCCTTGGTCCTGGTGCCAACGCCGCTCCATGGCCCCCAGGTTCGGCGCGAATCAGTGAGTCAGTCAATGTATGAACCTCTCTCGGTGTATCCGTTTTGTGTCACTGTATCAATCTCGCTCAATGTATCCGATTATGTGTGACAGTAACAATCTCTCTGACCCCGCTCCACCTTCGAACACAGGCATGTAGCCTCAGTGACGTCGGCTCGAGACACGGGGGCCGTTCCTCCGCAACCGCAATGATTGACAGCCACGGGCTCCCCTCCGGGTAGGCGGGCACTGACTGCAGGCGGGGCCAAGGCTCCGCTCGTGCCTCCCATTCACTGTTTGCACTGCTCCTGTTCCCCATCTGACCGCTACACGCACAAAACCTTGAGCCAGTGCCTCCCAAATTTTCCATCCTCCCACTGCGACCCCATTTTGAGGACAAAACCTAAAGGGAGAGCTCTGCAGCATTTCTTGCTGCCTGCCAGTTTGAGATCCCTCAGGCTCCGTGTTGCAGCGTTCAATTTGGGCTGCCCATCCCTAAAGCAGTCCTTCCAGTGGGAAACAGCCCCCAGACTTGTGTTCCTTTCCATGAGGCGAATAAAATCCAATAACTTCGCTGAAACCAATTTCCCTCAGCATGGCAACCAAGACCCTTTGAGGTCAGCGCCCATGGAGGAACTTGCCACATATTAAAGGTGGAGAAAGTGAGGACTGCAGATGCTGGAGATCACAGCTGAAAATGTGTTGCTGGAAAAGCGCAGCAGGTCTGGCAGCATCCAAGGAACAGGAGAATTGACCTTCTTCAGGAATGAGGAAAGTGTGTCCAGCAGGCTAAGATAAAAAGTAGGGAGGAGGGACTTAGGGGAGGAGCGTTGGAAATGCTATAGGTGGAAGGAGGTCAAGGTGAGGGTGATAGGCCGGAGTGGGGTGGGGGGCGGAGAGGTCAGGGAGAAGATTGCAGGTTAGGAAGGTGGTGCTGAGTTGGAGGGATTTGACTGAGACAAGGTGGGGGGAGGGGAAATGAGGAAACTGGAGAAATCTGAGTTCATCCCTTGTGGTTGGAGGGTTCCGAGGCAGAAGATGAGGCGCTCTTCCTCCAACCGTCGTGTTGCTATGGTCTGGCGATGGAGGAGTCCAAGGACCTGCATGTCCTTGGTGGAGTGGGAGGGGGTGTTGAAGTGTTGAGCCACGGGGTGGTTGGGTTGGTTGGTCCGGGTGTCCCAGAGGTGTTCTCTGAAACGTTCCGCAAGTAGGCGGCCTGTCTCCCCAATATAGAGGAGGCCACATCGGGTGCAGCGGATACAATAAATGATGTGTGTGGAGGTGGAGGTGAATTTGTGGCGGATATGGAAGGATCCCTTGGGGCCTTGGAGGGAAGTAAGGGGGGAGGTGTTGGGCGCAAGTTTTGCATTTCTTGCGGTTGCAGGGGAAGGTGCCTGGAGTGAAGGTTGGGTTGGTGGGGGGTGTGGACCTGACGAGGGAGTCACGGAGGGAGTGGTCTTTTCGGAACGCTGATAGGGAAGGGGTGGGGAATATATCCCTGGTGGTGGGGTCCGTTTGGAGGTGGTGGAAATGACAGCGGATGATACGCTCTATATGGAGGTTGATGGGGTGGTAGGTGAGGACCAGTGGGGTTCTGTCCTGGCGGTGGTTGGAGGGGCAGGGCTCAAGGGCAGAGGAGCGGGAAGTAGAGGAGATGTGGTGGAGGGCATCGTCGATCACGTCTGGGGGGAAATTGCGGTCTTTGAAGAAGGAGGCCATCTGGGTTGTACGGTATTGGAACTGGTCCTCCTGGGAGCAGATGCGGCGGAGACGAAGGAATTGGGAATATGGGGTGGCGTTTTTACAGGGGGGCAGGGTGGGAGGAGGTGTAGTCTAGGTAGCTGTGGGAGTCGGTCGGTTTATAGTAAATGTCCGTGTTGATTCGGTTGCCCGAGATAGAAATGGAAAGGTCTAGGAAGGGGAGGGAGGAGTCTGAGACGGTCCAGGTGAATTTGAGGTTGGGGTGGAAGGTGTTGGTAAAGTGGATGAACTGTTCAACCTCCTCGTGGGAGCACGAGGCAGTGCTGATACAGTCATCAATGTAGCGGAGGAAAAGGTGCGGGTTGGTGCCAGTGTAGCTACGGAAGATGGACTGTTCCACATATCCTACAAAGAGGCAGGCATAGCTGGGGCCCATGCGGGTGCCCATGGCTACTCCTTTGGGGAGACAGGCCGCCTACTTGCGGAACGTTTCAGAGAACATCTCTGGGACACCCGGACCAACTAACCCAACCACCCCATGGCTCAACACTTCAACTCGCCCTCCCACTCCACCAAGAACATGCAGGTCCTTGGACTCCTCCATCGCCAGACCATAGCAACATGACGGTTGGAGGAAGAGCGCCTCATCTTCTGCCTCGGAACCCTCCAACCACAAGAGATGAACTCAGATTTCTCCAGTTTCCTAATTTCCCCTCCTCCCACCTTGTCTCAGTCAAATCCCTCGAATTCAGCACCGCCTTCCTAACCTGCAATCTTTTTCCTGACCTCTCCGACCCCACCCCCACTCTGGCCTATCACCCTCACATTGACCTCCTTCCACCTATCGCATTTCCAATGCCCCTCCCCAAAGTCCCTCCTCCCTACCTTTTATCTTAGCCTGCTGGACACACTTTCCTCATTCCTGAAGAAGGGCTGATGCCCGAAACGTCGATTCTCCTGCTCTTGGATGCTGCCTGACCTGCTGCACTTTTCCAGCAACACATTTTCAGCACATATTAAAGGTACCCGGTCATCTAACACAGTCAGAAACTTGCCGTATAAACTGAATGATATGGACGGACTGGCAGATGTGCTGAACCGTGCAAATAGGATTTAATCCTGAAAAGTATGACGAATTTTTCTTTGGGAGGACTGACAAGACAAGAGATTATTGAATGAGAGGATCAGAGGAAGTTCAGAGGATCAGCAGGACCTTGGTGTGCATGTCCATAAATGCTTCTACGCAGCAGGATAGGTAGATAAGTTCGCTAAGAAAACATATGAGATACTTGAATTTATTAGTCAAGAGGGTTATGGTGGAGCTCTCTATACTGTTTGCTAGACTATATCTGGAGTACTGTACACAGCTCTGGTTGCTGCACTATAGGAAGGATATGTTTGTACTAAAGAAGGTACAGAAGATATTCTGGATCAATTCTATTGTGAAGAGAGACTAGATAGTTGGAGTTGTTTTCCTTAGAGCAGAAAAACTGAGGGTGGATCAATTAGCAGTTAGGCAAATGCAAAGTTTGCACTCATTTTGAGAGGATGAGAATATTAGATCAGCAGTGGACTACTGAGACAGTATAGGACTCTGGTCAGACTGCATTTGGAATATTGAGAGTAATTTTGGACACCATATCTAAGGAGAAGTGTACTGGCTTTGGAGGGTTCCAGAGGAGGTTTACAAGAAAGATTGCAGGATGAAAGGCTTGTTATATGAGGAGTGGTTGAAGACTCTGGGTCTGTACTCAGTGGAGTTTAGAAGGATGAGGAGAGATCTCAATAAAACTTAGAATACTGAGAGACCTGGATAAAATGGATGCAGAGATGTTTCCATTAGTTGGAGAGACTAGGAGCTGAAAGCACAGTCTCAGAGTGAAAGAGAATTGAGATAAGGAGGAATTTATTCAACCAGAGGTTGGTGAACCTGTGGAATTCATTGCCGCAGAAGGCTGTGGAGGCAAGTTATTGAGTGTATTTAAGATAGAGATAGATTGGTTCTTGATTAGTAAGGGGATCAAAGATTATGGGGAGAAGGCAGGAGATTAGGGTTGAGAAACATATTAACCATGATTAAATGGCAAAGCATATTTTATGATCTTATGGATCTGATTGAGTTATATAAAATTCTGAGGGCAATAGACAAGGTAGATAAAGAGAAACATTTCCCTTTAGTAGAGGAACCAATGGTTTGAGATAAGGAGCAGGAGGTTTACAGCAAATTGAAGGAAAAATGATTCCACCCAGAAGGTTGTTGGTATCTGGAACTTGTTGCCTAAAAGTTTAGTACAGGAATGAATCCGCAAGGCATTTTAGAACGATTTACATGAGGCATAAAAGGCTACAAGCAAATGCAGGGCAATGTGGTTAGATATGTTTGATGACCAGCGTTGAGATGATATGACAAACAGCCTATAAAGATTCTCTCACTCTATATTTCTAAACACAACTGTGGAAATAAGCGAAAAGCAGATGGAGAGCAGAATTCTGAGTTGAGAACCTAACCACCCCACCCCGCCACCTTCCTATTAACCTCTCTGCCCAAACACCTGTGGCTGCAGAATTGGGTTGAGATCCTGAGGGATCCTGATTGTGAAGCCCAGCTGGTCATTTTCGGTTCGAGGGACTTACATTGACAAAGATGAAGATGAAACTATTCACACTGGGGAGACTGATGCAAATTTAGTGATTGTTTTGCACAACACCTCCAACAGTTTGTCAACCTGACCCCGGGCCACAAATTGCCCACTATTAGAATTTTTGGCCTATTTCCGCTCAGTCTTCCCTGTCCTTGACCTCCTTTATTATATCAGTGATGATCAAAGTCAACTCGAGGAATTGCATTTCATCATTCCTGATGAAGGGCTTATGTCCAAAATGTCGATTCTCCTGCTCCTTGGATGCTGCCTGACATGCTAAGCTTTTCCAGCACTACACTCCTCTTGACTTGTGGAATAGCAACTCAATTTTCAGTTTGGACTTTTTATCCTTCCAGCCTCAACATTGAGTTCAATCGTTTCAAATTGCAACTCCTGACTTCCATTTTTTTTAGATAGCAGCTATTGATAGTGATTTTCCTTTCATTCCTCAAGAAGTACACAGTAAAGTGCTTCTTTACTGTCTCATTATCAGCCAGATTTGCTCTGTGCCATCATTCTGTTAAGCATTCACTTTCTGCTGTCTCCCACACTGACTTAGATGTTCTCTTTTGTCACCCATTGTCCTCCTTTCCTTGCTTGAACATCTCTTCTAAATACATGTTTCGATCAATATTTGCGATATCTGAAATGTTTTGCTTTTGAATGATTATGGTTTGTGTATTAGTGACACTTATGCACCTGGGTGGTAACCTGTATGACTCCACTTTCAGCAAAGGATTCCTAAAGAGTCCCTTGGATTTTGACAAGTGCAATCAACATCTCAGTCTAATCCAAATAAACATCGATCCCAGATAATAGAGATGGACATGCAATCTATAATTGAAATTATGTATATTGTCTGGCAGATCTCTCACACCCATTCACTGATTCTCCACATGTAGTGGATACTGTTGGGAGGAAAAGTTATTTTTCTGTGTCTCAGCAGGGGGAGAAAATTGCAACCTCAGTGCAGTGAAGCTCTAGTGCTGAAATTGACCAACAATCACAACCATCTTCCTTTGGGCTTGGTATGACTCCAACCAACAGAGATTTTTCCCCTGATTACCATTGACTTCAGTTTTTCTAGGGCTGCTGATGCCACACTCTGTCAAATCCTACCTTGATTTCAGGGGCAGTCATTCTCACCTATGTAGTTGGCTCTTTTATCCATCTTTGGACCAAGGCTTCAATGAAGTCAGGAGCCAAGTGACTTTGATGGAACACAAACTGAGCAGTTTATTCTTTTGCAAGTGCTACTAGATGGCGCTGTTGATGATCCCTTCCATCACTTGATTGATGATGGAGAACAGACTGCGAGGGCGATAATAGGCAGTTTGGATTTGTCCTGCTTTTTGTGCACAATTCTCGACAGTGTAAGGTGAATACCAGTGTTCCAACAGTTGGCTGGGACATGAATTGTTTGGAAGCACTAGTCTTCAGTATTTTTTCTGGAATGTTGTCTAGGCCCATAGTCTTTGCAGTATCCAGTGCTTTAAACTGTTATTTGATACAATGTGAAGTGAATTAAATTGATTGAAGATTGGCATTTGTACTTTCTAGGTCACATGGACAGGACATACATAGCGATGGTGAACATAGAAACTAGGAGAAGGAGTAGGATCTTTAGCCTTTTGAGACTGTGATGCCATTCAATACGATCCTAGCTAATCCTCTATCTCCTTGCCATATTTTCATTTTCTCCCTAGAACCTTAGATGCCTTTAAAATCTAAACAAAATCTATATCTTCCTTGAATACATACAGTAACGTGGCCTGTTCAACATTCTGTGACAGCAAATTTCATAGGTTCTTGAGTGAAAATGTTTGTCCTAATTTCAATCCTAAATGGTTTATCTGCATCCTGAGACTGCGTTTGCTAATTGTAGACTTCCCAGTCAGGGAAAACATCCTCCCTGCATTTAGTCTGTCCAACCTTGTTGAACGTTTTTTTTTTAAAATCACTTGTAGTATGTGGGCATCGCTAGTTGACCAAAGTTTATTGCCCACGCCTAGTTTCCCCTTGAGAAGGTGGTGGTTGTAGTGATTGTAATGAGGTCAGCTAGCATTATAGAATATGAGTTCTCTGACTGGGGCTGTTAATCTGGTCCAATCAGTGAGCCCTGCCTGACTGATTTAAACAGGAGTGTCAGAGGTTCTGCTCACTCTGAGAGCTGGCTCTGAAGGAGTTGGATCAGTGTCATGGACTCTTCATTTATGTCAGGGGATTGACTCTGAGCTGGCTGGCCACAACCAGTGTATACTGCTGCTATTTGTTTCTGTTTGTTGGGGGAAGGGGAGAGAAACCTGGTTCCTGAACTGGCTGATCAATCCAGTCAGTTTGTTACCTGGTATTATTTTTTAGTGAGGACTGATTTCTAAACTGCCTGATCTTCACAGGTGTATTTCAGGTGTATTTCACTGGGAACTGTTGTTTCACTGGCTGGTCACAGCCTATGTGTTACTCCTTATTTTACTTTGAGAAAAGGACTGTACTGATTTTGTGGTAATGTATAGACCTTGCACTCTGGTTTTCTTTCTTTTTTGCATGTGTTTTCACATTTTTGGTGTTTAGACTGAGACCCTTTGAGAAAATGTGCCTTTTTAGATGAACTATTCCTCTGTGGGTAGGCTTAGCACTCTGTGGGTGGATTAGGCCTTGTAAAGACTGAATGCTTGTGTGTGTGCTGGGAAGTGAGCATTTGCTGCATGCCTTCGGGAGTGAACCAAACCCCGGTAGGTTAACTGCAACTTTACAATGGACTGTGTTCCTGTGAGTGGGCCTGGTTCTATGTGGATGGACTAGGCCTCTATGGAGATTGAACACCTGTGTGTGTGGTGTGGGGTGTGCACTTGCTGCCTTCTGGAATGGACTCTGCCTTTGGTTGTGGACTCTGTTTTTGGCAATGGATTCTGCATACTAGAGTGGACTCTATGTCTGACAATGCATTTTGTATACTGGAGTGACTCTGTTGCTGGGATTTGATTCTGCATTCTGAGGAGAACTGTTAATGGTAATAGACTCTGTGTACCAGAGGGAACTCTGTTTTTGGTAACTGACTCCGTCTTTTTGCATGTTGGGTTTAACACCAGCACTGTCTTGCGTGTCCCTGGGTTTGGCAGGCCTTACTGTGAGCTGGGAGGCTCACAGGCCATCCTGAAAGCTGTCACCCTGAGAGCCAAAAGGTGGGTAGGCTGTCCTGGGAACCGGAAGGTAGATGGGTAGGCCATCCCGATGCCAGTTGTCCTGAGGGCTGGAAGGTGAATAGGCAGCGCTGAGCGCTGTCATCCGGAGAAGGGCTATAGGTGGCCAGAAGGTATGTCAGAGCGGCTGAGAGCCAGAAAGTGTGTCAGGGCAGACTGAAATCCAGAAGGTTTGTGGGCTGCCCTGTGCACTGTTGTCTCAGGAAGGCAGACGAGCTGTTCTAGATGTGGCCTATTCCTCTTTCCTACGACAGCTGATTCAGCCTGGCAGCATGACTTTCTCTCATTCCTCATCGAGACCAAAGGAACCCCGCATTCGGTTTCATTACTAATGAAAAAAAACTTTGCACTAAACTGGTGTTGCTGCATGCCCCATTTTGGCCTGCTCAGAGATGTTTTAGCACCTATAGCATTCAGTAACAAAGAAATCCACCGTTATATTTTAAACTGAGATTGACCTTTGTTGAATCTGTGGTGAACGTTTTCACCATCACTGCAGACAATAACCGTTTAATTTAAATAATTTTCTCACATTGAATTAAAAGAGGAAATAATTCCTTCAACATAATTCACCATTCCCTCCTATTAGAAACTGCTCAGCATTGTTTTCCATTGTATACATAAATTGGAATGCTCGGTTAGCTTTATACAAATGGACTGTAAAATCTTGGGACCTTTGGTTTAACCTCATATTAGATATAGTGGCTAAGCCATTAGGGAGTCTCTTTTGGAACATGTTATGCCTTTTGTATTATGCATGTGGAATCAAAATATTCAGGCTGTCATAATTCCCTGCACTTCCCCAGAGTTTCTAGCAGTAGTCTGGTGGTGCCAACTAAAAAACAGTAGAGTCCTAGGTTTACCAGATTCCTGTCATTTCCAAGGCTTTCTGCATCTAAGATCAATGATGTAAGGTGTGACCCTGAAACCAAAGCCAGATTAGGAGCAGCATGTGTCACAAATTGCTGCTTTGGACTAGAGATTCCTCTGTTGAGTGATGACATGTTTGAGCAAAAACGTGATGGTGTTGGGTGGGGGGGAAGGGAGTTGAGTTACCTGAGGTTTTATAAAGCATTATAAAGTCAAATCAGCATATTTGTTCAAATCTTTAATAGATTGGACACCTTGCACGTAGATTCAAAGGAAGGATGATTGGACTCTCTGAAATTCTATGCTGCAGCATGGACAACAGCCTCCCCATATCTTCCATGCAGGCAGGTATGTACTGATCCTGATGTAACTACCAGAGTTAGGCAAGTAGATTGTCAGGATCATGTTTACCAAGCCTTGAAGCGTTGATGCTGAAAAAGATTTTTGGCTACTAAGGTCAATTGATATAATAAGATCAGAGTGAAATATCAACCCATTTTCCTCAACAAGCACCTTCCCCTGCCACCGCAGAAATTGCAAAACCTGCGCCCACACCTCCTCCCTCACCTCCATCCAAGGCCCTAAAGGAGCCTTCCGCATCCATCAAAGTTTTACCTGCACATCCACCAATATCATTTATTGTATCCATTGCTCTCGATGCAGTCTCCTCTACACTGGGGGACTGGATGCCTCCTAGCAGAGTGCTTTAGGGAACATCTCTGGAACACCCGCACCAATCAACCACACCGCCCTGTGGCTCAACATTTCAACTCCCCCTCCCACTCAGCTGAGGACATGGAGGTCCTGGGCCTCCTTCACCGCCGCTCCCTCACCACCTAATGCCTGGAGGAAGAACACCTCATCTTCTGTCTCGGAACACTTCAACCCCAGGGCATCAATGTGGACTTCGCCAGTTTCCTCATTTCCCCTTCCCCCACATCACCCCAGTTCCAAACTTCCAGCTCAGCACTGTCCCCATGACTTGTCCCACCTGCCTATCTTCCTTTCCACCTATCCACTCCACCTTCCTCTCTGACCTATCACCTTCATCACACCCCCATTCACCCATTGTACTCTTTGCCACCTTCCCCCACCCTCCTCCCTGACCTATCACCTTCATCCCCACCCTCATTCACCTATTGTGCTCTATGCAACTTTCTCCCCACCCCCACCCTCCTCTCATTTATCTGTCCACCCTTCAGGCACTCTGCCTCTTTCTTGATGAAAGGCTTTTGTCCGAAATGTCGACTTCCCTGCTCCTCGGATGCTGCCTTAAACTGCTTTGCTTTCCCAGCACCACTCTAATCCAGAATCTGGTTTCCAGCATCTGCAGTCATTGTTTTTACCTAGGGAAAAAGGGCTTTAAAACCTGTCAACATTTAGGGAAAACTGATGTTAACTCTTGGTTTAGATTAGAGTGGTGCTGGAAAAGCACAGCAGATCAGGCAGCATCCGAGGAGCAAGAAAATCGACATTTCGGGCAAAAGCCCTTCATCAGGAATGTTAACTCATGTTAACTCTTTTACTGCAAGAAAAAGCATTCAAAATAATGATTTTAGTAAGCTCATAATAAAACATACTCAAAGTAACAAGGACAAGTCTTTATGCAGTAACTTTCAAACCTATTCCTTCCTAAAGCACTTCATAGCCAATGAATTACTTTAAACTTCAATCACAACTGTGATATAAATAAATCAGTTTTTACACTAAGTTCACAAGAACATGTTAGGGAGTTGGTGACTATCAGAATCTGAATTTTCCCGAGATGCCAAACCAGACTGATGTAGCTTGAACTAGCATTGACCAGCATAATCCTGTTGCTCTTTATTATATATTGACACAGAATATCTCACATTCACCTGAATAGCTTGACAGGGCTTTGATTTAATATCTGAAGTACAGCTACACCAACAATATAATACTCCTTCAAAACTGTGCAGCACTGTCTTTGTAGATTACATATTTGATTCTTTTGAAATTGGCTTTGAACCCATAGCTTTCTGATTTGGAAGTAAAGGAACTGATACAGAACCAAAGTTAACAGTCATTTGGAATGCTAAGGAAATATGTGAAGGTGAAGTTATTTGCATTACTAATCTGTCTGCTGCATTTCAAGATAGCATTGGTTATTTCACCTTCTTCAATATTTGCTTAAATATGTTGCATTTCATTGAATGTTACTTAATTTGTGTGTCAATTAGGACTATGTTAAACTTGCACTGACTTTGAAATTATACTCCAGTATTTTGCAACTTATTACAAGTTATAAACTGCTGGCTCTTGAAAATGACAACTTCTTTTTCTGTTTCAGGCCAGACAACTAAAAGGTTATAAAACCTTTCAATTGCTTTTGAACTACATCTGCTGCCATTCTGTGGCAGCAGCAATTTATTGCAAATGAACCTAAGTTTCCCAAGTTTGCTCTTGGTGAGGAGCTGTCGCCTCTGTCATTGTCATATCCAACAGGAAGCAATCCCAAATGTAGACTCCAAGGTTGAGAAGATGAAGACTGGGACTTTTTCTTCCTTACATGGGGAAGGAATGGAAAGGCCAGATAATTGGATGGGAGATACCAGTTCCCTTCCTATATCCTCAGGAATTGAGATCTAGATGGGAAAGCACGGTGTTGCTTTTTCTGACCGAGAGCCAATTAAGGTTCCTAAGCGGTCAATTAGCAACCACTTGTAAGCCGCGATTCCCTCAAACCATGGTTTCAATCTGTTCGAAAAGATGGGAACCATGTCAACTGTCCTGTCTGCTACAACCAGGTGTTTTGCCCACCAGTTCGTTGTGAGGGGACAATTGATATTGTCCAATTTGCAGGAAATTGGGGCAAAGGCTATAGCCAAGTGGGTGGCTGCTGAAAACAATCTCACTGTGCTTGCCTCCAATCCCCTAACCCTGCCATTAACTCTGACGCTGAGCAGCCTGTGCCTTGGAAATGCTACTGTGTCCTCGAGAGGTATTGTGTTTACTCTGCTAATATGGACACTGATGCTGGGTTCTTACTGAAAACAAATATCAGAAAATTTATTTACAAAACAACATTACATCTCCATTATAGACATTGGTACAGGCTGGTCTCAAGCTGATTGACTAACTGACTTTCCTGAATGGAGGATTAGAATACAGTAGTGTAGTATAAAGTAGTGACTCTAGATGGAATTGATCCCTTCATACAAGAATATCACACAATGATATCATGTACTATCCTTAAAGGTATATGCATGCCTGCCCATAGATACAGATAGAAAGTGAGGTCTGTAGATGCTGGAGATCAGAGTCAAAAAATGTGGCGCTGGAAAAGCACAGCAGGTCAGGCAGTATCCGATGCTGCCTGATCTGCTATGCTTTTCCAGTGCCACACTTTTTGACTCTGACCATAAATACATGCAGTATTGCAACAGCTGCCAGCTGGTCTGATTGGCAGCTTTATGTGAGGCAGGATACTACTCTGCCAGGAGCTGACTGGCTGAAAAGCTCGTCAGACCTCAACTAAAAAGCATGATTAGCACTTGATATTGCAGGCCTTCTTGGTATTGGGTTGGTCGGTGTATGTCTTGTTTGTACCACCACCACCACCCTCTCACCCCCCCTCACCTACCCTCACTTAGACTAAAGAAGAGAAAATTCTGGCTGATGAACCAGGTCGCCACCACATTGCACATTCCCGCGACATATAATTAGACCTGGGAAATGGTGATATATCCAGACCTTCGAGAACAAAGAGAAGCTTGAGGAAGCTTGAGTAGCTGGAGAACACCCCCCAGGACTTTATGCATTTTAGACATAAAGGGTCACATTCTATTTGTACTGCCTTCTAAATCTCCCTATTATTAACACATAGAGTATCACACAAAAATATACGTTCAGTTTCAAAGGATATAGGCAAAGTATTGAATTGACAATGAGTAGCAGAACATTGTCAAGTAAAAGGCATGAAATGAATTATAATGATTTGTGCTGATTCCAGTGAGAACATTATTGACAAAGAAGATAATATGTCTTTTGGACTTTCCAACCTTTTTATGCTTTTAAGCCCATACATTATAAATCATCAATAAATGATTGTTTATTTTAATCATTTATGTAATAACAGATGGAGAAAAAGATAGGGAATCATTCCTTGTATTTAACTTATGGTATACTTAACCTATGAGCACTGAGTTTTGTAATGTTTGTCAATGTAGATAGCGATTACCTATATTTTGATCTGTATGAATGAAAATTAAATGTATCACACTGTAATATCAAGTAGTTTATGAGAGGTGGATATCACTGGCTAACCCATTTTTCACCCATTGTTCATTGTCCTTGAGAAGATGGTAGTAAGTTGTTCTTTGATAATTGCTGTCCATGTGGTGTGGTACACCCATGGGAGTGAGTGGGGACTGGGAGATACGGAAGGTACAGGCTATCGAACAAATGACAATGAAAAATAAATCATTGTGTAGTTTGAAGTCAGGATGACGTGAGGATCGGAGGAGACATTACAAGTAATGATGTGCCCTATTCTTTCATGTGGGAATGATTTGGAAGGTGCTTTTGAAGGGAAAATTGCTGCAGTACTTTTTGTTGGTGCTCCACACTATAACTACTGTGCATTGGTGCTGGGGGGAGTTAATATTTAAGGCCGTAGGTGGGGTCCCAATCATTGGCTGCTTCTCTGGGATACTGTGTGCTGTTGGAGCTGCACTCAACCAGGGAAATGGAGAGGATTCTATTACACTCCTGACTTGTACCTTTGTAGATGGTGGGTAGGCTTTGATGAGACAGGAAATTACTTTTTAACTGCGGATTTTCCATAAACCCTGTATTTAGAGACCTGGCCCTGTCAGATTTCCAGTGACCCCCAAGATGTTGATATTCAATGACATTATTTTTGCTGAATGCCTCATTATCAAGTGGAAAGGAATAGACTATCTTTTGTTGGAAATGGTCATTGCCTGGCGCTTGTTTGGCATGAATGTTATTTGACAGTTCTTGGCCTGCTCTCAATGTTCTCATCTTCTGTCCAGGCATGAACTACTTCCGTATCTGAGGAGTTGCTAGTGACACTGAACAGTATGCAATCATCAGTGAATATCCTCATTTCTGATTTTATGATGGAGGGAGGGTCATTGAAGCAGCTGAAGATATTTGGGCTAGGACACTACCTGAGGAACACCTGCAGACAAACCTTGAGACTGCAATGACCACAGCTATCTTTTGTTTTGGCTAGGTATCAATCCAATCACTGCAGAGGTTTCTCCTTGACTTCCATTGACTTCAATTTGCCACAACACAAGAAATAGGACCAAGTAGAGAGCATGTGACCCATTGATCCTTCACTGTAATTGATCATGGATGTCGGATTTAATTCCATATTCCTCATATTCCTTGATTTTTTGAGGCCTAACTCTGTCTATCTCAGTCTTAAATCTAGTCAGCAAAGGAAAATCCATGAGCTGCTGGAGTAGAAGAAATTTCTGGTTAACTCCGTCTTAAATGATCAAACGCTTATTCTGAGGTTGTTCGCTCCCCATCTGCCCCAAGTTTGAGAATCCCTAATCAGCAGAACAATGTACACAAGACCCTTTCAGAATCCTTTATATTTCATTGAGATTGCCTCTTAGTCTTCTCAAAGCTAGAGAATATAGGCCCAATTCTCTTAGCTTCTCATCGCTGGACTACCTTCTCATCTCAGGGACCAATCTGGTGTACAGCCTCCACAGCAAGTATATCCTTCCTTGAATTTGGGAATCAATTATGAAACCACACAGAATACTTAAGGTATGATCTCATGAACCATCAAAACCCTCTCTAATTATATTCTCATCCCCTTGCAAATATTACCGGTATATCATTTGCCTTCGGCTACAGTAATGGCAAACATGGCAAACACACAATATTCAACTTTCATCACCTAAGTTTAATACTTAGGACCTAAGTAATTTTCAATTAGTTCAATTCACTTCAGAGATGAAAGATTACCTGCTTGGTAACTGCATGTTAAAACAGTGGAGCTAGACTAAGGAATATACTAAATATTAAATACTAAATACTAAACTGAACACTAAATATTTACACCTTACAGTTTGACTCTTTCATTTTAATTTTGTTAATTACATTTCAAGTGTAATAGCTGTAACTGACTGAGAGAGGATTTAAAAGTCGAGGAACGGATCATTCTTTCCTCACCGTCTCATGCCAAATATTACATTTGGATGTGGTTAGTAGAGGATTAGTAGGGGATATGGTTAGTAGGTTTGCAGATGGCACCAAAATTTGTGGTGTAGCGAAGGTTACCTCCGAGTGCATCGGGGCCTTGATCAGTTGGGTAGCTGGGCCGAGGAGTGGCAGATGGAATTTATTCTAGAAAAATGTGTAGTGTAATATTTTAATAGGGCAAATCAGGGCAGGACTTATACACTTAATGGTAAGGTCCTGGGGAATGTAGCCGAACAAAGTGACCTTGGAGTGCAGGTTCATGGTTCCTAGAAATTAGTGTCACAGGTAGTCAGGATATTGAAGAAGGCATTTGGTATGCTTACCATTGGTCAATGTGTTGAATATCAGAGTTGGGATGTCATGTTGCAGCTGTACAGGACATTGGTTTGGCCACTTTTGGGATATTGTGTTCAGTTCTGGTCTCCATGCTACAGGAAAGCTGTTGTTAAACTTGAAAGTGTTCAGAAAATATTTACAAGGATGTTGCCAGGGTTTGAGCTTTAGGACGAGGCTGATTAAGCTGGGGCTATTTTCCCTGGAGCAACTGAGACTGAAGTAACCTTATCAAAGTTTATATAATCGAGGGACATAGATAGGGTTGGGGAGTCCAAAACTAGAGGGCATAGCTTTAAGGTGAGAAGGGAAAGATTTTAAAAAGACCTAAGGGGCAACCTTTTCATGCAGAGGGTGGTGCGTGCCTGGAACATGCTGCCAGAGGAAGTGATGGAGACGGGTACAATTTCAACATTTCAAAGGCATCTGGATGGTAATATAAATGAGAAGGGTTCAGAGAGATATGGGTCAAATACAGGGAAATGAGACTATGATTTCTGGTCAGCACGGATGAGTCGGACCAAAGGATCTGTTTCCATGCTGTACAGCTGTATGACTCTATGCTTCTATTTCACATCATACTTCACCTCTCAGTAAGTATTTCAGTCATTTTCTTAGCAGCATTTATGAATAGAGATTCATAATAACAAAACCTGAAAGCTTTGCTCCTTAACTCTCAACTGTTTCTTTAACCCTTTTGAAGTTGATGCCTGATGAAAAAGTAGCTTGGGCAAACTCCAGAATTCTACAAATTTCATTACAAATGTGGAAATAAGTGGAGCATTCATGTTTCACTCTCACAACTCAAGGACTCTGAGACCTTGCTCATATTTTTCTGTTTGTACTAGGAACTATCTAGCTCTCAACTTTTTAAAAAATTGTTATCTGTATTTGTGTATGTATTTGATGTTGCATTTCAGGGTTAGAAAGTAATAAAATTCCTCTTTCTTACACACCAGTAAACCTTGGTAACTGGCTCCTCCATTCACTTAGCAAACTATGTTTTAACTGGAGTGAGATTGCTGAGTGGTATAAAATAAATTTTGAAAAATTGTTGCAACTGACAGAGGGGAAGGGTTAACAAGAAAGGAATCAACCTTCCCCCACCCCCCAACCCCCTAACCCATCTGTCGCAACCCTTCCTAATTACTTACAGTAAGTGCATGCTAACTTACAATATTTCTGTATGAGTACACTCAAATCTCTCCAGACATCAACATTTACAAGTATCACAATGTTTAAAAATATTCTACTGTTCCAATTTTGCACCGATGTGAATAATGTTTGTAATAAGAGTGGATTACTGATATTCAACTTCCATCAACTGATTTTAATATCTGGTATCTTCATGCTTTGAACTGTTGCTTAATGAAGATGAATACTGGCCTAAAATGGCTGCTGTGATCAACTGACCGCAGATTGAGGCAAACTTTGTGAAATCACTGTGGGGTATGCAAAACCCAGCTGCACTGAATTGATAATTTTATTTAAACACAGTGAAACCAGAAAACCATCAAGATATTTGCATTCTGTTTACTTTGCACCTGTATAATAATCTCACCTTTGGAGATGAATGGTTCGCCTTCCAGTTAGTCATTTTTGAACAAAGAACTGCAGATGCTGGAGAACGAAAAAAAAGTGTTATAGAAACTCAGCAATTCTGGAAGCATTTGTTGAAAGACAAACAAGTTTAATGTTTTGAGTCAAAAAGCATTTCTCTATTGAAACACCATGTTGACTTTATCATAAAATGCTATGATTTCTTAAGCATATAAATTGTTGAGACATCCTTATTGAAGATTCCAACACTTTCCACAATGACTGATGTCAGGCTAATCAACTGGACCCTATTTTCTTTTTTCCTCCTTCCTTGCATAGCAGTCTCACATTTTCTACCTTATAATCTGCTGGGACATTTTCAGAATCTATGGAAATTTTAGAAAACCATAGCCAACACATTCTGTGTTTCTGCAGTTATCTCTTTTATAATCCTCAAATTTATACCATAGGTTGCTGGAGATTTGTCCAGTTTTAGCCCCTTAAGCCAATAATGATTCTTGATGTCATACTCAATCAATTGTCACTTTGATGTCAAGGGTGGCAATTTTCGCCTCAGCCCAGGAGTTCAGCTGTTTAGGACATGTTTGGACCAAAGCTGCAAAGAGGTTAGATTAGATTAGATTAGATTACTTACAGTGTGGAAACAGGCCCTTCGGCCCAACAAGTCCACGCTGCCCCGCCGAAGCGTAACCCACCCATACCCCTACATCTACATCTACCCCTTACCTAACACTACGGGCAATTTAGCATGGCCAATTCACTTGACCTGCACATCTTTGGACTGTGGGAGGAAACCGGAGCACCCGGAGGAAACCCACGCAGACACGGGGAGAACGTGCAAACTCCACACAGTCAGTCGCCTGAGGCGGGAATTGAACCCGGGTCTCCGGCGCTGTGAGGCAGCAGTGCTAACCACTGAGCCACCGTGCCGCCTCTGGTGGAATTCAAACTAAGCATCTGTGAACAAGTTATTTCTGAATAATAAACAGCCCACAATTAAGTTGCTGATGACGGATGGTACACTGACGGAGTGGTACTTACCTGGATTGATTTTGTCTTGCTTTCTGTATATAGGACATGCCGAGGAAATGTTTCACATTGTATGTAGATGCAGTGTCATAGCTGAGCCAGATCATCTTGACCAGGATGACCAGAAATTCTAAGGAATTCATCTTTAGTACTAACGCCAAGGTGTTGTCAAGACTCATAGCCTTTGCTGCGTCTGATAGCCTCATCCACTTCTTAATATCACATTGAAGTGAATTGACTTGACTGAAGGCTATCATTTCATGTGCAGGGGACCCTAGGATGAGTGGGAGATAGATCTTTCACTCAGCAATTCCAACTAAAAATGGTTTCAAATGCTTCATCTTCGTCTTCTGTACTGATGTGAGGAACGTAAGTTGGGAGCATAGGCTGTCAGGGGAGGATGTCGTGGAAATGTAGAACTTTTTCAAGGAGCAGATACGACATGTCCTTGATATGTATGTACCTGTCAGGCAGGAAAGAGATGGTCGTGTGAGGGAACCTTGGTTGACGAGGGAGGTTGAATGTCTTATAAAAAGGAAGAAGGAGGCTTACATAAGGTTGAGGAAACAAGGTTCAGACAGAGCGTTGGAGGGATACAGGATAGCCAGAAGGGAGCTGAAGAAAGGGATTAGGAGAGCTAAGAGAGGGTATGAAAAATCTTTGGCGAATAGGATCAAGGATAACCCCAAGGCATTTTATGCGTATGTGAGAAACATGAGAATGACAAGAACGAGGGTAGGTCCTATCAAGGACAGTAGTGGGAGACTGTGTATTGAGTCGGAAGAGATAGGAGAGGTCTTGAATGAGTACTTTTCTTCAGTATTTACAAATGAGAGGGACCATATTGTTGAAGAGGAGAGTGTGAAACGGACTGGTAAGCTAGAAGAGATACTTGTTAGGAAGGAAGATATGTTGGGCATTTTGAACAACTTGAGGATAGACAAGTCCCCCGGGCCTGATGGGATATATCCTAGGATTATGTGGGAAGTAAGAGAGGAAATTGCAGAGCCGTTGGCAATGATCTTTTCATCTTCACTGTCAACGGTGGTGGTACCAGGGGACTGGAGAGTGGCAAATGTTGTGCCCCTGTTCAAAAAAGGGAATAGGGATAACCCCGGGAATTACAGGCCAGTTAGTCTTACTTCAGTGGTAGGCAAAGTAATGGAAAGGGTACTGAGGGATAGGATTTATGAGTATCTGGAAAGACACTGCTTGATTAGGGACAGCCAGCACGGATTTGTGAGGGGTAGGTCTTGCCTTACAAGTCTTATTGAATTCTTTGAGGAGGTGACCAAGCATGTGGATGAGGGAAGAGCAGTGGATGTAGTGTACATGGATTTTAGTAAGGCATTTGATAAGGTTCCCCATGGTAGGTTTATGCGGAAAGTCAGGAGGTATGGGATAGAGGGAAATTTGGCCAGTTGGATAGAAAACTGGCTAACCGGTCGAAGTCAGAGAGTGGTGGTAGATGGTAAATATTCAGCCTGGAGCCCAGTTACAAGTGGAGTTCTGCAGGGATCAGTTCTGGGTCCTCTGCTGTTTGTAATTTTTATTAATGACTTGGAAGAGGGAGTCGAAGGGTGGGTCAGTAAATTTGCAGATGATACGAAGATTGCTGGAGTTGTGGATAGTTGCCGAAGGGATTTAGATATGATGCAGAGCTGGGCTGAGGAGTGACAGATGGAGTTCAACCCTGTCAAGTGTGAGGTTGTCCATTTTGGAAGGACAAATAAGAATGCGGAATACAGGGTTAACGGTAGGGTTCTTAGTAAGGTGGGGTCTATGTTCATAGATCTTTAAAAGTTGCCACTCAGGTGGATAGAACTTGTAAGAAGGCCTATGGTGTATTAGTGTTCATTGGCAGAGGGATTGAATTCAAGAGTCGTGAGGTGATGTTGCAGCTGTACAGGACCTTGGTTAGGCCACATTTGGAGTACTGTGTGCAGTTCTGGTCGCCTCACTTTAGGAAAGATGTGGAAGCTTTGGAGAGGGTGCAGAGAAGATTTACCAGGATGTTGCCTGGAATGGAGAATAGGTCGTATGAGGATAGGTTGAGAGTACTAGGCCTATTCTTATTGGAACGGCGAAGGATGAGAGTTGACTTGATAGAGGTTTTTAAGATGATCAGAGGAATAGTTAGAGTAGACAGTCAGAAACTTTTTCCCCGGGTACAACAGAGTGTTACAAGGGGACATAAATTTAAGGTGAAGGGTGAAAGGTATAGGGGGGGATGTCAGGGGTAGGTTCTTTACCCAGAGAGTGGTGGGGGCATGGAATGCGCTGCCTGTGGGAGTGGCAGAGTCAGAATCATTGGTGATCTTTAAGCGGCAACTGGATAGGTACATGGATAGGTGCTTAAGCTAGGACAAATGTTCGGCACAACATCGTGGGCCGAAGGTCCTGTTCTGTGCTGTATTGTTCTATGTTCTATGTTCTATGTTCTATGTTCGATGTGCTGGGCTCCCCCATCATTGAGAATGGGAAGGTTTTTCCTCCATTCATTGTTAAAATTTCAACCACCGTTCATGACTGGATGTGATCTAATCCATTGATTGTGTGATTGTTTAGCTCTATCTAGCATGCTGCTCACTTGTAGTGTCCCTACCTTGAGACCTGATGGCCTGGGTGCAAGTCCCACCAGAGGTGTATCACAAGAAGTTGGAACACATTGATTAAAAATATCTGTAGCATGCTTGTTCTGCTTTTTAGCTGCATATGATCCTCTATTAAAGCCTCACCAAGTGGGTGTCTGACTTTCAGATTTTTAGGTATTTTTATGCCAAGTGCTGTTTCTGTTTTTCCATCCTGCACTCATTATTAAATTATGGTTGGTTCCTTACTTGATGCTGATGGTAGAGTGAGTGGAGTGAGAAGTCTTGAGGTTATAGATTATATTCGAATATAATTCTGTTTGTGATGCCCCACAGCCCCTCATGGTTGTCTAGTTGCGTGCTGCTAGCAATGTTCTGAAGCTATCCCAATTAGCAGGATGGTACTATCATACAATATGCTGATGGGTATACTCAATGTGAACACAGGATGTCATCTCCACAAGGATAATGTGGTGGTTACTCAAGGATTATCCACCAGTATTATTGTGGACTGATGAATCCATAGAGAGAGATTGGTTAGGATAAGGTCAAGTAGGATTTATTTTTCGTCTTGTGGGTTCTTTGAACACAGTCAACTTGGGAAGTAGTCATGCTATTTGTTGTATTTGTACCTTTTACTTTTAAGAGATTCTACCTTTAATGAGTCCAATACAACGTGTAGATACATAAGTCTGCAACTGTGGATACCTGTTATTTTGACTGAGAGTACAGGCATCACACACTGAAACCAGTTGCTGTTTTATTTGTTTCATAATTTATAATGTATTTTACAGTTCTAAACTACAATACACAGTTATTCAGTTTCTGGGGAGTGACTGATTCACAGACCAATATCTTTAACATTGTTGATGGATGTGTAAGTTCCCAACCCAGCATAAATTCTGTGCCCTTTGCACCTTCAGTACACCTTTCAACATTAAGGGGGTATTAATTCAAGAGGGCAATGGCTGGTTAATCAATCTGGTGTTTCTTTAATCTCATCTCGCCTTGAGACACTGGTAACGACTCCAGAGCTGCTCCTTCATGACCTCTGGCAACTGAATTACTAACTCTGTTGAACCTGCCCTTATGGAAGGACAGGACATATCCTGTGATGGAGGAGACTGAGATTTGATCTGTAAGGCCTGATTCAGTGAGTATTACTATATCGGGCAATTGCTCTATGCTCGGGCAATTGAGACACTGGTGACGACTCCAGAGCTGCTCCTCTATGGAACAGCTAACCTAATTTTGGAACAATTACACAGGTCCCAAAAGCAAGACATGTGCCTTTATCATTTCCAGTGATACCAAGCGATCCATCAATTTTATTTTTATTTAATCTTTTTCCCAATTTATCCCTAATTTACAGTAAACCGCTATCTGGCTGTGTGGAGATGTTCATGTGCTTGAAGGACTCCATAAGGTTAGGTGGCATAGCAGGGTATATTGAAGATGATACCCTGCATGTAGATTATGGCAATGAGGAATAACAATCGTAGTCATGGCAAACTCTTTGACGGTTCCAGTTCCAACAGTGTCTCTACTTACATAGTCTTGATAATGGAAAAAGCGTTCTATACCAGTTCCTTGCATCAACCGGAATCCACATTTCCTTCCAATTCTATCTCCTTCTGCATCACTCTTGGAAAGAAACTTTCCCTTGAGCCACTCACAATGGTGAGTGATACTTTTGTAGCTGCTTTGTTAAACCACTCCCATTTCTTCAGCTTTAATGCTGTTGTCTCCAGAAGTTCAACTAGTCCTTTGAAAAATAGTTATTTCCCCTTTTATATGAACCACATCTTCAGTCACTCAAGCCCGAGTGATGCACAATAGTTTTGCTTGGTCTGTAAGGACAGATCTTAACCGGGGTGAGAAATAGCCCCACCACGTATATAGTTTGGAGAATTTGGAGGCAATATGGGAGTTTGGTGCAGAGTGGGAAAGGTGTTTTTTGCTTGCATTTTTTGGCTCATACATTGTCAAGTTTTTTTTAAAAACCGAATTAGTTGAAGTCGAGGATCGGGCCCAGCACAAAAGAGAGACATCACAGGTAAACTTTAAATTCATTGGGTGGTGGTAGCTTCTAATTTGACTATCTATTATGAGTTATTTTCAAATTGAAAGTCAATGGGAATAAAATTTAGAGGTTACAAACTGAAAGACCAGTATGAATGTTTTTAAGAATGAAAGAATAAGTAATTAAAATAGAGATGCCGGGAGAGGGGATGTGCTGCAAACTACATGATGTGGGAGCTGGTGAACCTCATTATGGTTCATCATGACCACATCTGCAGTAAATGTTGGTTATTTTGTAGAACTCTGGCTCAGTGTTGATGAGCTTGAGTCTGAGCTTTGAACACTGCAACACATCAGAGTGTGGGAGAGTTTTCTGGATGCGGTGTTTCAGGAGGCAGTCACCCCCCCCCCCCAAGTTAATTACCTCAAACTGGTCTGTGGTCAGGGACACGAAGGTATGGCGAGGCAAGTAGAAGAATCCAGGAGGCAGTGCTGAAAGAGCCTCAGCCGTTGTGCTTATCCAACAGGTTTGAGTTTCTTGCTCCCTGCATGGATGAGAATGGGAGCTGTCTGGAGAATGAGCAAACTAACCATACCATTGTGGTACAGGGAGCTATTCAAGAGGTGGGGGGGGGGGGGAGCGATGCAGAAAAGGTGTTTGACTGGGTGGAGTAACCATATATTTTTGGTGTACTCGAATGTGTTGGCCTTGGGGGGACTTTTGTTAGGTGAGTAACAGTGCTGTATATTGACCCTATGGCGGTGGTCCTTATGAATGGTGTAAAATCAGATAATTTTAGCACTGAGAGAGGCAGCCGACAAGGGGATCCTCTCTTGCCACTGTTATTTACTTTAGTAATCGAACGGCTGGCAGATGCCATTCAGAAGGACTCTAAAATATCTTTCCCAAGGTAGGAATGGGCGAGCACAAAATTACTCTTTACGCTGATGATGTTCTTCTCTTTCTGGCTAACCCAGAATAGTCTGTACCCTGGTTAATACAAAAGATTAACTTATTTGGCATGTTCTTGGGATATAAAATAAATTTTACAAAATCAGAAGCCATGCCCGTGGGGGGCTTGGTGGGAGTGCCTGACCTGGGAGATGGAACACGATTCCCTTTCTGGTGATTACAAAAGGTTTTCTCCAGCTGTATCGAGCTAACTTTGGGCAATTGTTTGAAAGGATAAAACAAGATCTTCACCGATGGGAAGGATTACCAATATCATGGTTAGGCCGACTTATTCCTGATTAAAATGAATGTTCTTTCTCGGCTACTATATCCAATGAGAATGCTCCCGTTGTTGTTGCCCAGACAAATGCTGTGGAGGCTCAGTGGTTGGCTTGGATCCTTCATTTGATGTAATAGGAGCCAGGTTGCAACTTCCACAGGGTTTGGGGGGCGGGAGGGAAGATCTGTCAGATTTTAAGCGATACCAAATAAGCACATTATTGTCCTATGTAAGTGACTGGGTGTAGAAAGATCCGAGGTTGATATGGCTTGACATTGAGGCCCCCCAGGCAAGGTGTCCTCTCCTTAATTTGCTGTTTATGGATAGGATGAAATCTGTTACTGAGCATTGTAGAATCCCAATTGTCATCAATTTGGTTAAAGCGTGGAGAATGATGTGGCAGGGCGAGGGCAAGCTGCTAAGACCTCATTATTTACCCCCTTAGTTGGAGCCCCAGGATTCAGGCCAGGGTCAATGGTTTCCAGCTTTTAAAGCATGGGAGGTCAAGGGAGTATCCTGTCTGGGAGACCTATTTGAGGGAGAGGTCCTGGTGTCTTATGACCAGTTAGGTCACAAGTATGGGCTATCCAGTAGGGACCTCTTCTGTTATTTTCAGATTAGGGATTATATACAGAGAAGGACCATGGTCTTAACTCAGTCCTACAGGTCTGACATGGAGAGAAGAGTGCTCTGGTGCATGGACGCTCTCCCAGTCAGTATTCTATTTCACTTACAGAGAGGGGGGCACCTTGGAAGGAAAGACTCTATGGAATCTGGAGTCAGGAGCTAGAGGTAGAAATATCACTTGAAACATGGGAGGACATATGGGAGAATGTGAAAAAGATCTCGATATGCAATTGAAGATTCTCCACAGAGTCCATATGGCCCCAGAACAATTAGCAAAATTCAAGAAAAGAGCATCTCTAGGGTGCCCTAGCGCGGATCCGGTATCCCTTCTTTTGGAATTGCCGAAACTGCCTTCACTAGGTGAATGTGGGAAGAGATTATTCAACATTCTCACGTATTGTGCAAGGAAGAACATTTTAATGAGCTGGACCTCATGGGGTGGCATAGATTAGTGATGGAGCACATTCCCCAATTTTCTTATGAATGCGGTATATCAGAAAACGGAACTATTCTATCAGATGTGGCAGCCCTTTTTAAGTTACGCAGACACTGACTTGTCAGCAATATTGACCAGGGCCTTTATGTAGTGGTGGTCTGGAAGCCTTGGGGGGTGGGGGGGAGGCTTGAATACAAACGGGTATAATAGTTGATGCTCTCATGAATGGGAGCTTTGTTGGAGGTTAATTTAGTTTGTTTTGAGTTGTGTTAATTTAAGTTGATTTTACCTGGTTTGACTAATCTAGGCTAAGATAGTTTAGTTTAGTATAGGTTAAGCTAATTTAAACTAATTTGCTAAGTTCAATTATTTATCAAATTATAATGCGGAAAGATTGTTCCGTACCTTTGTGATAGTTTTGGTTTTGTTTTATTAGAGTAGTATGTCGTTCATTGTTAGTGTTTTTGTAATATAAGATTTGTTATATTACCTTTTGTATTTTTTATAATTTTGTAAAAATAAAATCCTTTTTTCATAGAAAAAGGGGGGAGAAAAGAGAAATGTAGATGTAACTGGAATTGTATTGTCAAAGGAATAGAGACCATTCTCTGCTGCCAGTATTGAGAGTTCTGAAGGCTGTGTTGTCTAACACCTGGGTTCAGCATGTAGGCTGCAGAGGAACTTGGAGTTGGAGGGGAAAGATCCAGTTATTGTGGTCTACATTGATACCAAAAATATAAGTAAAAAGTGGAAAGAGATTCTGCTGAGGGAATATGAGTAGCCAGGAGTTAAATTAGAAAACAGAACCAATTAGTAATTAACGGAGTTGAGAGTGTGGTGCTGGTAAAGCACGGCAGATCAGGCAGTATCTGAGGAGTAGAAGAATCGACTGTTGGGGCATAAATCCAGATTCCTGATGAAGGGCTTATGCCCGAAACATCGATTCTTCCTGCTCCTTCATTGCTGCCTGGCCTGCTGTGCTTTTCCAGCACCGCATCTCAACTCTGATCTCCAGCATCTGCAGTCCTCCCACTTTCTCCAAATAGTAATAACCTCTGGCCTGAGCCAGGACAAAATTGGCACTGAGCCAACAAGATCAAATTGATAAATGCATGGCTCAAAGATTGGTGTGGGAGAAATAGATTCATATTTGTGGGACATTGGGCATCAGTAGTGGTGAAGGAGGGAGATGTTCCAATGTGTCAGGCTGGGACAAGAGTCCTGGTGAATCACATAACTCGGACTGTCGGTGGGGATTTAAATGAAATAGGTGAAAGTGAACACTGCAGATACTGGAGATTAGAGTAGAGAGTGTGGTGCTGGAAAAGCACAGCAGGTCAGGCAGCATCCGAGGAGCAGGAGAGTTGACGTTTCGGGCAAAAGCCTTCTCCTTCCTGAAGAAGGGGTTTTGCCTGAAATGTCGACTCTCCTGTTCCTCAGCTGCTGCCTGACCTGCTGTGCTTTAAATGAAATAGTTGGCGGGTGGGTTAAGTTGCATGGAAATTATGAAAACGTTAGAAGAGGAGAGAGCTCAGCAGTGATTATTAAGGTTTCCAGAACAAGTAGTGGGACAGAGAGTATGGAAAGGGTCAGAAATCTAACTTCAGGCACAGCAGAAATGCAGGACTGAGGGTGTTGCACTTAAATGCACTGGTAAGTGAGCTTGTAAGCTTGGCATGTGTAATGTTGTAATTATCACAGATAGTAGGATGTATTGGGATCAGGGTTGGGAAATATCCAAGGATACACATCCTATTGAAAGAACAGGCAGATGGGCAAAGGGGATGGGATTGCCTTATTCGTAAGAAATTAAATTAAGTCAATAGCAAGAAGCGTTGGAAGGTGTATAATCTGTATAGGTTGAGTTGAGGAACCACAAATGGAGAAAAGATCCTGATGGGAGTTGTGTACAGGCCTTCCAGCAGCTGTTGTGAAGAAAATTAAATCAGGAGTCAGAAAAGGCAGTAAGAAAGGCTCTACAACAATAGTCATGGGAGAACTTCCATATGCAGACTGACTATGAAAATCAGGAAATAGTAGATCTCAAAAAAAAAAATGGAATTCATGGAAAATCTATGAAACATATTTAGAGCAGCTTGTGGTTGAGCCCACGAGGGAATAGGCAATTCTGGATTTGGTGATGTTTAATGAAGCAGACTTGATTAGGGAGCGAAAGGAGAAGAAAGCCCTAGTGGCCGGTGACTGTAACATGATAGAATTCACTCTGCAGTTTGAGAGGGAGACGTTTGATCAGGTGTGATGGTATTATAATTGAGTAAGGGTAACTATAAAGACATGAGGAAAGTGCAAGCCAGAGTTGCTTGGAAGAGAAGTCATAGCAGGGAAGATGGCAGAGATTCTGTGGGTAATTCTGGATGCACAACAAGATTTCATCTCAAGGAAGAAGAAACATATAAAAGGAGGATGTGGCAACCAGGGAAGTCAAGGACAGCATAAAAGCAAAAGAAAAAGCAGACAATGAGGTGAAGGTCAGTGGAAGCCAACAGTTTGGGAAGCCTTTAAAAAGTAACTGATGATAATTAAAGAAGCAATAAGGTGGGGAGAAGATGAAAAATGGGAGTAAGCTATTTAACAATATAAAAGAAGATTGAAAGAGTTGTTTTTAGATATCTAAAAGGTAAGAGTGGACATTGCACCATTGGAAAATGAGGCTGAAGAAGTAATAATGGGGAACAAAGGAATGGCAGAGGAACTGAATACATGTTTTGAATCTGTTTTTACAGTGGAAGGTACCAACAGCATACCTGAACTTCAAGAAAGTCAGGGGCTGAGGTGAGTGTAGTGGCCATTATTAAGGTGGATAAATCACCCAGACCAAATTGACGACATCCCAGAATTCTGAAAGTGATGGCTGAGGAGATTATGGAGATATTGATGGTGATCTTTCATAAATCACTGGAATCAGGGAAGGTGCTAGAAGATTAGAAAATGGTTAATGTAACACCCCTATTTAAGAAGAGAGGGAGGCAGAAGACAGGAAATGATAGGCCAGTTAGTCTGACCTCAGTCATTGGTAAGATTTTAGAATGCATTTTTAAGGATGAGATTGCAGAGTACTTGGAAGTGCATGATAAAATAGGCTGAGTCAGAATGGCGTCTTCAAGTCATGGACATGCCTGGCAAATTTGTTAGAATTCTTTTGAGGATTAGCGAAGAAGTTTGATAAAGGAGAGCTGGTGAAAGTAGTGTGTTTGGATTTCCAGAAAACCTTTCACAAGGTGCAGCATAGGAGGATCCTAAATAAGATAAGAGTCCATTGTGTTAGGGGCAAGGTACTGACATGGATAGAGAATTGGCTGACTGGCAAAAGACAGTGTGTAGGGAAAAAAAAAATCTTTTTCAGAATGGTGGTCAGTGATTAGTGAAATTCTGCAGGTGTCAGTGTTGGGGCCACCACTATTCACAATTTAGATGAAAGAACAGAGGGCATCGTTGCTAAGTTTGCAGATGACACAAACATAAGTGGAGGAGCAGGTCGTGTTGAGGAAGTGGGAGGCTATGGAAGGACTTGTACAGGCTAGGAAGATGGGCAAAGAAGTGGTAGATGGAATACAAGTGAGGTTATGCAGTTTGGTCGGAAGCATAGAGGCGTAGACTACTTTTAAATGTGAAAGGCTTCAGTCATCTGAAGCACAAGGGAACTTATGTAAGGAAGGATGTGCCTTGGAGGGGATCCAGAGGAGGTTTACAAGAATGATCCTGGGGCTGAAATGTTTGTCATATGAGGAGCACTTGAGGACTCTGGATTTATACAGTGGAGTTGAGAAGGATGATGATGAGGATCTCGTTGATACTTATAGAATACTGAGAAGCCTGGGTGGAGTGGATGTGGAACAGATGTTTCCACTAATAGGAGAGACTAGGACCCAAGGGCACAGCCTCCGATTGAAGGGACAGCCCTTTAGAATGGAGATGAGGAGGAATTTCTTCAGCTCTCTGTGGCAATATGTTCCACAGATTAACCACCCTCTGGCTGAAGAGGAGAAGTCATTGAGTATATTTAAGACAGAAATAAATAGGTTCATGATTGGTAAGAGAATGAGGGATTAGAGAGAGAAGGCAGGAGTTGGGGGTTGAGAGACATATTAGATCATGATCAAATGGCAGGGCAGACTAGATGGGCCGAATGGCCTAATTCTGCTCCAGTATTTTATGCAGAGCTGGTACAGCAATCCATTAACAATCTGGTGTAACATATCAAGTGTCATTGAAATTCATTCTCCTTTGTTATAGCAAAAGTGACCCATTGATTTCAAGTCCTGAAGCATTTATTACAACAAACCATCTGATTTCTATGTGTTCAGCTTGCAGACCCAAAGCACTCTAAATGATAGATAGAGTTGCAACATTGCCTACACACAGAGTTCTTAATGACAAACTCTTTTAAAGGTAAGGTACATATACCTTGGATTTTTTAATGATTTAGATTCCCTGCAGTGTGGGAACAGGTCTTTTGGCCCAACCAGTCCACACCGACCCTCCGAAGAGTAACCCACCTAGACACATTTCCCTCTGACTAATGCACTTAGCACTATGGGCAATTTAACATGGCCAATTCACCTGACCTGCTCATCTTTGGACTGTGGGAGGAAACTGGAGCACCCGGAGGAAACCCACACAGACACTGGGAGAATGCACACAGACAGTCACCCGGGGCTGGAATCGAACCTGGGATCCTGGTGCTAACCACTGAGCCACCGTGCCACCCGTAGTTTTAAACATTCTCTGATATATATAACCATAGGAGTTTTGAGTCAAGAGTGTGGTGCTAGAAAAGCACAGCAGGTCAGGCAGCATCCAAAGAGCAGGAGAATCGATGTTTCAGGCATAAGCCCTTCATCAGGAATCCTAAGCCCTTCAGCTTATGCCCAAAACATTGACACACTCTCGACTCTGACGTCCAGCATCTGCAGTCCTCACTTTCTCCCAACCGTAGGAGTTTTATGTGGTTTCTGGCCCATCCATAAGTTCTGGTGAGAGGGATAATGATAGTAACCTTTTTCTCATGAACCTTTGAGGCAGTTGCCCCTTTAATGCATCCCTCAGTAAGTAGTCTGTACCAGTTGAACCTGTGGTCAACAGTGTTTCTTTGCAGAAAGCTTTCCACTAGGCGTAACGTGGTGGAGGGATCAAAGCTGGCAGTGATCTGAGTGGTCGGTTGTGCTGGGCTCTGTGCCATACCCCCTGGGAAGATGGACCTTTAACCACTTTGTTCACCACCTCAAGGAGAAAAAGCTGCTAATATAAACATGCTGAACATCTGGAGCTGTTAAAATTGTGGTGCAACAGCTTTAAGGCCAGAATGAAAGCAAATAAAGGAAAGTGGCCTAAAGGAGTACAGCAGGGCACTCTCCTACTGCATTGGGAGTGCCTACAGCCATTGCTCAAACTCCCGGGGCTGTCCCTTTGGATTTAATGGGGCAGCAGCAGTTACTTCAGGTATTTGCCAAACTCCGAGAAAAGATTGAAGCAGCGGTGGAACCATTATGTGCCAAACTGAAAAAGCATGAACAGGAAATTCAATTGTTGGACTGAAGACTAGAGACAGTGGAGGAAAGGCCATGGCATCGGTGACTGTGGCGGAGGTCTCGGGAGGAAGGATCCGAATGCTGGAAGACCAGGTTTGGGTCCTTCAGGAGCAAGTGGACAACCTGGAAAAGAAAAATAGAAGAAACCAGAATGCGAGGGAAGATGAGGACCTCCTTGGAGAAGTAGCGCTTGAAGTTCATGATGCTGGAGTTGGAGTCTGGCCTGTTGAGTGTGGAATGGGCTCACTGGATCGCAATGCGCAGGTCCGGGTCAGACCCATGTCCTCTCACGGTTGTAGTGTATCTCCTGCATTATAAAGAAAACCAGTTAGTGATTGAAACAGCAAGAAGACTGGGAAGAGGCTTTAAGGTACAAAGGCTCAAGAATAATGTTTTTTCAGGGCTTCTCAGGAGCCCTAATTAAGAAGAGAAGGGCATTTGATGATGTTAAGAGAAAATTAAGGGATCTTAACATGCAATATTTCTTGAGGTACTCGGCCTTGTTACGTTTCGCTTATGGAGGGATGATATATAATTTTGATTCTGCAGAAAAGGCAAAGGACTTTGTGAATTCTTTGAATTAAAGAACTCGAGTCAGATGGGGGGGCTGGGGGCATTGTTACGGACAATGGTAGGGGTTTTAAAATTTTTTTTATTGCCCTTTTCTCCTCTCTCCCCTTTTTTTGTAGTTATCTGCTTCATACGTATTGCCTTGATGTAAAACTGGAATTATTTCATATATCAGTTGGTTGGGTATTATCTGGGGCTTTTTTTTTTACCTCGGTCCTATTGTTTTTGGATTGGGGGTGGCTATACCTGTAGTTAAGATGCGTGTGTGGAGGGGGTATGGGGTATCCTTTGTTAACTCCTTTGGGAAACCACGGGCTGCCTTGGGCAACCATGACTAGTGATTTGTTCAGGTGGTGTACCTAGAATATAAAAGGGAGCCATTCCCCTATTGAAAGAAAGAAGGTGTTGTCAAGCCTTAGGAAGGAAAGGGTGGACATCGCCCTGCTGCAAAAGATGCCTTTAACTGATAAGGAACATCTGAAACTGCAACAGGGGAGTTATTATAGAGTATTCTTCTTCTCCTCCTTTTGCTCCAGGAGTGTCTGTACTGATAAGAAGAAACCTACCTTTCCACATTACTGAGCAACTTAAGGCTGAACATGGACGGTTCATCATTCTGAAAGCTCTAATACATGGAGAAGAGTATGGTGTCTTGAATGTGTATTGTCCCCCAGCACACCCACTTTAATTTCTAATTGATGCAGTTGCTAAATTAATGAGTCTTGGGGTGCGCCGTATGATCATAGGAGGGGATTTTAATTGCCTAATGGATCCTGAGGTTGACGGCATGCCAAGGGCTTTGGCAGGTGCACCCGCACAGGTAAAAACAATGACTGCAGATGCTGGAAACCAGATTCTGGATTAGTGGTGCTGGAAGAGCACAGCAGTTCAGGCAGCATCTGAGGAGCAGTAAAATCAACATTTTGGGCAAAAGCCCTTCATCAGGAATACAGGGAGAGAGCCTGAAGGGTGGTGAGATAAGTGAGAGGATGGTTGGGGTGGGGAGAAAGTAGCATACAGTACTATAGGTGAATGGGGGAGGGGATGAAGGTGATAAGTCGGGGGGGGGGGCGAGGGTGGAGTG
This sequence comes from Chiloscyllium punctatum, assembly GCF_047496795.1. Taxonomy (NCBI): domain Eukaryota; kingdom Metazoa; phylum Chordata; class Chondrichthyes; order Orectolobiformes; family Hemiscylliidae; genus Chiloscyllium; species Chiloscyllium punctatum. The sequence goes on along the minus strand of NC_092739.1, from coordinate 28,750,635 downwards.
GATAGGTGGAAAAGATAGGCAGGTAGGACAAGTCATGGGGACAGTGCTGAGCTGGAAGTTTGGAACTGGGGTGAGGTGGGGGGAAGGGGAAATGAGGAAACTGTTGAAGTCCACATTGATGCCCTGGGGTTGAAGTTATCCGAGGTGGAACACCCACACAATCGAATCAGTCGGTGGTAATGAGTGAGTAGTTGGGATTAGTGGATGTGTGGAGGCATCTCCATCCTAATGAAAGAGGCTTTACTTTCTATTCCAACCCACACAAGTGCCATATGCAAATTGACATGTTTTTTATGTCATCAGATGTTTTGGACAGAATACTGGCATGCAAAAGTGGGAATATAGCTGTCTTGGACCATGCGCCAGTGTATTTAGATGTTAAAATCAAGAGTGGTGAAAGGGATGCACGGCACTGATGCATGGACCCATTCCTGTTAAGGGATAGCAAATTCGTTGAGAACATGACAAGAGAGTTCAAGGCCTTCTGGGATATCAACTCGGGTACAGCCAGTAATCCGGCAATATTTGGGAGGCCACTAAGGCATATTTACGAGGCCTGATAATTTTGAATTCAATGGCTAGAAGGAGGGTGGAGTAACAACAGATGCTGGAGACTCCGACTGAGGAAGTATATTGCTGTATCGTCGGCCCTCTTTGATCAAGCTGCAGTGGATCACGGCCTTCCAAGCAGCTCTCAACTCATTGTACACGCAGCTGGCAAAAAAAAGGTCTCCTTTGCTAAATAAAGACTGTTTAAATTTGGAGATAAGCCAAGTGGATATCTGGCCTGGAAGAAAAATGCTTCCCAATCTGTTATGTATGTTAGAGAGAAGGCTGGCACGGTTACCCATGAGTTGAAGAAAATCATTGTTAGATTTAGGGAATACTTTGCAGAACTATATCGGTCGGAGGGAGGCAAACACGGTGTAGCGGGAATGCAGTCCTTTTTTGAGAACCGGGACCTCCCCAGTATAAACGTAGAATGGTTTCCCTGTTGAATGCACCTATGACACTACAGCAATAAAACATCTCCAGGGTGGCAGAGCACTGGGGACCAAATGGATTCCCAAGTGAATTCAATAAGGAATTCATAAACATGTCGGTGGAACCACTTCTGGGGATGTATAGCTATTCATATGCATAGGATTGTCTACTGCCCTCTCTTAGGGATGCTAATATCTCCCTCATTTTAAAGAAGGGGAAAGACCCTAAAAAATATGCTTCATACAGACCCAATGTCACTGTTGAACGTAGATTTGAAAATTCTATCCAAGATGCTGGCCCTAAGGTTGGAAAAGGTGTTGTCCCATATTATAAAAGAAGATCAGATGGGTTTTGTTAAGGGCTGTAGCTCCTCCAACAATATCAGGAGGGTACTGAACATAGTGCAGGTATGCCAGTAAAGATTGATCCCGGGTTTGATGGTCTCCCTAGATGCAGAAAAGGTGTTTGACCGGATAGAATAGCTGTACCTGTTTGGGGTGCTAGAATGCTTCGGTTTGAGGGCAGCCTTTGCCAGATGGGTGGCGGTATTGTATAATGATTCTAAGGCAGCAGTCATCACAAATGGCACTAAGTCAGATAACTTTAATATTGGGAGAGGTAGTTGACAGGGTTGTCCTCTTTCACCGTTGTTATTTACCTTGGCAACTGTACCATTAGTGAGGCTATCAGGAGAGATCCTGAAATAGTGGCATCAAGGATGGGAATGGGAGAGCATAAGATCATTCTATATGCTGACAAGGTCCTTTTGTTCTTGGCCAAACCAGAGGAGTCCGTTCCTCGATTGATTCAAACAATTAATTTATTTGGCAGTTTTTCAGGCTACAGGATCAACTTTACAAAATCAGTAGCAATGCCAGTGGGGGATTAGTGGAGGTGCCTTATCTGAAGGATGGAATGCAGTTCCCATTTAGATGGTCATCAAAAGGTTTTTAAGCATGTGGGAATTTTTATTACCCCTTCCTTCCACAAAGCTAACTATGTATAACTACCGGAGAGGATAAAGCAGGATTTGCAGCGGTGGGAGGGATTACCGTTATCATGGTTAGGCCGAATAGCCCTGATTAAAATGATTGTTCTTCCTTGCCTGTTGTACCCCATGAGAATGCTCCCATTGTTGCTACCTAGATGAGTATTACAGAGGCTCAACGGTTGGCTAGGTTCTTTTATTTGGTGTTGCAGGCACCCCCAAATTAAATTTACCAACCTGCAGCTTTTGCAGGGTGAGGGAGGGGTGGATCTTCTGGACTTGAGATATCAAATAAGCGCCCTGTTAGCATATGTTGGTGATTGGATACAGGGTAATTCAGAGTTGATTTGTCTTGACATTGAAGCCTCTCAGTCGAGATGTCCCCTCGTTAATCTATTATTTATGGATAAGATGAAATCTGTGACTGAGCAGTGTAAGAGTTCAATCATCTTAAATACAGTGAGAGTCTGGAGGATAATCAGACAAGATAAGGGCAATTGGTTTAAGACTTTGCTGTTTACCCTGTTGGTGGGAGTCCAAGGATTTAAACCTGAGGCAATGGACTCTGGCTTTAAGTTAAGGGAGAATAAGGAAATCTCTTGTCTGAGAGATTTATTCGAGGGAGAGGTCTTGATGTCATTTAGCCAGCTAAATCAGAAATATGGATTGTCTAATAGGCACCTTTTCCAGTACATTCAGGTAAGGGATTATATATAGAGGAAGACCATGCTCCTGACTCCTGAAGAAGGGCTTATGCCCTAACCGTCGATTTTCCTGCTCCTCGGATGCTGCCTGACCTGCTGTGCTTCTCCAGCACCACTAATTTACAAGTCAGACGTGGAGAAAAGAGTGCTCCGGTGTACAAGATGCTGTTTCAGTTATTACTTTTGTATCATTTACAGAAAGAACGTTCCTTAGGGGACATGAAGGGACTCTGTAGGATGTGAAATCGAGAGCTAGGAGAGGATATCTCATTGGAAATATAGGAAGATATATGGTAAAATGTAAGGAAGATCTCAGTATGTAACAGAACACAGGCCATGCAATTGAAGATTATACACAGGGCTCTTATGGCGTAGAGAGGTTAGCTAAGTTCAAGACAGGAGCATCATCAGGGTGTCCCAAATGTAAAATTAGTATAGGCACTCTCACACATTTCTACTAGTCATGTTGTAAGATCCAGATACTGGGGTGCTATAGTAAGGGAGCTAAAGGGCATCCTGGGTATTGAAGTTAACGTGGATCCGGTATTTCTTCTTGGGTTGCCAAATTTGTTCCCTCTCTGGGGAACATGGGAAGAGATTGTGTAACATTCTTACCCACTGTGTGAGGAAGAACATTCTACTGAAATGGATATCGGAAAAATCCCCAGGTCTTATGGGGCACCATAGGCTGTTGATGGAGCATCTCCCCCAAGACTCCCTTATAAATATGGTGCACCATAAAACAGAGCAGTTTTACAAGATGTGATGGCCCTTTCTAAATTATATTGACGCAGACTTATCAGCAATATTAATTAGGGCCCTGGTATAGCCGTGGGAATCAATCTGCATGCCTGTGGGGCCTTGGGAGGGGGAGGCTAAGGGAAAAGAATACGGGTACAATGGAATGGGAGCCTCAGTGGAGGTGTGATGAGTAAATAGAATAAAGTAGTGAGATATAATTTAATTTGAATTCAGTTTAATTTAATTTTTATTTAATTTCTTTGTAGTTTAGTTTAAGTTACGTAGATATGTTTGTTCTGGTAGAATAGTAGGAAGTTTGTTGCTAATAGTATCGCGATATTGACATTGTTGTACTGCCTCTATCTTTCTGTTTTTTGTATATAGATGTTTTGTAAAAGATTTAAAAAGTTTCTAATAAAATATTTATTAAAAAAAAGTACAATGTTGTACGGCATGGTCCAGCTAACTGGAGACTTTACCACACTGAGCACATGTAGAACCTCAGCACCAATGGAAAGCAACAGTGAATCAAGAAAATGTGAAAAGCTTCCTTTAAAAAAAATTGCATTGGTTATTGTTGAGTTGCAGAAGAATTTAAATGCTTTCCAAAGTCATGATGAATATTAGAAAAGATAACATTGACTATTGTGTCTGGTTGTTTTGGGAAACTATCTCAGAAAGTAAGGGGCTGGTTTTACTAACCAGTGGGATAAAATATGAAACAAATTTGTATAGATGTGCTTTCAGTTACCTGTGCTCATTGATTTGGCGGATATCTGCAGTACGTAGATGTGTGTGGTATACCATGACCTTCGCTCTACATTTCTGCACAGGGCAGTGATAACCTAGCTCCCCCACCCTGTGGGATTTGAGGGAGTGAAAAGGGTAAATACAGTACTCATGACAGAACAGTGAAAAACCAAATGTTATTTAATTCGATAGAGGCTATTTTGTTTTGGGCAGGGTGATATTTCCTTTAATTTAACTTTGAGCTGTTTGCTTTAGATACTGATATCATCTGTGCTACAGAAAACCACAGCAGAATTTCATTAGAATTGACTGTAGACCAGTCTGTTTGGTGGATTGGCTCATCACCAGAGGTTTTCAAATTTATATTTGGAATTTATAAAGTGATTTTAATTTTCCTAAGGTAAAAATATTTCCCAGTGATAAAAATAACTAATTTCCCATACAAATAATTGATCAATCTCCTGTTGATTAAAAAGTGTTTGTTTCATAACATCAAGACATCCTCAAACACCATTTCTGCCAATGAAATGTAGTCACTGTTGCGTTTATAAGGAGACAATTTATGTGCAGTAAGCTCTCACAAAGAACAATGAAGTAGCAACTAGATCATATTGTTTAATGACATAATCTGAGAGATGGATATTGATCAGGAGGCTGAGGAGAGCTTCTCTGCTTTTCTTTGAAATCATGGGGCCTTAATGTATAAGGGCAAACAGAGCTGTGGTTTCACAATGTGGTATCTCAATGGTTATTGTCACTTCAGATAAAGCTAGCATCTCTTCCCCAAAAAGATTATTAACACACTCGGAGGTTACAGAGAAATAGGAAAATGGGTAGTAGAGCAGAAGCAAATTTCTAGCTTGATTTTGAAACATATTGTTCAGCAGAACAGATGGAACATCATTGTCTGTGTACCCTCTACTGACCTGGAGGTGTATAATTTGCCCACCTCCCAATGTTTAAAAAATTGTCATTCTCATGAACATTTTAAACATGTTTAAAAATCTTGATGAAAGAAATGAATGATATATTTGCATTTTTTAAAATAAAAAAACCCTCTATACTCTGCAGAATACTTACAACAAATAATTTGATGATGCTGTATCTATTTGATAGAAATAGAAGTGTCCAATAAGACAGGCATGAATTCTGAGTTGGAGGTGGCCTTCTTAACATACTGGCATAGACACTCAAAGGTAGGTGAAACCTGAGCCAACTATATTAATCCCTTTTTATTAAGATAGGTAGAACATGCACCATCTGACTCTTTAAAGTTATTCTTTGCCTCAAAACATTAAAAGTTAAAACCTTCAAATCAGAATTTTTGCATATTAGGAGTAGCAGTTTTAGAGAAACCTACTTATGAGAGCTTTTCCATTTTTAACATAGCAGATTTCAAAGCCAGACATAGGACAGGATAAGAAAATACAGTAAATGTTTCCATAAGAAAAAAATATTTTAAAATTGACTGGAAAAACACTGTTTAAACAATCGATGCTGATCTAGAGGTTACATTACATTATACCTAATTCACTTTAACTTAAATCTATGCTAGTGCATTATTACTGTAAATCCATATAATTTGCATTTTGAGCTCCTTTGATTGAAGGTGGAGTTATGTTATTGAGCTGCAGGACTAACTCCTTTTTTAAAGTTGTGTTGAGTATTTTGGAGGGATTTCCACTGTGAGGTTTCTTGTTGTGGCCTAACTAATATATTTCATGAGTTACCTCTCCTGCCCCTATAGCATCCCTGATGTCCGATTCCAGCCCCATTTTACCATATATCCTCTTGAACAATTTACCACATAACAGATATCTACTGAAAAGTTGGCAGCCCTTCTGCCCATGCCATATTTAAAAGATCGTGGTGCACCTGGATGAATGTTGGGATTCCAAAACTGCTCTACTTGGTCAAGGACACTTCCACCAGCTTTCAGAGAAGGGGAAAATGGCCCATGATTCTCCAACAGGGACATTGAGGTCCTGGTGAAGAGGGTGGTGCAAATGAATTGTCTTCCTGGAGGACTAGCAAAGGATGTCATGACACGAACCCTGGCTGCCTGGTGTGAGGTTTCTGCCCAGTTCAGTGCAGTTTCCATAGTCCAAGCTCCCGTAACCATCTCCTCCCCACCCCCCCGTTCCCCCTGGGCCAACAAGGCTCACATCCAACAATCTCACTAAGAGTGCCAACAGCTTCCCTCATTTGCTCTCAAACCCCAACCTCCCAGACCAATAAACAAGAATGCTCTCTGTGCCACTTGCTCACAGGCCCAGCACTCTTTCCCCTACCTGCAAAAGTACTAAAAGCCATGCCACCCACTTTCAGCCCACTCAGCCCATAACAGAACAGGGAGAGCAAATATGGATAGAAGGATTCTACCAACACCCCATAACTGCCCTTCCCTCGCTCCCCACCTCGCCCAAATTCATGCTTCCTGCCCTCCACCCCATATATACACACTCATGCTCATGAGTTTTACAGGAGAAGTGGAACTGATTCTGTAAGGATGTTGAAACATTGATGTCCCACCAAACAAGTGTCACTCTGCATGCCACTGTAACTCTCACAGAGACCATGTTGTCAGTGTCATTCATTGCACACCGCTTCTAACCATGAACCACAATGCCCTTTCTCTGTTTTGACTTGCAGGTGCTGTCCGCATCCCCACTACCCCCGCAGTGGAAGAAATGGCTGGAGACCAGGCTCCTGCTCAGCCCAGGCAGGAGAGCAGCCTGTGGTGTTGACAATCAGGGACTTCACCCACAAGTACAGGGAGGGACAGGAGCAGACAATGATATGGGAGGCAATGGCCCTCATTGTCCAGAAGCTGCAGCAGAGCAGTGAGTCATGTGACCATCTGTATACCTCCGTGGTTAGGTTGGTGGTTGCCATGGAGGGCCAGGCCCAGCATCCTCAGGGTCTGCTGGAGAAGTGCACTCACCTGTGCCATATTGCCCTAGGTATTGATTCTCACGACTGAAGTCATGGCAATAGGGCACTGCCAGGATACACCCAGCTACAGGAGGATATGCACAGCCCCTCCAGACACTCCAGAGGACACTCCAGAGTGAGCTGGCCCATGGGCTGTACCCTGTATGCCTCTCTGCCTTTGGAAGTTGAAACCGTGGAGAGTTCACTTGAATCTGGCAAGAGCACCCTCGGCATGTCTGGCTTGTCCAGTTATAAACATCACAGGCTCACCCAACTAAACCTCTAATGTCAACAGGCTTCACTGCCAACCAGGCTCCGTACAGTGATGCTGCTGAAGCAGAGAGTATATTTAAGTTTAGTAGGAGGAAGAGTAAAATTATGAACTTATTTAGGGCACTTTGGCAGACATGTGTGACAATGCATTGTATGTTATTTGATGCCTTTTTAATAAATGATATTGATTTTATCTTGCATCTAATTGTTTGTCTCTCTGTGCAGCCCCAACTGTAACTGTTCCAGCATGAGGCATATCTTTGTGGCCACACCCAGGGTGTACCATTGATTGATATCTGTGGTGAGAGCCTTTGCAGCATCTAGGAGTAAGAGGAACCTGGCAATGGGTCCTGCTGACACTATTGACCCTCGCCCTACCATGTCCCTGTTCTTTCCCTTGCCTCTCTGTCCAAAACTATTGTGTGAATGATTTGGTCAGTAATGTCTAGGTCAGAGTGACACACAACAAACAAACAGGAACTAATGTATTAGGATGGCCAGGGATTAGAGACCCTGCAGGGCTGTGTCCTGTATGGAGCATAGGTCTGCCTGTAATGCTGTTTCTTTTCAAAGTGCATAATGTTGATGGGTCTTGCAGTCCCCTTGCCTCACAAATTGAGGTACTTACCTTGCCCACTCAGAGTGTGATTACAGCCATTTTATTCCCATCGTGCACTTTTAATTTCTAGCACGATGGAAGGCCACAGTAAGTATTCCTTGACCAGTGACTTCCAACCTGTGCTGTACTTGTTAATGAGTCCCAAATAGCTGATTCCTAGGAGCCCTTCTCTATGAACCCCCTGAGACTTCATACTTCCCCACCTCCCCACTGATACAAGTCTGCGCTTGTCCAACTACCAGCCTGAGCCCCGAGCTAATTGAAGCCAGGCGCTCCTGACTGTATATGAGTCATGCATGATCCCCTTCCCATTCTATGTTCTACCCCTTGCAGAGGCCATTGACCCCTTGAGAAGTGTCATCCCCCATCCCCTCCCCAAGCCTGCAGTGCCCAATCTGAACAATAACTTATTGAGTCTCCTTCCCATGGCAGTGGCTCCCATGGTCCTCCATGCCCCCCTCTCCCCTCTGCTCCTGTGGGTTGATCTGACAGACTAACCATGCGCCTCCCCCTTGAACTGGGCAGCCCAGATAAGAATTACCTAGACCCCTGTCTGGTGGCTGTGTATCCCCTATTGTGTTACTCCTATATCCATCTCTTGGACTAACTGCTTTAGGAATGACCATGACCCACTCCTCAGACTGTCAGTATTATAGACCATTCCTCATGTCAACATCCCAACGGGGGACTGACCATGGCTAACAGTGGGATTGATATGGCAGGCTGCCTTTGACTTACTGTGCTGGCTTCCCTTGACTGATGGTGCCTTTTCGGATATCAGTGAGGACTATTCCCCTAAAGCTGGAGAATTGGCTGCTTGCTTGTTGTGCATAGTGTGTTTGCTGTACAGGCTGCCGATCTCATTGCAATGCTCTCCCTTACAATCTTCTGATGCCCATATGAAAGAAGTGAAACGATCATGGTATTCAAACAGATGAAAGACTCAACAAACCATCACGGTATTTTTCAATGTATAATTTCAGTTACGTCACACTGTCAACTTTTGCTATAAATTTTGTCATACAATTGTGTCCTCCACAACCACCTGATGAAAGAGCGACGCTCTGAAAGGCAGTGTGCTTCCAATTAAACCTGTTGGACTATAACCCAGTGTTGTGTGATTTATAACACTGCGATGTCTATTCATGAAACCCATTAAGAGCTCAGTTTCACTATGATACACATTACACTGCATTTACAGGCAATACCCACAACATAGTCGTTCATTATAAATAACAAGTTACACTTCTTTGAGGAGAAAGTGAGGACTGCAAATGCTGGAGACCAGAGTTGAAAAGTGTGGTGCTGGAAAAGCGCAGCAGGCCAGGCAGCCTCCAAGGAGCAGGAGAATCGACGTTTCGGGTATAAGCCCTTCTTCAGGAATGAGTGTGGTGTGCCAAGTGGGCTGAGATAAGAGGTGGGGGGGTGGGGGGGGGGGGGGGGTAATTTGGGGGAGGGGTGCTGGGAATACGATAGGTGGAAGGAGGTGAGGGTGAGGGTGATAGGCTGGAGAGGGGGTGGGGGCGGAGAGGTTGGGAAGAAGATTGCAGGTCAAGAGGGCGGTGCTGAATCCAGGGTTTGGGACTGAGATAAGGTGGTGGGAGGGGAAATGAGGAAGCTGGAGAAATCTACATTCATCCTGTGTGGTTAGAGGGTTCTTTGAACCTTCCCCAATGCAACATCCAATAGAATTGGACTTGGTTAACAGAAAAATCACGTTTCGTTGTATGTTCTCAGTTCAGGGTTCTGAGGATGTGTCCTCTTAGACTTAGAGATAAGTCCACTTGGTTGTTGCACATTCAATGTGTTTGCTGCATAAGCTGGTGACACATGATGTAGGTGTGATATTGATGTAATGTGGTACTGTACTGCAACATGTCCACCCCTTGACTGATCATTGCTGACAATGATAACCTGTCCAGCTTTGAATCTGAACTAAAGGACAAAGCGAGATTGGAGTACTGTGTGGCTATTGGTTTTGAATAAAGTAGCAATGCATAAAAAGGCAAAGCAGAGATTCAGTGAGCATCCACATCAGTGCACAGTGAATGAGTGTGAAGAGAAGCTGGAAGCCCCAAGATGCACCTTCTATGAATGCACAATTTGGGTGCTCAATCCTACGCACAAAGTGACCTGGCAGCAACATTGCAATGGGAGATGTTAGTGCATCCAAAGTGCAGAAATGAAGTAGGAAACTGATGTCTAAGTGATCAGAAATGTTCCACGGTGATGTGGTGAGGCTGGTACCTGTTCAATGCCAACTTTTGTAGATGGAGGATGCAGGCAGACACTACCCATGGAGTATGTCCAGAAATGCTGGCCAAGATGGATGCCTGGATGAACAGTGAGCTAGAGTCAACTAGGTAAGTACTCAGGCTTTCATCTCAGGAATTGTCACCATCTTGTTTCTCTCCACTGCCTGGTAAAATAGCAAACCACAAATAAATGAAGTGTGACTTATAATGAAATATTAATGCATGGAAATGGACATTTCACTGCTTACTAGTGAGATTCTCATTTTGTCATTAAAAGCCTTAGTAGAAAATCAGACTGTTTTCTCACCATCAAGAACCTCTTTTTTTGGTGGTGCAATATGTTCTCAACAAACTCACCAATGACAGTGTTATTCAGTTGATCCTTTCTACATCAACTCTGACTATCTCTTTAAGATTATTATAAGTCTCTATAAGATCAATTTCCAATCTCTTAAATTCCAGAGCAAAACAGACCCAACCTCCTCAATTTCTTCTCACAGGACTGTTGGCTCACTCAAAAATCAATCTGGTGAACCTCTACTACTCTTCCTCAATGGCAATGATATTCTGCCTCAGGCAATGGATTGGAACTGCAAACAATGCTCCAGATGCAGTCTCACCAGTGTTTGACACAACTGAAGCATGACTTAGAGTCACAGAGTCATAGAGACCTACGGCACGAAAATAGACCCTTTGGTCAAACTCATCCATGTCAACCGGATATCCCGGATATAGTCCCACTTGCCAACACTTGGCCCATATCCCTCTAAACTCTTCCTATTCATATACCCATCCAGATGCCTTTTAAATGGCGGAATTATACCAGCCTCAACCACTTCCTCTGGCAGATCATTTCATACACGCACTACCCTCTGTGTGAAAAAGTTGCCTCTTAGGTCAATTTTATATCTTTCTCCCCTCACCCTAAACCTATGCACTTAGAACCCTAGCCTATTCAGCCTCTCCCTGTAGCTCAAATCCTCCAACCCTGGCAACATCCTTGTAAATCTTTTCTGAACCCTTTCAAGTTTCACAACATCCTTCCAATAGGAAAGAGACCAGAATTGCACGCAATATTCCAACAGTGGCCTAACCAATGCCCTGCACAGCCGCAACATAACCTCCCAACTCCTGCACTCAATACACTGACCAATAAAGGAAAGCATACCAAACGCCTTCTTCACTATCCTATCTACCTGAAACTCCACTTTCAAGGAGCTATGAACCTGCATTCCAAGGTCTCTTTGTTCAGCAACACTCCCTAGGACCTTACCATTAAGTGTATAAGTCCTGCTCTGATGTGCTTTTCTGAAATGCAATGCTACACATTTATCTAAATTAAACTCTACCTGCCACTCCTCAGCCCATTAGCCCATCTGATCAAGAACCCGTTGTACTCTGAGGTAACCTTCTTCACTGTCCACTTCACCTCCAATTTTGGTGTCATCTGCAAACTTACTAACTATACCTTCTATATTCACATCCGAATCATTTATATAAATGACAAAAAGCAGTGGACCCAGCACAGATCCTTGTGACACATCAATGGTCAAAGGCTTCCATTCTGAAAAGCAATCCTCCATCATCACCCTCTGTCTTCTATGTTTGAACCAGCTCTGTGTCCAAATGGCTAGTTGTCCCTGTATTCCATTAGATCTAACCTTGCTAACCAGTCTCCCATGAAGAACCTTGTTGAATGCCTGATTGAAATCCATATACATCACTTCCACAGCTCTGTCCTCATAAATCCTCTTTGCTACTTCTTCAAAAAACTCAGTCAAGTTCATGAGACATGATTTCCCACACATAAAGCTATGTTTACTATCCCCAGTGTTCTGGAGAATATTAAGACAGTGCTATTTTCTGGATCTGTAGACTGAAAGAAGCAAAAATGGTTGTTAGTAGAGTGATATGCTCTTCTTTCAGATGTGGGAGCTTAGGGAGAGTTTATGTGTTACTGAGGATTATATCTGCAATAAATACTGTTGGTTGTGAATCCTCTCAGATCGAATGGATCGGTTGGAGAGACAGTTAGAGGCAATGAGGAAATTACAAGACCAAGAGGATGTGATAGATGGCAGTTATAGGAAGGGGAGAAAATGCAGATAAAGTCACATAGATGGGTTAGCTCCAGGAAACATGAGAAGGATAGGCAGGTAGTGCAGGAGTTTTCTGTAGCTATCCCCATTTCAAACAAGTATGCTGTTTTGGAAAACGTAGGAGGTAATGGATTCTCAGGGGAACACAGCATGAACAGCCAAATCTCTGGTATTGAGAATGGCTCTAATGCAATGAAGGGTACGATGGGTTCCAAGAGATTGATTGTGTTAGGGGACTCTCTAGTCTAAGGTACAGACAAAAGTTTCTGTGGCCAGCAGTGGAAAATCAGAATGATGTGTTGCTTCCCTGGCACCAGGATCAAGGATGTCTCAGAGAGGATGCAGAGTGTTCTCAAGGGGGAGAGGGGCCAGCAGAAAGTCATTGTTCAAATTGAAACCATTGACATAGGAAGAGAAAAGGTTGAGATTCAGAAGGCACGGTGGCACAGTGGTTAGCACTGCTGCCTCACAGCGCCAGAGACCCGGGTTCAATACCCACCTCAGGCGACTGACTGTATGGAGTTTGCACGTTCTACCTGTGTCTGCGTGGGTTTGCTCCGGTTTCCTCCCACAGTCCAAAGATGTGCAGGTCAGGTGAATTGGCCATGCTAAATTGCCCGTAGTGTTAGGTAAGGGGTAGATGTAGGGGTATGGGTGGGTTGCGCTCCGGCGGGGCGGTGTGGACTTGTTGGGCCGAAGGGCCTGTTTCCACACTGTAAGTAATCTAATCTAAAAAAAAAGGGAGATTACAGAGAGTTAGGCAGGAATTTAAAAAGGAGGTCCTCGAGAGTAGTAATATCTGGATTACTCCCAGTTCTATGAACTAGTGAGGGCAGGAATAGGAGGACAGAGCAGTTGAATGCATAGCTCAGGAGCTGATGTATGGGAGAAGGATTCACATTTTTGGATCATTGGAATCTCTTTTGGGGTAGAAGTGACCTGTACAAGAAGGATGGATTGCACCTAAATTGGAAGGGGACTAATAAACTGGCAGGGAGATTTGCTAGAGCTGCTCAGGAGGATTTAAACTAATAAGGTGGGGGGGTGGGGGATGGTTGGAACTCAGGGAGATAGTGAGGAAAGAGATCAATCTGAGACTGGTACAGTTGAGAACAGAAGCGAGTCAAACAGTCAGGGCAGGCAGGGACAAAGCAGAGAACAAAGTAGGACTGATAAATTAAACTGCATTTATTTCAAGGCAAGAGGCCAAACAGGGAAGGCAGATGAACTCAGGGCTTGGTTAGGAACATGGGACTGGGATATCATAGCAATTACAGAAACATGGCTCAGGGATGGACAGGACTGGCAGCTTAATGTTCCAGGATACAAATGCTAATTGAAGAACAGGGTCTTGATCAGATGGGCCAATGGGCTGCAAAGTGATAGATGGAGTTTAATTTAGATAAATGCAAGGTGCTGCATTTTGGGAAAGCAAATCTTAGCACAACTTATACACTTAATGGTAAGGTCCTAGGGAGTGTTGCTGAATAAAGAGACCTTGGAGTGCAAGTTCATAGCTCCTTGAAAGTAGAGTCGCAGGTAGATAGGATAGTGAAGAAGGTGTTTGGTATGCTTTCCTTTATTGGTCAGAGTATTGAGTACAGGAGTTGGGAGGTCATGTTGCGGCTGTACAAGACATTGGTTAGGCCATCTCCTTCCAGAAAGATGTTATGAAACTTGAAAGGGTTCAGAAAAGATTTACAAAGATGTTGCCAGGGTTGGAGGATTTGAGTTATAGGGAGAGGTTGAATAGGCTAGGTCTGTTGTCCCTGGAATGTTGGAGGTTAAGGGGTGACCTTCTAGAGGTTTATAAAATCATGAGGGGCATGGATAGAATAAATAGACAAAGTCTTTTCCCTGGGGTGGTGGAGTTCAGAACTAGATATAAAAGAGACCTAAGGGGCAATGTTTTCATGCAGAGGGTGGTATGTGTATGAAATGAGCTGCCAGAGGAAGTTGTGGAGGCTGATACAATTGTAATTTTTAAAAAGGCATCTGGATGGGTATATGAATAGGAAAGGTTTGCAGGGATATGGGCTGGGTGCTGGCAGGTGGGACTAAATTGGGTTGGGATATCTGGTCGACATGGACAAGTTGGACCAAAGAGTCTGCTTCTGTGCTGTACAACTCTATGACTCTATGACTATGACTAACGAGTCCTTGCCTCTCCAAATACTTGTAAATCCTGTCCCTCAGTATTCCCTCTCACAACTTGCCCATCACCGATGTCAGGCTCACTGGTCCATAGTTCCCTTGCTTTTCCTTACCACCTTTCTTAAACAGTGACACCATGTTAACCAACTTCCAGTCTTCAGGCACCTCACCTGTGACTATCGATGATACAAATATCTCAGCAAGAGGCCCAGCAATCACTTCCCTAGCGTCCCATAGAGTTCCAGGGTACACCTGATCAGGTCCTGGGGATTTATCCACCTTTATGTGTTTCAAGACATCCATAGAATCATAGAATTCCCATGGTGTGGAAACAGGCCCTTCAGTCCAACAAGTCCACACTTATCCTCCGAAGATTAACCCACCCAGATCCATTCTCCTCCTTTATTATCCTGCATTTACCCCTGACCTAACCTATAGATCCCTGCACACAATGGGCAATTTAGTATGGTCAATTCACCTAACCTGCACATTTTTGGATTGTGGGAGGAAACTGGAGCACCCACGCAAGGAAGCCCACGCAGATACGGAGACAATGTGCAATCTCCACACAGACAGCCGCCCGAGACTGGAATTGAACCTGGGTGTCTGGTGCTGTGAGGATTCATCAACCTAACCTATCTATTCTTGACATATGCTTCCTTCTTTTTCATAACCAAACCCTCTATTTCTCTAGTTATCCAGCATTCCCTACACTTACCAGCCTTTCATTTCACCATAACAGTAATATACTGTCTCTAGACTCTCATTATCTCATTTTTGAAGGCTTCCGATTTTCCAGCCATCCCTTTACCTGCGAACATCTGCCACCAATCAGGTTTTGAAAGTTCTCACCTAATACTATCAAAATTAGCCTTCCTCCAATTTAGAACTTCAACTTTTAGATCTGGTCTATCCTTTTCCATCACTATTTTGAAACTAATAGAATTATGGTCGTTGGCCCCAAAGTACTCCCCCACTGACACCTCAGTCATCTGCCCTGCCTTATTTCCCAAGAGTAGGTCAGGTTTCACACCTTCTCTACTAGGTACATCCACATACTGAATCAGAAAATTTTCTTGTACACATTTAACAAATTCCTCTCCATGTAAGCCCTATGGCAATCCCAGTCTATGTTTGAAAAGTTAAAATCCCCTATCATAACCACCCTATTATTCTTACAGATAAATGAAATATCCTTACAAATTTGTTTCTGAATTTCCCACTGACTATTAAGGGGTCTACAATACAATCCCAATAACGTGATAATCCCTTTCTTATCTCCAGTTCCACCTAAATAACTTTCCTGGATTTTTTCCCAGGAATATCCTCATTAGGTATGATTTGGAGATGCCAGTGTTGGACTGGGGTGTACAAAGTTAAAAATCACACAACACCAGGTTATAGTCCAATAGGTTTAATTGGAAGCACACGAGCTTTCAGAGCATTGCCAGATGAAGGAGTGATACTCCGAAAGCTCGTGTGCTTCCAATTAAACCTGTTGGACTATAACCTGGTGTTTTGTGATTTTTAACTCACTAGGTACAGCTGTAATACGATCCCTTATCAAAAAAAGTATTTGACCTTGGGCCCAAATTCTCTCAAAATAAAGGCAAACATATCATTTGCCTTATAAATTGTTTGTTATACTTCGATGCAAGCTTTTGGTGACTCGAATCAGCACACCTAGATTGCTTTGAATCTCATCATTTTCAAACCTCTCACCATTGTTAAATACTTGACATCTTTGTTCCTCCCACGAAAGCAGATAATGTCATACTTAATCACATTATACACCATCTGCCATCATCCTGCCCACTCACTCAGCCTGCCTAAATAATAGAATTCTTATAGAACATAGAACATAGAACATAGAACAATACAGCACAGAACAGGCCCTTCGGCCCACGATGTTGTGCCGAACTTCTATCCTAGATTAAGCACCCATCCATGTACCTATCCAAATGCCGCTTAAAGGTCGCCAATGATTCTGACTCTACCACTCCCACGGGCAGCGCATTTCATGCCCCCACCACTCTCTGGGTAAAGAACCCACCCCTGACATCTCCCCTATACCTTCCACCCTTCACCTTAAATTTATGTCCCCTTGTAACACTCTGTTGTACCCGGGGAAAAAGTTTCTGACTGTCTACTCTAACTATTCCTCTGATCATCTTATAAACCTCTATCAAGTCACCCCTCATCCTTCGCCGTTCCAACGAGAAAAGGCCGAGAACTCTCAACCTATCCTCGTACGACCTACTCTCCATTCCAGGCAACATCCTGGTAAATCTTCTCTGCACCCTCTCCAAAGCTTCCACATCTTTCCTAAAGTGAGGCGACCAGAACTGCACACAGTACTCAAACTGTGGCCTAACCAAAGTCCTGTACAGCTGCAACATCACTTCACGACTCTTGAATTCAATCCCTCTGCTAATGAACGATAATACTCCAGAGGCCTTCTTACAAACTCTATCCACCTGAGTGGCAACCTTCAAAGATCTATGTACATAGACCCCAAGATCCCTCTGTTCCTCCACCTGACCAAGAACCCTACCATTAACCCTGTATTCCGCATTCTTATTTGTTCTTCCAAAATGGACAACCTCACACTTGGCAGGGTTGAACTCCATCTGCCACTCCTCAGCCCAGCTCTGCATCATATCTAAGTCTCTCTGCAGCCGACAACAGCCCTCCTCACTGTCCACAACTCCACCTATCTTTGTATCATCTGCAAATTTACTGACCCACCTTTCGACTCCCTCATCTAAGTCATTAATAAAAATTACAAACAGCAGAGGACCCAGAACTGATCCCTGCAGAACTCCACTTGTAACTGGGCTCCATGCTGAATATTTACCATCTACCACCACTCTCTGACTTTGACCGGTTAGCCAGTTTTCTATCCAATTGGCCAAATTTCCCTCTATCCCATGCCTCCTGACTTTCCGCATAAGCCTACCATGGGGAACCTTATCAAATGCCTTACTAAAATCCATATACACTACATCCACTGCTCTACCCTCATCCACATGCTTGGTCACCTCCTCGAAGAATTCAATGAGACTTGTAAGGCAAGACCTACCGTTCACAAATCCGTGCTGGCTGTCCCTAATCAAGCAGTGTCTTTCCAGATACTCGTAAATCCTATCCCTCAGTACCCTTTCCATTACTTTGCCTACCACAGAAGTAAGACTAACTGGCCTGTAATTCCCGGGGTTATCCCTATTCCCTTTTTTGAACAGGGGCACAACATTCGCTACTCTCCAGTCCCCTGGTACCACCCCCGTTGCCAGTGAAGACAAGAAGATCATTGCCAACGGTACTGCAATTTCCTCTCTTGCTTCCCACATAATCTTAGGATATATCCCGTCAGGCCCGGGGGACTTGTCTATCCTCAAGTTGTTCAAAATGTCCAACACATCTTTCTTCCTAACAGGTATCTCTTCTAGCTTATCAGTCCGTTTCACACTCTCCTCTTCAACAATACGGTCCCTCTCGTTCGTAAATACTGAAGAGAAGTACTTGTTCAAGACCTCTCCTATCTCTTCCGGCTCAATACACAGTCTCCCACCACTGTCCTTGATCGGACCTACCCTCGTTCTCGTCATTCTCAGGTTTCTCACATACGCATAGAATGCCTTGGGGTTATCCTTGATCCTATCCGCCAAGGATTTTTCATGCCCTCTCTTAGCTCTCCTAATCCCTTTCTTCAGGTCCCTTCTGGCTATCCTGTATCCCTCCACTGCTCTGTCTGAACCCTGTTTCCTCAACCTTATGTAAGCCTCCTTCTTCCTCTTTACTAGACATTCAACCTCCCTCGTCAACCAAGGCTCCCTCACACGACCATTTCTTTCCTGCCTGATCGGTACATACATATCAAGGACACGTCGTATCTGCTCCTTGAAAAAGTTCCACATTTCCACCACATCCTTCCCTGACAGCCTATGCTCCCAACGTATGCTCCTCAAATCCTGTCTTACAGCATCGTAATTTCCCTTCCCCCAATTGTAAAAACTTCCTTGTTGTGCGCACCTATCTCTCTCCATAACCAAGGTGAAAGTCACAGAATTGTGGTCACCATCACCAAAATGTTCACCCACTAACAAGCCCACTAACTTGTCCCGGTTCATTACTGAGTACCAAATCCAATATGGCCTCCCCTCTGGTTGGACAATCTACATACTGCGTTAGAAAAGCTTCCTGGACACACTGCACAAACACCGCCCCATCCAATCTACTTGATCTAAAGAGTTTCCAATCAATATTTGGGAAGTTGAAGTCGCCCATGATTACGACCCTGTGGCTTCTGCACCTTTCCAAAATCTGTTTCCCAATCTGTTTCTCCACATCTCTGCTGCTATTGGGGGGCCTATAATAAACACCCTACAAGGTGATTGCACCTTTCCTATTTCTGACTTCAGCCCATACTACCTCCAGAGGCAGATCCCCCTCAAACTTCCTTTCTGCAGCTGTTATACCATTTCTAATTAGCAATGCCACCCCCCCTCCTTTTTTACCACCCTCCCTAATCTTACTGAAACATCTGTAACCAGGAACCTTCAACAGCCATTCCTGTCCCTCATCTATCCATGTTTCCGTGATGGCCACAACATCGTAGTCCCAGGTACCGATCCACGCCTTAAGTTCACCCACCTTATTTCTGATACTCCTTGCATTGAAGTATACGCACTTGAGCCCATCTCTGTGTCCGCAAGTAGTCCCTGTCAGTGCTACCTTCTCCACAGCCTCCCTACAGTCTTGGACATCCTGACACACAGCTAGCTTACTTGCTGGACTACAAGTCCGGATCCCATCCCCCTGCCAAATTAGTTTAAACCCCCCCGAAGAGTGCTAGCAAACCTACCCCCCAGGATATTGGTGCCCTTCTAGTTCAGGTGCAACCCATCCTGTTTATACAGGTCCCACCTTCCCCAGAATGCAGTCCAATTATCCAAATATCTGAAGCCCTCCCTCCTACACCATCCTTGCAGCCACGTGTTCAACTGCACTCTCTCCCTATTCTTTGCCTCTCTGTCACGTGGCACCGGCAACAACCCAGAGATGACGACTCTGTCTGTCCTAGCTTTTAGCTTCCAGCCTAACTCCTTGAGCTCTTGAATGACCTCCCCACCCCTCTTCCTACCTATGTCGTTGGTGCCAATGTGTACCACGACTTCTAGCTGCACACCCTCCCCCTTAAGGATTCTGAAGACACGGTCCGAGATGTCTCGGACCCTAGCACCCGGGAGGCAACAAACCATCCGAGAGTCTTGCCCATGTCCACAGAACCGCCTGTCCGTCCCTCTAACTAGAGAGTCCCCTATAACTCGCGCTCTCCTCTTCTCCCCCTTTCCCTTCTGAATCTCAGAGTCACAGACCCCTTCACTGCAGCTTACACCTGCAAGGCTGTCCCCCCCAACAGTTTCCAAAGCTGTATACTTATTTTTTAGGGGAACGACCACAGGGGAACCCTGCACTGCCTGTTTCTTCCCCTTCCCACCTCTAACTGTTACCCAGCTACCTCTGTTCTCCGGCGTAACTATGTCCCTGTAGCTTCTATCGATCACCCTCTCAGCCTCTCGAATAATCCTCAGCTCATCCAGCTCCAGTTCCAGTTCCCTAACTCGTTTGGTGAGGATCAGGATCTGACTGCATTTCCTGCACACGAAGTCGGCAGGAGTATCGGTGGTCACCCCTACCTCAAACATCCTGCAGGAGGAACATTCCACCGCCTGCGCTGCCATGACTGTACACTGTCTCCAAAAACAAGAACACTGAGTCAATATCATGCAGAACGAGGCTATTCGGCCCCTTGGTGTCATCACTGGCTCTCTGAACATTTTAACTTAATGCTAATTGTAATGAGGTCAGGAGCAGAGTGACTGTGATGAAATCCAAGCTGAACATCTGTGAGCAGATTAGAACATAGGAATGTACAATACAGGAATGGGCCCTTCAGCCCACAGTGTTGTGTTGAACATGATGCCAAATTAAACAAATCCCTTCTGCCTGTCCTCAGCCCATATCCCTCCATTCCTTGCATAGTCATCTACTTATCTGAAGGTCCCTTAAATGTGCTTATCATATCTGCCCCCACCCTCCGCCCCGGCAGCACATTCCATACTCGTACCACTCTCAGTGTAAAAGAACTTACCCGTCAAATCTCCTTTGAACATGCCCTTAGTCAGTTTAAATGCATGCCCCCTTGTTTTAGACATTTCAACTCCCGGAAAATGATTCTACCCATCAAACCTATCGATGCATCTCATAATGTTGTAAACTTCTCCCCTCAGCCTCTGCTGCTCTCGAGAAAACAACCCTCATTTTTCTAGCCTCTCCTTATCGCTTACACTGTCTAATCCAGACATTCCCTCAGTAAACCTCTTCTGCATTCTCTCCAAAGCCACCACATTCTTCCTGTAATGTGGTGACCAGAATTAAACGCAACACTCCAGATGTTGTCTAACCAAAGTCTTATAAAGCTGCAACATGACATTGTGACTCTTGTACTCAATTCCCCGACCAATAAAAGCAAGCATGCCATACACCTTCTTTACTACCCTATCTACTTGTGTGGCCACTTTCAGGGAGCTATGGACTTGAATCCCAAGATTCCTCTCCACATCAATGCTGTTCAGGATCCTGCCATTAACTATACATCTCCAAAAGGGCATCACCTCACACTTACCGGTTTAAACGTGATCTGCCATTTCTCTGTCCATATCTGTAACTGAACTATATCCTGCTATATCCTTTGACAACCTTCAACGCTATCCGTGACTCCATTGGTCTTTGTATCATTTGCAAACTTACTACATTTTCATCCAAATTATTTATATATATCACAAACAGAAGAGGTCCGAATATGGATCCCTGTGGAACACGATTAGCTACGGACCTCCAACCTGAAAAACATTACTTCCACCACTACCCTCTCTGCCTTCTTTGAAGGTTATGGTTGAGTAACTGCTGCTTGTTAGTACCATTGGCGACCACATCCATCACTTTACTGATAATTGAGAGTGGACTGATGGGGCAGTAATTGTCTGGATTAGATTTATTCTGCATCTTGTGCGCAGGACATACCTGGGCAATTTTCTACATGGTCAGGTAAATGGCAGAGTTGTAGCTGTACTGCAACAGCTTAATTAGGGAGCATGGCAAGTTCCGAGCACAAGTCTTCATTACTTGTGAAATCATTGTATTTCAATTTTCCTATGCAGTACCATTGTACAGTAACCAATATAAAAGGAACAAAAATATGTTTTAATTAAACAAAGGTAAACCATTGCACACTGTGAATGCTTCAGTTGTCAGCTAGAATTATTGACTGATCCTATAATTATTGGATTCTTGATTTTGTCTAATAAAACATGGCAGTGACCCAGTAAAACTGACATCAGATCATCAGCAGTCCTTTACTATTTGAAGTGTTTTATTAATGTTGGTAAAATTCTACAATGCTGAAATAATAAAACAATTTGAGCTGTATCTCTATGTTTGCTGATTGCAACACTGACAGCAGTTAGAATCCATCTGTAAATATACATTTTGTATGATTGACTAACTGTTCCCTTTACACCCTCACATATGATAAGCAAAAGTTTAAAACAAGACAATAGACAATTAAATAATCTCTCTGATGACACATTATTCTTTCTATGAGTGCAGTAATGGTTTATCCACATGAATTGTTGGATCATGTAATGAAGATGCGATATTCATGACGAGTAGAAAGAGCTGCAGAGATATCTTGTGGAGCACACAGTCTGAGCGAGTATAGATTAATGTCTGTTACGTAATGCTAGTATGTGAATATGGATGGTGTTAAAACTTATTTAGATTACCACAAAATCCTTGCAGAAAAATAAGACAGTCTTGCCATCCACTGTTCCCATCAGTCTACCTGCAGATTAAACATGGTGCCAACATGTGGGTCAGGTCTTACGGAGAAGAATTCCAAAGTATCCTGATTGAAAAGAAGGGCTGCAAAGTTAATTTTAAGCTTAGACTGTAGACCAAAGACGAAATCAGAAAAAAAGTCTTCAACCACCCCAGCAAGCGGCTGCTACTCATGGGGAACAGGTTAAGTGTCTTGAATCAGGAGCAGAGCTCCCAGTGGTCAGGAGATTGGAAGCACTTCTACCACTACCAGAGCCATTCTGAGAGTAGGAAATCTACAAATGGGACGACTGGAAATAGCAACTTGCCAAGTACCAAATAGCTTCAGGACTGTATAAAACAGATCCACATTATCAGACCATGGTACTTTCCAGTATGTCATCTATGAAAGGTTGATCAGATAAAGGATTGATCAGATAAAGGATTGATAAGGTTTCACCTTCTTATACTGAAGTCCTGACATCCTTCAGTACATACTTCGGTGTTCAATAATTAGATTTAATATAAAGAGGCTGAGAACAGTGGAGTCCATCAAATATTTCACTAACAACCTCTATAGTTTAATCAACAATTGCATACATAAATCTAAAGGATGAATTAATATACAACCACATAGTCATCAGTCTGATGGATGAGCTACTGTCAGAGTTCTTACAGTCTAAAGATGATTTATTGAGCACAAAAGCAGAAGAGTTTGCAAAATGATTTTGTGTCTGGAGTCTAAATCCTGTTACAGTTCAAGGTAAGACCATAGCTCTGTGAAAGAAGCCAAGTGAGACAGTACAGTGAGTAAGCTTGAGCCAAGAAAATATGCCACCTAAAGGACTAAAAGTGTATCAACTACCATTTGCAAATGCTTCAGATGCAGTGGGAACAAAATACGTTGGAAAGATGTTTACCCAATGGGTGGAAGTGGTTGTGGTGGCGTGGTGTCTTAGGAGAGGGGGTGGGGTGACGCTGAAGCCACAGTTGTATTAAATGTAGTCATTTGAAGCAATGCAGTCAATCTAAACCTGCAAGTCATGAAAATAAATGGAAACTGAATTTAAAATGCAATCAAATTCAAGAAATAGGAGAGTCCAAATTACAGAAGTTAGACATCTGGGGAGAGATTACAGACCCAGATAATGAGTACCGGTCTGCAAATATCAATGTGCAGGCACTCTTTACTGAACTTAAACTAAACAGGCACTACCCTTTTGTCTGACAAGTTAGAATGGTTACATTTTTATTCAATATACTGCAAGTCCCAGGAGGGCAGGGTATGAAAGTCAAAGGTCAGATCATGGCAAGACTGAAAAATAAAGGCAATAAAAATACTGAATCACTTTATAAATTGCAGAAAGTAAAATCATCCTTTCTCAGCAACTCAGCTTGTACAAGATTAAAGTGGATAAAATTGCTCAAGGAGACAGCTAAACACTTAGATTGGAATGAGAAGCCATGGTTCAAGGCATTCCACATTGGGGTCTGGAGGGAGTTGAAAGCTACAAACACCTCATTTCACTCTGCACACTAATTGTGCGTGGTGACAGTTAGCTGTAGATATTAGATTAGATTACTTACAGTGTGGAAACAGGCCCTTCGGCCCAACAAGTCCACACCGCCCCGCCGAAGCGCAACCCACCCATACCCCTACATCTACCCCTTACCTAACACTATGGGCAATTGAGCATGGCCAATTCACCTGACCTGCACATCTTTTGGACTGTGGGAGGAAACCGGAGCACCCGGAGGAAACCCACGCAGACACGGGGAGAACGTGCAAACTCCACACAGTTAGTCGCCTGAGGTGGGAATTGAACCCGGGTCTCTGGCGCTGTGAGGCAGCAGTGCTAACCACTGTGCCACCGTGCCGCCCAACATGGTCAATATCAATGCCAGCAAAGAAACACACCACAAGATTAGGGATTTCTATTTCTTCTAAAGGAATGGGTATGTTGTGTGCTTCCTGGTGCAAATCCACACCACTTTTGGAAATGAAGCTATGCAGCTCTCTGAGTTGCAAGGAAGGGTCTACATGGGTCACTTTGCCTTGGGGTCTGATGGGATGGGCTATGCTGCTGCCCCACATTTCAGCTGGCAATCTTGGGGTCAAGGGGTCTGTCCCGGGTCACTTGCTCCAATCTCACCATCTGCTTGAAGGCTCAGGGTGCTTTACATTGTGAATGTGGATCCTCTCTGGATGGGTCGGTACAATTGAGCTTCTTCGCAGAAATGTCCACTCTTCTCAGGTCCAATGATGGGAGTGACTGCATCTGCCTTGGTGGGGATTTTAATTGCACCTCGAAGTTAGGAAGTGCGTTGGTACCTGGCTTTACTCAGCATCAGGCAGGAAGTTGAGGGACTGATTAGGTCCTTTGATTTTGTAGAGGTTTTATGATGCCTCCATCGTGGCTTCATCAGTTTCACTTTTCCGAGGCCTGAAGTCCAAATGTCTAAAGTTGGCCAGCTTTACATTTCTAAAGCAAACATTGGGGCAGCATGGTGGTTCAGTGGTTAGCAGAGCTGTCTCACAGTGCCAAGGACCTGGGTTCGATTCCCGCCTTGGATGACTGCCTATGTGGAGTTTGCACATTTTCCCAGTGTCTGTGTGGATTTCCTCTGGGTGCTCCGGTTTCCCCCCACAATCCAAAGATGTGCAGATTAGGTGAATTGGCAATGCTAAATTGCCCATAGGGCAGGGGGATGGGTCTGGGTGTGTTACTCTTCAGAGGGTCAGTGTGGACTTGTTGGGCCGAAGGGCCTGTTTCCATACTGTAGGGAATCTAATCTAATTCCTGCATTCTAGTGGCTTCTGTGCAACTTAGACCATAGAATCATAGAGTCATATAGCACAAAAACACGCCCTTTAGCCCAAATCATCAATGCTGACCAGTGTTCCTAAGCTGAACTAGTCTCATTTACATACATATGGCTCATATTCCTGCATGTGGCTCATATTCCTTTAAACCTTTCCTATCCATGCACCTATCCAAACATCTTTTCAATGCTGTAATTGTAATTATCACTTCCTCTGGCAGTTTTTCCATACACGCACTACCTTCTCCGTGAAATATTTGCTCCTCAAGTCCCTTTTAAATCTTTCCCCTTTCACCTTAAACCTATGCTCTCTAGTTTTGGACTCCCCTACCCTGGGGAAACAAAACCTTTGCTATTTACCTTACCTATGCCCCTCATGATTTTATAAACCTCCATAAGGTCACCCCTTGGTCTCCTAGGCTTCAGGGAAAAGAGTTCTAGCCTATCCAGACTCTCCCTCTAATTCAAACCTTCCAGTCCTGGCAACATTCTTCTGAATCTTATCTGTACCTTTTCCAGTTGAATAACATCCTCTGATATGATGTTCAGTGTGCACTTGAATTTGTTCAGTTCAGCACTTGAGTGGGGCCCATGTACTGGCACTTTAACAACATGGTGGAGGTTCAGCTGTTCTAGGACATGTTCCAATGTTTCTGGGTCACTGGGAGAGGGAAGAAGTGAGACTTCTCCTCCAAGAGACCATGATGGGTTGTGGACAAGACTCACATCTGCTTCTTCTGTTTGCAGAATGTGAAGTGGTCATTAAAATAGCAGGAATCCAGGATTGGGAAGTTAAAGAAGAAGGTACTTGACATAGAGGCATTTGTCGGTCAGGTCTGGGAGGCCTATGAAGAAAAGAAAGGTGTATGGAGTGACCTATGAGTCTTCAGGTCTGGAGGTGAGTAGATGAGGTCTTGTGGTTGTAAGTTCCATTCCCGAAAATCTGGTCCAGGCCTCCCACTTCTTTTACCTGCTGATAAAGGCGCACGGTGTCTGTTATGTTAGAGCATACCTTAGACCATAAGACATAACAGCAGAAGGAGGCCATTCAGCCCATGAAGTTTGCTCCACCAATCAATGAGGTTGCTCTGGCCAAGAATGGACCCTCTGTCTTTGGTCTAGTCAGCACCTTGAGTTCAATCCCAAACTGATTCCAACTCTTTGTTCTCTCTGGATCCACCCAGTGAGGATGCTTGTAGGGCTCTGGAAAATGGGAAATGCCTTCCATATACTCTAATATGCTTGTCAGTGGCAGCACTCCTTACATTGCTGGTGGAATCACCTTTCATGGGATTTCAGTCCTCTCATCACAGAATTCTGAACATAATTAACTCTTAGGTAAGATCACCCAGGAAGGACACAATTTAATTTATTTCTTTTCCATAAACTAATTGTCCTGATATCTTGTAGCCCTTTGCCACACATTACCACACACACACATGCACCCCCTCATAGACTTAAGACACTCTACACTCATATACACACATACACACTCTCTCACACTCACAACCCCCCTACCCAGACAGACAGACCCACACACATACACACACACACACACACACACAAAGACCAACATGCACACATATGCATTTATGTTTGTGGGGTGAATTTGTACTTGAAGATTTACATTGTACCTTGTTCAAAAACTGCATGAATTCATGTAAAACTCTGTTATCTTACTTTTTAGATTAGAATCAATCTAAACATCGGGTCATAGACAGAGAACACAGGGCGCTAACACCTTCAACATATTGTCTAGCTAACACCAATTGTTACAGTTAACCTGAGAATGCAACTTTTAAAAAAAAGTTTTGTGATTTACACATGAAAGAAATGAAACTATCATGGTATTTGAACAGAATCAAGGTATTTTTCATTGTATAATTTCAGTTACATCACACTGTACACTTTTGCTATAAATTCTGTGCCTTACAATTACTACCTAAATGGAGTCAAGTCAGGTAAAGGGGCAGTACAAAGAGATCTGGGTGTTCTTGTCCACCAGTCAATGAAGGCAAGCATGCAGGTACAGCAGGTAGTGAAGAAAGCTAATAGCATGCTGACCTTCATAACAAGAGAGATTGAGTATAGAAACAAAGAGATTCTTCTGCAGCTGTACAGGGCCCTGGTGAGACCGCACCTGGAATATTGTGTGCAGTTCTGGTCTCCAAATTTGAGGAAAGACATTCTGGCTATTGAGGGAGTACAGCGTAGGTTCACGAGGTCAATTCCAGGAATGGCGGGACTATCTTATGTTGAAAGATTGGAGCAACTGGGCTTGTATACCCTTGAGTTTAGAAGACTGAGAGGGGATCTGATTGAGATGTATAAGATTATTAAAGGATTGGATACTCTGGAGGCAGGAAACATGTTTCTGCTGATGGGTGAGTCCCGAACCAGAGGACACAGCTTAAAAATAAGAAGTAGGCCATTTAGGACAGAGATGTGGAGAAACTTCTTCACCCAGAGAGTGGTGGGTGTGTGGAATGCTCTGCCCCAGAAGGCAGTGGAGGCCCAGTCTCTGGATTCGTTTCAGAAAGAGTTGGATAGAGCTCTCAAGGATAGTGGAATCAAGGGTTATGGAGATAAGACAGGAACAGGATACTGATTGAGGATGATCAGCCATGATCATAATGAATGGTGGTGCAGGCTCGAAGGGCAGAATGGCCTACTCCTGCACCTATTGTCTATTGTCTATTGTGTCGTCCACAACTACCTGATGAAGAAGCGGCGCTCCGAAAGCTAGTGTACTTCCAATTGAACCTGCTGGACTATAACCTCGTGTTGTGTGATTGTTAACTTTGTACACCC
This sequence comes from Chiloscyllium punctatum, assembly GCF_047496795.1. Lineage (NCBI taxonomy): Eukaryota > Metazoa > Chordata > Chondrichthyes > Orectolobiformes > Hemiscylliidae > Chiloscyllium > Chiloscyllium punctatum. The sequence goes on along the minus strand of NC_092739.1, from coordinate 28,722,619 downwards.
CAGTCCAACACTGGCATCTCCAAATCTTTGCCAGATATATGTACCACTGTACAGCAAAATTTATGTTCTTTCACCACAAGATGGTGCTGTTCAACGCCAAAACAAAAACTCTCTTGGGGATCGGATGAACCTGCCTATTCCTGTCTTTATATCTAACTGGATTCAGCTTTATTCATTATTTATTGAAGTGAATCTGTGGCTTAACTTAATTCATACAAGTCCAGAGGTGCTGTGAAAGGTATTCTAGCAAATAGTGAGCAGTAATGTTCAGCAGCAATTTGACAAAAGGAACAAAACACAAGTTTATATGTTAAAAATAAAACCAAAATAAATAAAGAACACACACATTAGGAGTAGGGGTAAGCTATTCAGCCTCTGGAGATGGTCCATCATTTGATAATATCATGTACCTTTGACTCTCTACTCAATACTCAATCAAGCTCCGCTTTGAAAATATCCTATCCCCCGTCCCTCCACTGGTCTCTGGAGGAGAGAATTCCACAGAACAATGACCCTCAGAAAGAAGATTTCTCCACATCTCTGTCATAAAAGGATCGTCCATTTAGTTTTAAACCATGTCATCCACTTCTAGTACCTTCCACCAGTGGAAACATTCACTCAGCATCCACCTACCAATTCCCCTCAGGTTCTTATATGCTGCAGTGTTATTTTTTTATTCAATCAAACTCTAATGGATACAGGCCCAACCTGCCTAACATTTCTTCATAAAATAATCTAGGACTTCATCCCAGGAATAAGACAAGTGAACCTCCTCTGAATGGCTTGCAATCTAATATTTCCTTTCTCAGTAAGAGGACCATAGCACTGCAGAGATGGTCTCACCAACACGTGTACAATTGTAGCAAAACATCCCTACTTTTATACTTCATTCTCCCAATAATTAGCAAATAAAAACATGCAATAAATTCACCGAACCTATTTAAATATGGGAGAAGGCATCTGTTGGGCCAATGCTGTGGCCACTTGAGTTGGATAAGTAGAATATACCTACTAGAAAATGGTGGAGAACAGAAAATAAAGCATCAAGGCACATATGGCCAGCCAAATTACAAATTTTCGAGAGAGACTGTTCCTCATATTATATTTATGTCGCATATTTTACTGGTTTAGACTTTACCAAGTGTTCTTTCTTGTTTATTGAAATAACGGAGGGAAGGTCGTGCTCATAAATGTTATCTGCATCAGTGAATGAGGAGGCAGAGTTACGATACACCAAGATGAAGAGACACAATTGTGAAATTTGTTGGAGCTGAAATGGTTGGATGGTGATCTGAATGAGATATTTAAATCATTAAGAGAATTATCAAGGGAATTAGAAATGGATTTTGATGGAGAATACCGAAGAAGAAATTAGAGTTTTTGATGTCAGGATGAGGGCGTCGCTGACTAAGCCAGCATTTATTGCCCATCCCTAATTGCCCAGAGGATAATTGAGAGTCAATCACATTGCTGTGGATTGGAGTAGTATATTGACCAGACCAAGTAAGAGACAGCAGATTTCCTTCCCGAAAGGACAATAGTGAACCAGATGGAGTTTCCAAAAATCGGCATGGTCATCTTAATTCCAGCTTTACTCTTAATTCCAGATTTTCTTTGACTGAATTCAAACTCCACCATCTGCTGCAAGGCGATTTGAATCTGGGTCCTCAGAACATTATCAGTGTATCTGAATTAATAGTGAATTAAATTAAATTGAATTTATTGTCATGTGTACCGAGGCACAGTGAAAAACTTTGTCTTGCGAGCAATACAGGCTAATCACATAGTTAAGTAGCATAGATAATAAATAATAGGTAAACAGTGGGAAAAACAAAAACACAGGTACGGGCGAATGTTAAGAGTTTGCGAGTCCTTTCAGTATTCTAACAACAGCAGGGTAGAAACTGTTAAGAAACCGGCTGGCATGTGTGTTCAGGCTTCTGTACCTTCTCCCCGACGGTAGACGTTGTAGAAAAACATCGCCAGGGTGGGATGGATCTTTAAGAATGCAAGTGATCTGTCCTTGACAGCGGGCCTGGTAGATGGATTCTATAGATGGGAGGTTGGCCTTTGTGATTGTCCAGGCTGAGTTCACCAATCTCTGTACCGTCTCCGACCTTGAATGGTACAGTTACCATACGAAGTAGTGATACATTTCACAGGAAATGATATTTGCTTATTTTAAGTAACTAATTATTCTAACTGTTTAGTCTAGCGATAATACTGCTGAGTCAGCATCTACAAGCAAATACAAGAAAATAATCTACACACAAGGGTTTGTAACAATCTGAACAGAAGGTCACAGGTAAATAATCAGTTACTTAAAGTAAGCAAATATCATGCCCTGTGAAGTAAGAATATTAAAGAATACCAGTCCTTGGTCAATTAGATTTACTCCATGTGATATCAATGCTGAAGGCATGATATGAGATGAACGCTATGGGCCATGACGACATTCTGGCAATAATATTGAAGACACTTTGCTCCAGAACTAGCTGCTCACCTATTCAAGTTGTTCCAGCACAGCTACCACACTGACACCAACTCAACAACTTGGAAACCTGCCCAGGTACATCCTGTACACAAACTGCAGGACAAATCTAATCCAGTCTATCATTTCTCCATCAGTCTTCGCTCAATCATCAGCAATGAGAAGGAAAGTGTAACAACACTCAATTGAGCAGCTTTTACTCAGCAATAACTTATTCACGATTGTTCGATCAGTCAGGGCCTCTCTGCTGATCTCATTGCAGCCTTGCTCCTAACGTGGGCAACAGAACTGAATTTCAAACTGAGACGAGAGAGATCGTTTTTAAAGTCAAGGAAACATTTCACTGAGTGTTGCCTTAGCAGAATTGAAGGCAATGTGAAGCATGGGGGAAACTCTCCTCTGGTTATTACCATAACTAGCACAAGGGAGATGGTTGCAGCTATTTAAGAACAATCAACTCATTTCCAGGACATAGCTATAGCATAAATATGTTCAAATCAACTTGTTCAGAGATGTTATGACACACCCCTGGAGCAGAAGGGATTTGAACTCAGGCCTTTTGGCTTAGAGGTAGGGGCACTACTCTGTCCCACAACAAATCTATAGCTGCAATGTATTTTAATGTACCCCAAATCAAGCTGTTCAGAAATGTTATGGCATGCCGCTGACCCAAGGTAAGGACACTGTCACTGCACTACAAGAGCCCTTGCTGCAGTATAGTGTCCTACACCTAACCTTCTTCAGTTACTTCATCAATAAAAACAAACCACCCCAGTGACAATTGCTGCCCAAGGATGAGTTAAAAAATGCCACCTCAAATGCATCTGCTCTGAACTTTGCTAATAGTCATAGAGTCAGAGAGTCATAGAGATGTACGGCATGGAAACAGACCTTTTGGTCCAACTTGTCTATGCTGATCAAATATCCTAACCTAATTTAGTCCTATTTGCCAGCACTTGACCCAAACCCTTTCTATTCATATCCCCATCCAGATGCCTTTTAAATGCTGTAAATGTACAAGCCTCCATCACTTCCTCTGGCAGCTCATTCCAAACATGAACTCTGTGTGAAAATGTTGCCCCTAAAGGTCTGTTTTATATTTTCCCCCCTCACCCTCAACCTATGCCCTCTATTTCGGACTCCACCACCCCAGGGAAAAGACCTTGTCTGGTTATCCTATCCAGGCCCCTATGATTTTATAAACCTCTGTAAGATCACCCCTCAGACTTCGATGCTCCAGGGAAAACAGCCCCAGCCTATTCCGCCTCTCCCTATGGCTCAAATCCTCCAACTCTAACAACATCCTTGTAAATTTTTTCTGAACCCTTTCAAGTTTCAGAACATCCTTCCTATAGGAAGGAGACCAGAGTTGCACGCAATATTCCAAAAGTGGCCGATCCATGTCCTGTACAGCTGCAATATGACCTCCCAACTCCTATACTCAATGCTCTAACCAGTAAAGGAAAGCATACCAAATGCCTTCTTCACTATCCTATCTACCTGTGAGTCTACTTTCAAGGAACTATGAACCTGCACTCCAAGGTCTCTTTGTTCAGCAACACTCCCGACCTTACCATTAAGGGTATAAGTCCTGCTCTGATTTGCTTTTCGAAAATGCAGCACCTCACATTTAACTAAATTAAACTGCATCTGCCACTCCTTAGCCCATTGGCCCATCTGATCAAGATCCAATTGTACTCTAAGATAACCTTCTTCGCTGTCCACTACACCTCCAATTTTGGTGTCAACTGCAAACTTACTAATTATGCCTCCTATGTTCATCTCCAAATCATTTATATAAATGACAAAAAGCAGTGGACCCAAACCTTGTGGCACACCAGTAGTTACAGGCCTCCAGTCTGAAGAGTAACTCTTGATTACCACCCTCTGCCTCCTACCTTCAAGCCAGTTCTGCATCCAAATGGCTAATTCTCCCTGGTTTCCAGTCTCCCATGAGGAACCTTGCTGAATGTCTTACAGAAGTCCATATAGATCACATCTACTGCTCTGCCCTCATCAATCCTCTTTGTTACTTCTTCAAAAACCTCAATCAAGTTTGTGAGACATGATTTCCCACGCACAAAGTCATGCTGATGTAACAACATGGCAGCAAACCCTTCTGCTAATTAAATCAAATACCCAGAAAAGCTCACATCATTTTATAATCTATTAAAGCATTAATGACAAGAATCCATGATGGTGGCAATCTAGGAAGTTGGTGTTGCAGAGCTCTGCACCACAGCCCAAGCAGGACAAAGTTTTAACCCACCCTGCCCTGACCACCACCATATCTGGAAAGGTTGTGGAGTCCCAGGAAACGGTCAAAGAGCAACATACCTCAGTTTTCGCTGTCCAGGGATACTGAAGAAGGGAGCAGGTATGTCTGAGGCCCGACCTGTGGCCCAGCCTGCAGGGTCCTTGGACTTAATTTCCCACTGGGCCCTGCTAAAGGAACTTGCAAAATCTTGCGAGATGCTGGGTAAGCAGATAGAGAAGCTGGCCCCGATCTCTATCATGCTGCAGAAGCATGAAGAGCAGCTGGCCGACCTGGGGAAAAGGTGAGGTAGAACACAGAGTCACAGTGGTGGAAGCAGGTCTGTAATTTGCTTGATCAGGTTGATGACCTTAAGAACAGGGGCAGGAGAAAAAATATTCAGATTGTCGGTCTGACGGAGGGTAAAGAAGGTGAGCAACTAGTGGAATTTATTGAGGACTAGTTGCTGAGGTTCCTTCACGTGGAGGCTGGAATGAGAAGCTTGAAGATTGAGAGGGCTCACTGGGTCACGGCGCAGAGGTCAGGTCTGGACCAATGTCCACATCCTATCTTGGTGCATTTTCATAACTTTAGAGATAAGGAGAGAATTGTGGAAGCTTCCAAAATCCAGGGTAAGCATCCGAAGGCCTAGTTTACGAGATCATGTTCTTCCAGGACTTCTCAGCAGTGGTGATCCGGAAAAGAAAATCCTATGACAGCATTAAGAGAAGACTGAGGGAGCTTGGGTTCCAGTACTCTCTGAGGTATCTGGCAGTGCTACGGACCACCTTAGATAGATCTGTACATGTCTTTGACATGTTGGAGAAGGCAAAAGACTTTGTGGCCAAATTAACTTAATCTGAACAATTTAGTATGTACAAAAAGTAGTGTTGTTCAGGTATGTCTGTAATTCTTTTTTAAAGAAATAGATGTCTGGTCGGGGATTTCTTTTTCTTTTTTTTATTGGTAATAATCTGGTATAAACTATGCTCAGGGGCTGTTGGGATGTGTAATTTCAATTTCGAAGTTAGGTTATACCAAGGATGGTGGGGTACTTACCTTTTTTTTCAAAATCTCTTTGTTCACATTATTATTCCATGGTGTATTTTCTTTCTTTGCTACTTGTGTTTGTGGTGCGGCTCTAGCTTTGGGGGGGCGGTGGAGTTGGGGTGGGGGGGGGGGGGGGGAGGGGTGGTGGGGGTTAAGATGACTAGATGCCTACTGATGAGCAGTTTATGCCCGGTTCAGGTATTTAATGCCCTGGCAGCATAATGGGAAGTTGGGTTTTGGGATGTGTAGATGCCCCCTTTGGGCGGGGTGTGAGTTCCCCTATTCAGTGCCATTGATGTTTTATGTGTTCGTTTGTTTTTTGGTTTTTGCTGTATACAGTCTTTGATAGCTTTGTAGGTTTGTTAACGGTAGTGGTTTTAGTTTATGCAGTCTTTATGTTCAATGGATCTTGTGATACTAAGGCTCTGTGATTTGTAATTCGAGTTCCTCTTTTCTTGAATCTAAATGTTACTGCAGAAGGTTATGGCTAATGACTTGATTTAATGGTATACCTGGAACATCAAGCAGAGTCACTCACCAATTAAGAGGAAAATGGTACTCTTTATCTTAGAAAGGAAAAGGTGAATATTGCTTTATTACATGAGATACACTTGGATGAAAGGGAGCATTGGAAACTACAGCAGAATGGCTTTGACTGGGTTTACATTTCATCTTTTAATACCAGAAGTAGGGGAGTGGCTATATTGGTTAAGAGGAATCTAAGTTACCAGAGTCTGTTAAAGACACACACGAGAGGTGTGTAATCCACAAAAGCTTGATAAACGGGAAGAATTTGGTGTTTTAAATGTTTACTGTCCTCTGACCCATCCCCTCAAATTTCTCGTGTTCTCTAAATTGATCAGCCTCAAATCCTGGCATATTGTTATTGGTGGAGATTTTAATTGACTTATGGATCCCACAGTAGACAGGTTGCCCAAAGCAACACCCCACTCCCTCTGATACCCCCTGATAATTAGTGTATCTGCTTGTGCAGTTAGGGTTGGTGGATGCCTGGAGGCACCTCCATCTTGCAGGCAGGGATTTTACATTTTTTTTCCAATCCACACAAATGTAACACCAGGATTGATTTTTTTTACCTCTGTGGCAACTCTGGACTTGGTGGCATCTTGTACGATTGGTAATATTACCATCTCTGATCATGCTCCAGTGTACCTGTTGGTTAAGATTAAGGATGCTGTAGTGGGCCTGAGGCACTGGCGAATGGATCCCTTTATCCTTAAGGATAATTAATTTGTGGAGTACTTCTCTAAGGAATTTAGGGCATTCCTAGACATTAATTCAGGCTCGGTTATGAGCCTGTCTGTCCTTTGGGAAACTGCCAAAACCTACACCAGGGGGCTAGTTATTTCCTACTCTGCCAGCAGAAAGTGGCAGAAGGGTGAGCAGCAATGTCTCCTCAAAGCGCTGTTGACAACAGCTGAGAAGGCTTACTTTGACAGGCCCTCATTGGCCAAGCTACAGTGCTGCAGTCTGCACTGAATTCCGTATTCATGCTGACAGCGAAGAAGGAGCTTACCTTCGCAAAACAAAGGTTATATGACCATGGTGACAAATACGTAGCATATCTCGCCAGGGAAAAGAGTGCTCCTTAAGCCATTATGTTGATTAGGGAAGAGTTGGGAACCTAACATGTGATTCCAAAAAGATTAATGTGGCATTCCAGAGATTTAACTCTGAATTATACCAGTCTGAGGGTTGTGAGGAGGGGTGGGCCAAGATGGATACTTTTTGTAGGACTGGACTTCCAAACTAGAGTCTTTTCTCAATGCCCTCTTATCACAGCAAGAGGTGCAGGAGGCTGTGAAGCAGCTTCAGAGTGGAAAGGTGTCTGGTCCTGATGGAATTCCCAACGAATTCTATAAGGAATATATAAGCATATTGTGAGCAGCCAGAAATCATGGTACACATTGACACCAATGATATAGCCAGGAAAGGATTGAGGATCTGAAAAGTGACTACAGAAGCTAGATTGGAAGTTGAAGAGCAGGACGAGTAGAGTAGTGATCTCAGGTTTGCAACCGGTGCCACGAGATAGTGAAGTGAGGAACAGTCAGCGAATGTAGCTTAACTTGTGGCTGCAAGGCTGGTGCAGGAGGGGGCTTCAGATACCTAGACCATTGGGATTCCTTCTGGGGAAGGTGGGACCAATACATGAAGGACAGGTTGCACCTGAACTGGAGGGGCATAAATGTCCTGGGTGGGAGATTTGTTTGTGTGGTTCAGGAGGTTTAAACTAGTTTGGCAAGGGAGTGGGAATCAGAGCTACATATCTGAGAGGGGCGCGGTTGTAGATGGGGCAGTGACAGGATGTAGTGAATCCGTTGGGAAGGTTTTTCATGTGATGAAATAAAGGGATTGGTTAAAGTGTGTCTGCTTTAACGCAAGGAGTGTCAGAAATAAGAGTGATTAACTTAGAGCATGGACCAGTACTTGAGAATATAATGTTATGACCAAAACGGAGATGTGGGTTTCACAGGGACAGGAATGGTTGCTAGATGTTCCAGGGTTTAGAACGTTTAAAAAGAACAGGGAGGATGGAAAAGAGGAGGGGGCGTAGCATTGCCATTCAGAGAGTGCATCACAGTTACAGAAACAAAGGTTGTTGAGGAATGTTTGTCTACTGAGTCATTACGGGTGGCATTTGGGATCAGCAAGGGGGCAGCCACCTCATTGGGGGTTTTCTGCACACCCTTAATAACAGTAGAGAGATTGAAGAACTCATAGGCTGGCAGATTTTGGAAAAATGCAGATGTAGCAGGGTTGTTGTTATGGGTGATTTCAACTTTCCCAATATCGACTGGAACCTCCTTAGTGCAGATGGTTTGGATGAAGCAGTTTTTGTCAGGTGTGTTCAGGAGGGTTTCCTTACTCAGTGTGTAGACAGACTGACAAGTGGAGAGGCCATTTTGGAATTGGTGCTCAGCAATGAGCCAGGACAGGTGTCAGATCTCACGGTGGGAGAACACTTTGGTGACAGTGACCATAACTGCCTCACATTTACCATAGACTTGGAGAGGGAAAGGAGCCGTTACCAAGGGGAGATGTTTAATTGGGGAAAAGGAAATGATGACGCTATCAGACAGGAGTTGGGAAGTACAGACTGGGAGCAATTGTTCCACAGAAAGGGCACAGCAGACATGTGGAGACTATTTAAGGAGCAGTTCTTGCGAGTGATGCATGAATTTGGTCCTCTGAAACAGTTAAGAAGGGATAAGATTAATGAGCCTTAGATGACAAGAACAGAGCAGCTTCTTGTCAAAAGGAAGAAGGCAGATTATGTAAGGTGGAGGAAGCAAGGACCTAGCACAGCTTTAGAGGATTACAGGCTTGCTAGAAAGGAGCTCAGAAATGGACTGAGAAGAGCCAGGAGGAGGCTTGAAAAAGGCCTAACGGGAAGGATTAGGGAGAACCCAAAGGCATTTTACTCATATGTAAGGAATAAGAGATTGATCAGGAGAAGATAGGGCTGATCAGGGATAGCATAGGGAACTTGTGCGTGGAGTCTGAGGAGATAGGGGAAGCCCTAAATGAGATTTTTGCTTCGGTTTTCATTAATGAAAGGGACCTTGTTGTGAACGAGTACTTTGAGGAGCTGGGATACAGGCTTGACCAGATCAAGATTGATGAAGTTGATGTGCTGGAACTTTTGGCAAACATTAAAATTGATAAGTCCCCAGGGCCAGACCAGATTTATCCCAGGTTGCTCCAGGAAGTGAGAAAGGAGGTTGCTAAGCCACTGGCAAAAATCTTTGCTTCCCCACTCTCCACGGGAGTTGTACTGGAGTATTGGAAGGAGGTGAATGTTGTTCCTCTTTTCAATAAGGGTAATGGGGAAATCCCTGGCAATTAGAGACCAGTCAGTCTTACGTCTGTGGTCAGCAAAGTTTTGGAAAGAATTCTGAGGGTTAGGAATTATGACCATTTGGCAAAACATTGCATGATTTAAGGCAGTCAGCATGACTTTTTGAGGGGCAGAGCATGCTTCATTAATCTTATTGAGTTTTTTGAGGAGGTGACAAGACAGGTCGATGACGGTCGAGCAGTGGATGTTGTGTATATGAACTTCAGCAAAACATTTGATAAGGTTCCCCATGGTAGGTTCATTCTTAAAGTCAGGAAGAATGCGATACAGGGAGATTTGGCTGTCTGGATTCAGAATTGGTTGGCTAACAGAAGGCAGAGAGTGGTTGAAGATAGAAAGTATTCTGCCTGGAGGTCAGCGTTGAGCGGTGTCCCACAGGGCTCTGTTCTTGGGCCTCTGCTCTTTGTAATTTTTATAAATGACTTGGATGATGAGGTTGAGGGGTAGGTTAGTAAATTTGTGGATGACACAAAGGTTGGAGGTGTTGTTAATAATATAGAGGGCTACTGCAGGCTGCAGCAGGGCAGAGACAGGACACAGAGCTGGGCTGAGAAATAGCAGATAGAGTTCAACCTGGATAAATGCGAAGTGATGCATTTTGGAAGGTCGAACTCCAATGCTGAATATAGGATTAAAGACAGGATTTTCGGCAGTCTGGAGGAACAGTGGGATCTTGGTGTTCAAGTGTATAGATCCCTCAAAGTTGCCACCAAAGTGGATAGGGTTGTTAAGAAAGCATATGGTGCTTTGGCTTTCATTAACAGAGATATGGAGTTTAAGAGTAGTGAGGTTTTGCTACAGCTGTACAAGTCCCTGGTGAGACCACATTTGGAATATTGTGTCCCGTTCTGTTCGCCCTACTCTAGGAAAAATACAGAGACTTTGGAGAGGGTGCAAAGAAGGTTTACCAAGATACTGCCTGGACTGGAGGGCTTGCCTTATGAAGAGAGGTTGACCAAGCTGGGACTTTTCTCTCTGGAGAGAAGGAGGAAGAGAGGTGACCTGATTGAGGTATACAAGGTAATGAGAGGCATGGATCGAGTCAATAGCCAGAGACTTTTCCCCAGGGCAAGATTGACTGGCATGAGGGGTCATAGTTTTAAGATATTAGGAGAAAGTTATAGAGGGAACGTCAGAGGTAGTTTCTTTATGTAGAGAGTCGTGAATGCATGGAATGCATTGCCAGCTGTGGTGGCGGTGGTCCAGAGTCATTAGGGACATTTAAGTCACTGCTGGACATGCACATGGACAGCAACAAATTGAGGGGTGCATAGGTTAGGTTATTTTACTTTACATTAGGATTAATCCTCGGCACAACAGTGTGGGTCGAAGGGCCTGTTTTCTGTGCTGTACTTTTCTATGTTCTATGTTGTCAGGCCCGATGCTCAACATTTTCAATGACTCATACAGTCATGGTCATCTCCCGCCATCTCTAAGAGTGGCCAATATTTTGCTTATTTCTTAAAAAAGGGAAGGTCCCGGAGGACTGTGCTTTGTACAGGCCCATTTCACTCTTAAATGTTGATTTTAAAATCCTCTCTGAAACTCTTGTGTTAAGGGCGGAAACTATGTTACATTCTATTGTTAAAGAGGACCAGACGGGCTTCGTAAAGGGCCACAGATCCTCCAATAATGTTAGGAGGCTGCTTAATGTAATTCAAGTGTGTCAACAACAGTCAATACAGGGATTGGTGATTTCTCTAGATGCAGAGAAGGCATTTGACTGAGCTGAGTGGCCGTACCTTTTCTATACTCGAGAGCGATTTGGCTTGGGCGAAACCTTTTTAAGATGGGTAAAGGTTCTCGACAGAGACCTTCCCATTACAGTCATCACCAATGGGGTATGATCAAGCAATTTTAGCATTTTTAGGGGCAGCTGACAGGGCTGCCCCCTTTCGCCATTGCTTTTTACGTTGGTGATTGAACCATTGGCAGAGGCCACTTGTAGGGATCCCAATATATCGGCTCCAGAAGTGGGGACAAAATTACTTAAGATTTCATTGTACATGGATGATGTCCTCATTTTTTTGTCAAATCTAACAGTTTTGGTGCCTCACCTGATGCAATGCATCAGCTCGTTTGGCATCTTTTCGTGGTACAGGATTCATTCTGCAAAATAAGAGGCTATGCCTATGGGTGGTCTTACAAATGTGCTAGGTCTTGTGAGCGAATCTTGATTCCAGTTTAACTGTCGCAGGGGGGTTTTATGTATTTGGGCGTGTTCATTGCTCCAGTTTGCTACAGGATTGGTTGTTTAAAGCTAATTTTGTTCAATTATTCGACAAAATCAAACAAAATCTTCAAAGATGGGAGGCACTTCGGTCTCATGGTTAGGTCAGATAGTGCTTAGTAAGATGAATATTCTCCTCTGTTTGTTGTACCCTATACGGATGCTTCCCCAATTTTCGGTAAGCAAACTTTCAGGAGACTGGATGGATTGTTCAGCACTTTTATTTGGTATTGTAAACGGCCCCTTATTAAATTAGCTAAACTGCAATTGCCACACAGACTGGGGGGGGAGTGGATTTCTCGGACATTAAAAACTATCAACTAAGCTCGCTTTTATCTAATGTGAATGATTGGGCTTGTGGGGACCCTTTTTCAATATGGCTAGATATTGAAACCTCTCAGGCAAAGTGCACCCTTACTAGTTTGCTGTTTTTGGACAAAATGAGGACAGTTAAGGAATATTGCCATGGACCAATAGTTATCAATACTGTTAAACTATGAAGGGCAATTTGACATAGGGAAGGCAATATTGGCAAAACATTTTTTCTTACACCTATAGTGGGTATGCCGGGTTTTCAACCAGAGACGATGAATTCAGGATTCAAACATTGGGCGGCTAGGGATGTGCCTTACATGGGTGATTTATTTGAGCGAGACACAATGATGTCTTTTGGTAAGTTAGTGCAGAAATACGAGTTTTCTAGCAGGGACCTCTTTCATTTTTCTCAAGTTAGGGAGTTTATTCAAAAAAAGACTACACTTTTGACCGATCCCTACAAATTTGACATAGAGAGGAGGGTGCTCAGGTGCTAAGAGTACACTTTCTGTCAGCACTTTATATCAGTTGGAGGGATGGCCCCTCAAATGAATTTGATTGACTCTGTAGAGTGTGGGAGAAAGAGCGAGGCACATTGAGGTCTCCTCAGAGGCATGGGAAGATATTTGGGAAAATGCAAAAAAGATATCAATTTACAATAGAACCCATGCTTTACAGTTGGAGATTCTCCACAGGGTCCACTTGGCTCCGGATCATTAGTCAAAATTTAAAACAGGAGTATCTTCAGCATGCCCCAAGTGTAATGTTAGTACAGGCCCTCTTACCCATTGTCACTGGTCCTGTGGTGGTCTTCAAACATACTGGAGCACTGCGGCAGGTGCAATTGAAGGGATTTTGGGTGTAAGGGTGGAGAAGGACCCGATCTCTCTTCTTCTTGGCCTCCCCAGTGTATTCCCTGTAGATATGCATAAGAAAAAAACATGTGACCATCCTCACTTTCTGCACAAGAAAAAACGTCTTGTTAGGTTGAGTATGAAAATCTCCTGGGCCTGTCAAGTTGGCGTAAGATTGTTATGGAGCATATCCCTTTGGATTTTCTTCCAAGTATGGTACACCACAACACTGAGAATTTCTATAAGATATGGCAACCCTTTTTGGACTACCTGGACATAGATTAGTCTGCCTCACTAATAAGGGCTTTTAAATAGCTGTAATGATTGTGCTTTATGAGTCCAATATCCAGAGAAGGGGAACTGTGAACATATAAATATGTGAAAAGCAATGTCCTCAATATTCGAAATTTAGTCTTTTACTTTGCTGAGCTGTATTATTATTATTTATTAGTTTGTTGTTAGTTATTATTTATTTATTTAGTTAAGTACTTAGATATTTTAACATACATAATTTCATATATTTATACATTTGTACATGAGGGTGGTTTGGGTTTAAAACCTTTTTTTGGTGTTCTTGCTTTATATTGTTTTGAATTGTATTATTTTGTATTTGTTGTAATATTAAAATATCTATTTCTCAATAAAAATATATTTTGAAAAGTATAAGTGTCAGAGAACTATCCAAATTCCACTATTTAAAGAAAAAAAATCAATTTTATTCTTTAACTCTAGAAGCGAACATTAAACAACCACTATTTACAACTCAAAGCCTCCTTTGTCTTAAAAGTTTGTTAACTACCTTCAACTCTTTAACAATATACTGATCCAATAAAAGCCCCTATTAAAATTACATCAATTTACTTTTCAAAGCCAGCCAGCAGCTGTTGTCATTGACATCCTTCTTCTTTCAGCTGTAGATCTCCCTGGGTCATCTTTGGTCTTTTGCTGCAAAGATATTTCAAATGAAAAACCTACCTTTGATAGAAAATGTTTTGAATAGCAGTCTCCCAATGGCAGTTTACTCTCTCACTGGCTAACTCTCAAAATACCGGCCACTTTATATTCCAAACATTGGATCATCTCATTGGTTCAATGTTGTCAAAACAATAAATTCAAACTCGATTGGATTTTAGTATCCTGGGGCATAATTGAAACTGTTTGGTTAAATTCAAATGGTGCTCAAAACAACTGAAGTATCTAGTTTACAGCCAAATGTTATATATTTTGAATTTTTCAGTACACTCTGAGACTGCTAGTCAGTCACAAGACAGTTGTCTGCAAACTCCCACTACCAAAACAAGCTTCACTCTCTCTTAAAGGTACAATATTCACTTCAACTTCACAACAACTCCCCCCTTAAGAGAAAATGAATCATCATGGTGAAAAGATGGTTTCATTTTTCCCCTAATTCTTAAATCCATAACAATGAAATATATATACATAACATTGGTATCTGTTCAACCTCATCTATATTTTAGCCATTAAATCTGTGATAAAGTATCTCCTATCACATTCTTATGACCCGCAACATGTACAATTTGTAAATTAAAAGTCCTTGTAAAATTGTGGAACAAAAGACAATGCAATCTCTACAAAGTTGTTTCACCAGGTATTGTATCACACTATCACCATCTGGGTGTGTTTGTTTGTTTGTATACGCTGAGCACAATTGGTGTATTGTACACTTATTAGTGTCTGATGCTTCTCAGGATGACTCTGTTTTGGTGTTGTGACTTCATTAGACACTGTGCTGTTTGGAAACCTCAATGTAACACTGTTCCAATTGTTGGTGTGTCACCTTTTGTCCTCGGTGCAGTTGAGGGGTTTCTGCACCTGGCTACTGGTCCAGCACCATCTTCACCTTCTCTTGTTTGTAAAAAGGTCAGACCTGCAGCTCAGAGAACATGGATGGGTATGAGTTTGGCAAAATCACTCCCACTTGTTTTCTGAACATTATCTCTTGTTGGCAATGGTAGCTCCATAGCCAGAGGTGTAGCTTTAAGGTATAATGTGGCAACACTGAAATCTTGTTTCATTGTCCAGCATTTGAAGATGAGTGACTTAATGGAGTTATCAGTGAGACTGTTTGATTTAGAGCAACATGGTGGGGGGTTTTATGTGGTTCACACTCACTCCCCACTCAGATTCCTGAATGCTCTTCCCAAGTCCTGAGGCACATTGTCACAAGTAATAAGGCACTCAATGTGTCTGCATGTAGTGTACATGAAATGATCCTTAACTGTCTGATAATTTGAAAATTTGGAAAAATGGTCAGTTATTGCAATGAAATTATTCCCAATTCACAGTAAATAGATCAGATGGTGGAATCTTGTGCAGGTATAGAGATTTCCAACACTGCTGTTTGGTGGTTTTGGTATGCCTTGCACATTTACTAATTTTTCAATTCCATCTTTAATCCCTTGCCACTACAACACCATATGCCTCCTCCACTATATCCCTCATCCACTATATCCCATATACCCTAGACTTAGTTATGGCTTTGTGTCCTGGCAGAAATCTATAGGCAGAAGTAATTGCTTTTCTTTGACAATGACCCCTCTCAATGAAACAAACTCATTTCTGTAAGGGTAAAAGCATCTGAGGAGTGTCTGGAACCACTTTATCATATCAGGTCACCCATCAAGGTTAGCTTTCTATAGTACCTTCACATGTATGTCATATGTTTGTCATATGTGTGACAGGAGAACATTAGATATGATCCATAACAAAGTATGTGGCACTTTGGCTGTCTTTCCAGCCAATGACTTGGAGGTGCCAGCATTGGACTGGGGTGTACAAAGTTAAAAATCACACAACACCAGGTTATAGTCCAACTAGTTTTCGGAGTGCTGCTCCTTTATTAGGTGGTTGTGATGAAGGAACGGTGCTCTGAAAGCTAGTGCTTCCAAATAAACATATTGGACTATAGCCTGGTGTTGTGTGATTCTTAACTTTCCAGACCATGGGGTGATACAGGGGTGGCATGGTGGTTCATTGGCTGGCACTGCTGCCTCACAGCACCAGGGACATAGGTTCAATTCCAGCCTGGGGCGACTATCTGTATGGAGTTTGCACATTCTCCCTGTGACTGCATGGGCTTCCTTTGGGTACTCTGGTTTCCTCCCACAGTCCAAAAGATGTGCAGTTTAGATTGATTGGCCATGCTAAATTGCCCATGGTGTTCAGGGATATGCAGGCTAGCCATGGGAAATGCAGGGTTACAGGAATGGGGTATAGTGGGGTGGGTAAGGGCGGGATGCTCTTCAGAGTGTAGATTCGATGAGCCAAATGGCCTGTTTCCACACTGTAGGGATTCAATTATTCTAACCTCCTGGCACTGTCAAGATATGTGGAAGGGAATGGCTCCAAAAGCACAGATGGGTTCTGTAGCCCATCCTTTCTGCCTTGTAAGTGCTGGCCATGTCCACAATAGCAGCTGCAGATCCACATGTAATCCTAAAGCCAGTGTCACTGTGCTTGCCTCCGCTTCTAATGTGCCACAGAAAGAAGCCATCCAACATCTCAGTGATACAGTGCAAGCTTAGATGAAGGTCACGAGTTCGGTCGTCGCTGCTTTGGAAACACAGACAGCTTCCAGCATGACTTCAGACCTCAGTGTGGGAAGGGACATGGGAATTCTTACTTTAGTCCAGCAGTCTGTGCTCTGACAGATTTTTTGAGTTTGCTGAAGTACCTGTCTGGAGGATTGACAGTGTCTGTATGGATTGCAAACCTGCTGTTCCTTTTGTACATAAACATACTCACCTTCCCATAATTTCCATTCTGCCAGTACCCTTACTGTTGTCTTTAAGCCTGTCAGCTCAGAATGCTGCCACGCCTGTCAAGGTGCTATATTCTGAATTTGGGTCCTCGAAGCTCAGAGCTGCTCAAGGGTA
The DNA here is from genome assembly GCF_047496795.1 of Chiloscyllium punctatum. Lineage (NCBI taxonomy): Eukaryota > Metazoa > Chordata > Chondrichthyes > Orectolobiformes > Hemiscylliidae > Chiloscyllium > Chiloscyllium punctatum. Next base: position 28,705,646 of record NC_092739.1, on the reverse strand, counting down.
TTTTGCAAGGGTATCTGAAATATCCCTAATGTCCTTCCCAACAATTGTTTGTCAGTCAACATCACAAAACAGATTATCTGACCATTATTGCAATGCTGTTTGTGTCAGCACATCATATGAAAATTATTTCATATTTCTTCTACATTAAAGCTGTAACTCCATTTCAAAAGTACTCAGCTGGGGAAGCAATATTGTAGTGGTAATGTCAACAATCCAGAACCACAAATCGATGTTCTGGTACCATGGGTTTGAATCCAAATTTAAAATTTGAATACAATGAAACATCTAGAATTAGCAGCTAGTCTAACAATGGCCTCACAAACATTGTTGTATTTGGTTCACTATGTCCTTCAGAGAAGGGAATCTGCCATCCTTACCTGGTCTGGCCTATGCATGAGTCCAGAGCTACAGCAATGTGATTGACTCTTAACTATTCCCTGGGTGATTAGGGATGGGCAACAAATGCTAGCCTAGCCAGTAATTCTCACATTCTGTGAAAGAATTTAAAGAAAGATATTGACTGAGTGTGGAGCACTTTGAGAAGCGTGATGGCTCTAAAAGATGCTAATAACTGCAAGTCATTTTTTTTTCCCATTTAGCACAGTGTAATTTGGGTAAGAGAGAACCAAGAGCACTTTTACAAGCTGCCCAATTTGTTTTCCCTTTTGAGGTTTGATTTTCTAACCTCTGCTTTTCATCCAACAGTAAAAGTAAAAGTTCCTTTCCACTACTCCTGCAGCCTCATTAAACTGCTTTTAGCACAGAACACAACCTCCAGCGATAACAGAGTAAACTGACTCCACACAGACCTTGAAGAGCAAAACATTAATGCACTAATGTTCTGATAGTTAATCTTACTACTCTGTTAAAATCCACAAGACCTTGAGAGCATATTGATCTAGAAGTCAGACTGGTACACTAAGATCTCATTGACGCAATGTTATGCAGGGAGAGTTAATTAGTACAATTTATCATTCCTTGTGAATTAGAGGGAAAATAAAAACATTCACTCAGCTTTGGGTCCACATATGTATGATACCAACTTAACATTTATCTAAAATTGTAAATCTTAGTGTTGAAGATGACTTGTATGGTTAAATCTTTGCAAAGATATCAGAGAAAATCATATAAAAATATAGATAGGAGTATACGGCTACAGCTCATTAAGATATTCCACCAGCTGTCAAAGATAATTTCATAAAGTACAGCACTTTGGAAACTTGTACACTATGAATAAATGGCAGCTAAGATTCAAAATAGTTTTTTTTCCAAAATAGCTTTATTTTGGCTCATTCAGTTGCACATTCAAACAGTTTACTCATTTGTCTAATGAAACACTTTACAGGTAGTTAGTAGATTCTACCTACTGCTTCCCCACTCCACTTCTGACCTACATAGTGTTTTATATAATTGTTGCTTTTCAATAAATATTCTTCGTGTGACATTCCTGGTCAAGCATTCTGGACCAGTTTCCAAAAAATAACCACATTAATATTAATTGACTTAATTTTTAAAAATCTGTTCCATTTCCTCTCCTGCATCAATCTTTCTTGCTAACTCTTGTTCAGGTCCTAGCTGATGTTATCATCAGACAAGTCAGGTCCCAGACAAAAATCTGACTGGACAGATTATACTTCGATTTACTTTGGTTTTAGTGAAGCAGTCTTTTGCTGAAACTTAAGTATGCCATGTTGGAGATTTTGCTTTAACAATAAAACAGAAATTGATTCACAAAAGAAATAAAAATGAAATAGATTAAACCAAGCCATCCATTTATAAAATAAATTCAAATATTTTTAAACACATAGTAAAATTATGATCTTATTATTCATGAAATTCTACCTAATAAATTGAAAAGAAAAGCAGCAGCCTTTGTATAGAACCCACACATATTGTTGGTCAAGTAACCAAAAACATTTCTTGATAGGACCCAAAGACACCATTTGTACAGTACTTATGTTAGAGGCACTGTCCCTGACTCTTGGTAAGTTTAAATCATTTGACTTTAGCTTATAGACTAGAATGACAGGTAGCTTTCTCCCTGAAGCTATTATATACCAGAACTGGCTTTACGTAACCTGTTTGGTTTTTATCCCAAAGTTTGAGCTTGGGATTAAAACTAACTCTTTACACCAAAGTAATCTAATTTCACTATGAACCTCCTTTCTAGGAACACTGATTAATACAGCCTTCTTCCTTCAAGAACCTCAAAGGACTACTCTCAACTCAAGGTAAAGCTAAAAAGAAATCACCCTCTTCAAGTTATGGATGTTTCCCTTAAGATTAAAAAGAAACTTTTGAAATATTTAATAAACTTTAATGCCCCATTATTTACTTTGCTGTGCTGTGAATCAATCTAAGATCTAAGATAAAATTAGACTTTAAACCATATTTTAAAAGAAATCATCATGGCTACAGAAACGCTTACAAGTTAGTGATTAACTTCAGACACATAGAGAACTCACATGTCAGTAACTGCGAAACCAAGCTTTCAATGACATTAAAATTTTATTTTAACTTTCACTGGCTACAGTGCACCTCCCCAAAGATGAATGAAATTGTATCTTAAAGTGGGATTTTTATTAATCATCAAAAATGATCTTACACTAATTCTATGGTATGGTAACAGTAACATTATGTTACTATTAAATACATAATAAACTACACAGCAATTATTTTTTACAGACCACATAGTCTCTGGAATACATTTTCTTGATAAAACATCCACAACAATATTTTCTTTTGCAAGTACATGAATGATTTTCAATGTACAGTTAGAGAATTAAACTCCATTGAAGTAATCATAAGTTCTTGTCCTGAAATTTTTCTAAAAAAATCAAAAGCTTGTTGTCTGTGTATAGAATGCTTTCTTCCATGTTCTTGCTAACGTATTATTTCAAAATGATGTAAAACTAGCACAAGATTCAATGTTTTATTTTCAATGGTTGAATACCTTTGTTGATATGCAGTCAATTTTTTTGAAAATTAATTGGCAGGGCATTTAAACCTCACCTGCAGTATAACAGCCCCCATACCAATGCCAGTGGCATTGACAGCAAGTTCGAATATCTAGTCAAAATTTGGCATATATAAAACTGGCACTGTTTCAAAATCAATTTGACACCCTAGTGTGGTGACCAGAACTGCAAACAGTATTCCATCGGTGACCTAACCAATGTTTTATAAAGTCATGACGAGATTTCCATGATTAGATTAGATTACTTACAGCGTGGAAACAGGCCCTTCAGCCCAACAAGTCCACACTGACCTGCAGAAGCGCAACCCACCCAGACCCATTCCCCAACATTTACCCCTTCACCTAACACTACGGGCAATTTAGCATGGCCAATTCACCTAACCTGCACATTTTTGGATTGTGGGAGGAAACCGGAGCACCCGGAGGAAACCCACGCAGACAATGTGCAAACTTCACTCAGTCAGTCGCCTGAGGCACGAATTGAACCCGGGTCTCTAGCGCTGTGAGGCAACAGTGCTAACCACTGTGCCACCGTGCTGCCCACGTATTCTTTGCTTGCATCTATTCAAAATTTCTTTCCTTCCTTGAAAGCGCTTGTTAAAGGTGTAATGACAATACTGACATTCAATGCCAATTACTGACACTCCTGCCAATTTAATGTAAAATTTCATGTTTCGTCTCAGACATTGGAAAATCCAACATTGTCTGTATGTTTCGGAAAAAAGTGGAGCTGGAACAGCACAGCAGGTCAGACAGAATCAGAAGAGCATGAGAATTGATGTTTCTGTTTAGGACCCTTCATCAAGGTGCTACTTGGTTTTGTTCCACATATTGCCCAGAAAAATCACCTATGCTTTTGCAAATTCAATCTTGGCCAAATTTATAGAGTTATAGAATTATACAGCATAGAAATATCCCCTTTAGCCCCCCCATGTCTATGCTGACCAACAAACACCAAACCATACACATCTCATTTTACCTGCACTAAATCCATAGCCCAGGTATTTTAAGTGTTCATCTAGATGCTTCCTAAATGTTGCATGAGTTTTCACCACCCTCTCAGGCAGCACTTGCCATAATTCTGCCACCCTCCGGGTGAAAAAAAAATTCTCAGATCTTCTGTGAACTACTCACTCCTCACGTTAAATCCATGCCCTCTGGTCTTAGACATATCTGCCATGGGGAAAATATTCTCAAGATTTACCCATTCTATGCCTCTCATAATTTTGTATACCTAAGTCAGTTCCCCCATTAATCTCCTCTGCTCCAAAGAAAACTAATCCAGCTGAACCAGTCTCTCCTCATAATCGAGGCTTTCTATCCCAGGCAACCTTTCCAGTGCAGACAGGTCCTTCTGACACTATGGTGACCAAAACTGCACATTGTATTCCATTTGCGGCCTAATCATTGTTTTGTAAAGTTGTAACAAGACTTCATTGCTCCAATATTCTACACTGCGGCTAATGAAAGCAAGCATCCCATATGCATTCTTCACCACCCTGTCTGCCTGTGCTGACATTTTCAGCGATCTGGAGACTTGTACATCAAGGTCCCTTTCATCCATAGCACTCATTCATTGTGTATATTCTTCCCTGATGAGACCTCCCAAAATGCATCACCTCTCGTTTATCGGGATTAAATTTCATCTGCCATTGCCCTGCCCATTTTACCAGCTGACCATATCAGACTGTAGCCTGAGACCATCCTCCTCATGATCAGTAACATCACCAGTTTTCATGTCATCTGCAAACCGACCTTTGACATTTGTGTCCAAGTTGATAATGTTGTTAACAAACAGCAAGGGTTCCAGCACTGGTCCCTATGGCACACTGCTGGTCACAGGCTTCGAATCACTAAAACAACACTCCACCATCACCCTTTGCCTCTGATTTGTAAGCTATTTTGCATCATATTTGCCAATTTGCCTTAGATCCCATGGTCACTTAATCTTTGGATTAGAGTGGTGCTGGAAGAGCACAGCAGTTCAGACAGCATCCAAGGAGCAGGAAAATTGACATTTCGCACAAAAGCCCTTCATCAGGAATACAGGCAGAGTACCTGAAGGATGGAGAGATAAATGAGAGGGGGGGGAGAAAGTAGCATAGAGTACAATAGGTGAATGGGGGTGGGGATGAAGGTGATAGGTCACAGAGGAGGGGGGAGTGGATAGGTGGAAAGGAAGATAGGCCGGTAGGACAAGTCATGGAGACAGTGCTGAGCTGGAAGTTTGGAGCTGGGATGAGGTGGGGGGAGGGGAAATGAGAAAACTGGTGAAGTCCACATTGATGCCCTGGGGTTGAAGTGTTCCGAGGCGGAAGATGAGGCATTTCGGTGGTGAGGGAGCAGTGGTGAAGGAGGCCCAGGACGTCCATGTCCTCGGCAGAGTGGGAGGGGGAGATGAAATGTTGGGCCACAGGGCGGTGTGGTGGCTTGGTGCAGGTGTCTCAGAGATGTTCCTTAAAGCGCTCTGCTAGGAGGCATCCAGTCTCCCCAATGTAGAGGAGACCGCATTGGGAACTCATGGAAGGCTCCTTTAGGGCCTTGAATGGAGGTGAGGGAGGAGGTGAGGGTGCAGGTTTTGCAGTTCCAGCGATGACAGGGGAAGGTGCCAGGATGGGAGGGTGGGTTGTAGGGGTGCGTGGACCTGACCAGGTAGCCATGGAGGGAACGTCTTCGCGGAAGGCAGAAAGGGGTGGGGAGGGAAATATATCCCTGGTGGTGGGGTCTGTTTGGAAGTGGCGGAAATGTCGGCGGATGATTTGGTTTATGCGAAGGTTGGTAGGGTGGAAGGTGAGCAACAGGGGTGTTCTGTCCTTGGTACGGTTGGAAGGGTGGGGTCTGAGGGTGGAGGTGCGGGATATGGACGAGATGCGTTGGAGGGCATTTTAACCATGTGGGAAGGGAAATTGCGGTCTCTAAAGAAGGAGGTCACCTGGTGTGTTCTGTGGTGGAACTGGTCCTCCTGGGAGCAGATATGGCGGAGGCAGAGGAATTGGGAATACAGGATGGCATTTTTGCAGGTTGGGAAGAGGTGTAATCCAGGTAGCTGTGGGAGTCGGTGGGTTTGTAAAAAATGTCAGTGTCAAGTCGGTCGTCATTAATGAAGATGGAGAGGTCCAGGAAGGGGAGGGAAGTGTCAGAGATGGTCCAGGTAAATTTAAGCTCAGGGTGGAATGTGTTGGTGAAGTTGATGAATTGCTCAACCTCCTCGTGGGAGCACAAGGTGGCACCAATGCAGTCATCAGTGTAGCAGAGGAAGAGGTGGGGAGTGGTGCCGGTGTAATTATGGAAGATGGACTGTTCTACGTAGCCAACAAAGAGCCAGGCATAGCTGGGGCCCATACAGATACCCATGGCTACCCCTTTGGTCTGGAGGAAGTGGGATGATTTGAAGGAGACATTGTTAAGGGTGAGGACCAGTTCAGCCAAATGAATGAGAGCATTGATGGAAGGGTACTGTTGGGGACATCGGGAGATGAAGAAATGGAGGGCTTGGAGGCCCTGGTCATGGCGGATGGAGGTGTAGTGGGATTGGATATCCATGGTGAAGATGAGGCGTTGGGGGCTGGGGAAACAGAAGTCTTGGAAGAGGTGGAGGGCATAGGTGGCATCTCAAACGTATTTGGGGTGTTCCTGGACTGGGGAATAGGACAGTGTCGAGGTTGGTAAAGATGAGTTCAGTGTGGCAGGAGCATGCTGAGGCAATGGGTCGGCCAGGGTGGTCAGGCTTGTGGATCTTGGGAAGGAGATAGAACCGGGAAGTGAGGGGTTCCCAGACTGTGAGGTTGGAAGCTGTGGGTGGGAGATCTCCTGAGGTGATGAGGGTCTGTATAGTCTGAGAGATGATGGTTTGGTGATGGGGTCATGGTTGAGGGAGCGGTAGGAGGAGGTGTCCTCGAGTTGGTGTCTGGCTTCAGCGGTGTAGAGGTCTGTGTGCCAGATACCACTGCACCCTCTTTATCTGCTGGTTTGATAGTGAGTTCGGGATTGGAGCAGAGGGAGTGGAAGGCAGCACGTTGTGAGGGTGAGAGGTTGGAGTGGGGGAGGGGGATAGGCAGGTTGAGTCGGTTAATGTCCCGGTGGTAGTTGGAAATGAAGAGTTTGAGGGCGGGTAATAGGCCAGCGCGGGGTGTCCAGGTGGATGCAGTGTGTTGGAGGTGGGCGAAGGGGTCCTTGGAAGGTGGGCGGGAGTCCTGATTGTGAAAGTAAGCTCGGAGGTGGAGGCGGCAGAAGAAGTGTTCGATGTCACGGCGTGTATTAAATTCATTGATGCGTGGGCAGAGGGGGATGAAGGTGAGTCCTTTGCTGAGGACCGATCGTTCTTCCCCCACCCTCCTCTGTGACCTATCACCTTCATCCCCATTCACCTATTGTACTCTATGCTACTCTCTCCCCACCCCCACGCTTCTCTCATTTATCTCTCCACCCTTCAGGCTCTCTGCCTGTATTCCTGATGAAGGGCTTTTGCTCGAAACGTCGATTTTCCTGCTCCTTGGATGCTGCCTGAACTGTTGTGCTTTTCCAGCACCACTAATCCAGAATCTGGTTTCCAGCGTCTGCAGTCATTGTTTTTACTCACTCTTAATTTGTGGACAAGACTTCATGTGGGACCTTTGGTTTCTACTAGGCCCCTTTTGTCTCTGATAGATCCCACTCTTCCCCTGGTAATTCTCTTGCTCCTAAAATACTTAAAAAATGCCTTGGAGTTTTCCTTAACCATTCTTGCCAAAAATACTTAAATGACCCTCTTTACCTTCCTGTGATAGGGTTTGAGTTAATTTCTATTTTAAGTACTCCACTGCACTCTCTATACTTCTGAAGAACCTCTCCTCTTTTTAATACTCTGCACATAGAAACTTGGAAAATGGGTGAGGGAGTAGGCCATTTGAACTCTTGAGCCTGCACCACCATTCAATGTGATCATGGCTATCATGCAATCTCCGTATCCATTCCACCCTCTCCCCATACCCCTTGATCCCTTTGGCTGCAAGGGCCATTCAGCATCCTCTTGAATATATCTAACAAACAGGCCCCAACATCGTGGGCCGAAGGGCCTGTTCTGTGCTGTATTGTTCTATGTTCTATGTTCTATGTTCTAACAACTTCCTGTGGGAGAGAATCCAAAGGTTCACAACTCCCTGAGTGCAGAAATTCTTCCTTATCCTGGTTCTGAATAGCTTACGCCTTATTCTTAGATTGTGAACCCTTGCTCTGGACTTTCCCAACATTGTGAACATACTTCCTGCATCCAGCCTGTCCTCTCCCATCAGGATTTTATACGTTTCTATGAGATTCCCCCTCATTCTTCTAAATTCCAGCAAGTACAAGCCCAGTCAATCCAGTCTTTCCTCATGTGTCAGTACTGCCATCCTGGGAATCAGTCTGGTGAAATTTCACTGGACTCCCTCAATAGTGGGAGTGTTCTTTCTCAGATTAGGACACTAAAACTGCACACAATACTCAAAGCGTGGCCTCATCAATACCCTGTATAACTGCAGCAAGATATCCTTATTCTGATACTGAAATCTTATCTTTATAGTGGAGAGCCTGCCATTAGCCTTCCTCACTGCCTTCTGCACCTGCATGCTAACCTTCAGCGATTGTTCCTACATGGCACCCAGGTCTCATTGCACCTCACCTTTTCCTAAACTGTCACCATTAAGAAAATAATCTGCCTTCTTCCTTTGTGACCAAACCTCACATTCATCCACATTATTTTGCATTTGCCAAGTATATGTCCGCTCAGCCAGTCTGTCCAAGTCATCCCGCAGCCTCTTAGCATCCTCTTCACAACACACACTGCCACTCAGCTTAGTGTTGTCTGCAAATTTAGTAATATTGCAATCAATTCCTCCATCCAAATCATTAATGTATCTCTGCCTTCTTTTACTTTATCAAACTCTCAATATCTCTTGATTCCTAGGATTCCCTGGACTTGCTGCCCTGACCCTTCATTCTTAGAGGAACATGCTAGCCATGAACTCTCACCATAGTACTCTTAAAGGATCCCACTTTCCAAATGCAGACTCACCTCCAAGGAACTGCTTGGCAAAGGACTTACTGAAGGCCATGTAAACTATACTACCTTCAGCAATATATTTAGTCACCTTTTCAAAAACCTCAGTTGAATTAGTCAGACAGGATCTCCCTCCAACAAATTGCACGGATCAATCCTTGCCTTTCCAAATGTTGATTGATCCAGTTCTTCAGAATTTTAATACTTTTAATTCTAATACTTTACCTACTCCTGATGTGAAACTGACTGGTCTGCAATAACTTGGCATATCCCCCTTGTTCTTCCTAAACTAGGGAACCATAGTTAGCTATCCACCAACAGATAGTTAGCTATCTGTTACTTCAGCTGTGGCCAGTCTACATCTGCCAGGACCCCAGTAATTTCCTCCCTTGCCTTCCATCGCAGCCTGGGATACTTTTCACCAGACCCTTATGCTCTAAAACATCTAATATCTTCTACTTATTAATCTTAACATGTTCTAGAGCCTCACTCTCCTAACTGAAATCTCCAGCTACAATGTATTTCTCCTTTCTGAATATAAGAAAGAAATATTCATTAAAGACCATACCCCTGTCCTCTGGCTCCATGCACAGATTGCCCATTTGATCTCTAAAAGGTCCCATTGTTTGCCTGATAACCCTTTTACTCTTAATATACTTATAAAAGGCCTTGGGATTTTACTTAATTCGATCTACCAAAGATATTTCATAGCCCCTCTTTGCCCTCCTATGCTTTCTATACTCCTGAAAGTCCTCCTCTGATTTAATGCTCCGTAGATGCCCCTTGACATCCTGAATTCCCTGGACTTACTGCTCTTGTCCTTCACTCTTAGAGGAACACACTGGTCATGAATACTCACCACACTAGCTTTAATAGGCTCCCATTTGCCAAATGTAGACTGAACTGTAAGTTGCTGCATCTAGTCTATGTGTGCCAGATCCTGTTTAATGATGCTGAAATCGGCTTTGCCACAATTTAAACAATTAACTTCTACATTATCCTTTTCCCTTTCCACAATGACTTTGAAACTTATGGTATCCTGGTCACTATCCCCAAAATGTTTACCCACTGAAATTTCAACCATTTGATCAGCTTCATTCCTGGGATTAGGTCTAACATTGTCCCTTCTCTAGTAGGAGTATCTCTGTACTGGCATAAAAAGATCTCTTGGATGCACTTTAAAAATTCCAACCCATCAGAAAAGTTGAAACTCCCCTCTCTCACTCCTCTCTGTGATTTGCCAACACATCTGCTCCTCCACCTCTCTCTGATTGTTGGGAGGTCTGCAGTGTAATCACAGCAAAGGGATGGTCCTTTTGTTTTATTTCAAAGCTCCAGTCAGATGGCCTTATTTGAAGAGTCTTCTAAGACATCCTCCCTCATTACTGCAATGAAAATCCACTTCATCAATAATATTGTTGTTCCCCAGCTCTCTGATACCTTCCTCACCACCACAACCCCACACCCCCACCCACCCCACATCGCACTTAACCAATCCCGTCCTTTCTTTAACTATGTTTCAGTGATTTCAACAAGTATCACATTCCCATGAGCTGACCAACTAATATATACTTGATTAGATTTGTTTTTCATAATTCTAAATTTCAAATTATTAAATTTTCAGGCACAGGCTCATTACCTCTTTGACAGTTTTGTACTGTGCAGATTGTTGTTCTCACAAGCTGACCTACACAATCTTACCTGTTAAAATATCTTCTAATATTAAATTACAAGCATTTTTTTGGCAACCTAATCAGTCTCACTACATTCGCAAATGAGGCAGAATATCTATTGACTCCATCCTCACTAAATTTAGGCACCAAACCTAGATTCTCGGATAAATTAAATCCTCCTTGGAATCTTAATCATGGTCTGAACTACTGCTTGTTTCTTTCTTCTTTATTCTAAACTTTTATTTTGCAAACTTGTGCTCTTTAATTTCCTTCTGTCTTTGCTGTTCAAAGTTATTTCAATTTGCATTTCCCTTTGTTTTTGTACTTAATCATAGTCCACTTCAGGATTTTATTTAAACTCTATTTCCTTCTGCATTTCTCTTTCCTCAATTTCAAATATTTTTATTTCTCTTTCCAAGTCTAACTTTTTTTCCCCATTTCTAACTGAAGCTTAGCTAATTCCTGTTGTGACATTCCAATTTGGGTGGCATGGTGGCACAGTGGTTAGCACTGCTGCCTCACAATGCCAGAGACCTGGGTTCAATTCCCGCCTCGGGCGACTGACTATGTGGAGTTTGCACATTCTCCCCGTGTCTGCGTGGGTTTCCTCTGGGTGCTCCGGTTTCCTCCCACAGTCCAAAGATGTGCCGGTCAGGTGAATTGGCCATGCTAAATTGCCCGTAGTGTTAGGCAAGGGGTAGATGTAGATGTAGGGGTATGGGTGGGTTACGCTTCGGCGGGGCGGTGTGGACTTGTTGGGCCGAAGGGCCTGTTTCCACACTGTAAGTAATCTAATCTAATTTCAGTTTTTTTTCTTTCAGTTCTACTATAATATAATCACTTGAATTAATCCTTTCATATAAGATCGTGCATTTACTTCTGCCTTCAGTTTATCTGCCAAAAACCCTCAGTTTAACTTTAGACAAAGACTTTAAATAGCCCACTGTTGTATCTTTCATTTCCAGATAGTTCTTAGTAATGTTCAAAGGCATCTTCATATACCATGTAATAAACTTTACAACACTGCTGCTTTATATTTAGAACAGCCAAGTAGTCATTATTTTAATATGAAAAACATAAACCCCTCTTAACTCCAGTGAACTCAAAGATCCCAATGAGGTTCCATTTGTTAGGATGCCAGCTAGATAGAAACCTGGTTTGATAGATCATATTTTAATTTGCTTTGGTTTCAATGAAATAGTCTCTCACTGTAAGCAAGCAATATGCTGATATGATTTAACAATAAAACAGAAGTGTATTTATAAAGAAAATAAACATAAAATAGAATAAACCTTATTGCCTATGTATAATACAAATTCAAAAGTCATTAAACACAGTGAATGTATAATCTCATTAGTCCCATTACACACCTTTGTAAATGGAAAAGAAAAATAACAACTTTTGTTTGGCATCCAAAACACACCCTGTTAGAGTGTCCAAAAACACATCTTGTATGGAATTTAAAAAAACACAATTTATATAAAACACAATTTATACTCACATCAGATACACTGGCTAACAACTTGGCAGGCTGAAGTCAGTTGTGACTTGAAATTGTAGACTTGAACTGAAGATATGTTCTTCCTGAGCTATGAAAATCCCAGTGTTAAACACAGTCAGCTTTCAGTAATCTCTTCAGGTTTTTATCACAACACGTCTGATCTGGGACTAACACTAACTCTTTATTTCAAGGTAATCTTTTTTTTTGGTATTCTTCCCTTCTCAGGATCACAGCTTTATACAACCATCTTCATCCAAGGTCTTCAAAGGACTATTCAAAATTCAAAGTAAAACTTAAAGAAAAATCACTCTTTTCAAGTTTTGGGTGTTTCCCTTAAGCATGAAATTACATGTTCCAAAAATCTTTAATGGATCTTAAGTAACGTTGTTGCTTGAAAATCTACAAGATAAAGAAAAGTCTGTTCGTGGTGCACAAACCATGATTAATTCTAAAGTTAGGCCTTAAATAAACTTTTTTAAAAACTCACCATGCATAAAGAAATACTTACAAGTTAATGTGCAGAAATCCCACATTTTACTAAAACTCGTGTTTTTCCTGCATGAGGGGTGACTGGTTGGCAAGTAAAATTTTAATTGGTAGAAGCATTGCTATGGAGAAAACATCCACTAATGAGTGAATTCTTTATGGAAATACCTCGAACAATCAGAATTCACTTGCTGACCAATTAGCTTTCCTCTCATGTAGTATGCATTTCTCTTCCCCTTAATCTGTATTGTTGTGAATTGTCCTGATGTCTGCAAGACAAAATGTTTGGCCAAAATGTTTTCTTCTCAGAAAATCCCATGATCCACTTGGAAATCATGCTGATACTGAAATCCTGCCATTCTCAAGGTTGCTACAAATGTTAAAGATTTAATTAAATTACTCAAAGTCTGCATTTTTTCTGTCTGATGAACGCAGGTTAACAGAAACATTAACTAGGTTTTTATGCTGAACAAAAAAATCTGTTAACTATTAGAAATAACTCAGTTTGGCAAACAAAATATAATTTACCAATTTATAAAACTTTAAATTAACTCTACATTAACCCTGTGGACAGACATGCAGACAGATAGAGATAAACAAATATATAGATATTGTAGATAGAGAAAAAATATTCGGGGAGCACAGTTCAATAGCACCAGTCTACAAAATGCATTAAGGTTTTGTTCCTTCCAAGTCTGTATGAACCCTGACATTATTTATTCTAAGTTTCCTCAGTTCTTTCCTGAAGGCACAGGGAAATTGGCGCACTAATGGTTCAGTCTGTCACTTATTGCTTTAAGCAGCGGCTTAAAGGCAAATGGCTGGTGAGAATAGCTGTCTATCTTCCAAATCTTTGTCATGCCTCTGCAAGGATAAAGAGGACTTGTATTTTAGAATCAAAACATTCTGACACTGTATTGTTCAAATGGCCTCCTGCCCAGCAACCAATAATGTTTTCAATCATGGTGTTGTCATGCTAAGCACGCATGCCCCATACAACCTGTTTTGATTGCAAAACCAACACACACAGTACCAATAATTTCAGCAATCCTTTTCATTACTTGTACAAAGCATCAGACAACTTACCTCAGTTTCCAGTAAATATGCTATTTATTGCATATTATATATGGTATACACTGCTTCTACTGAGTGGTGGAGGGAGTGGGTGTTTATGGATATGGTGTCAATCAAGCAAGCTACTTTGTCCTGAAGGGTTGTCAAGAATCTTGAGTATATTGGAGCTGCATTCAACTAGACATGTGTGGGAGTATTCCATCACACTGATAATTTGTGCCTTGTCGATGGTGGACAGATTTTCGGGAGTGAGGGAGTGAATTACTCACTGCAGTATTTTAAGCCGCTGTGTTTATGTGGTGAGTCTAGTTAAGTTTCTGGTTAACGTCACCTTCCAGGATATTGATAGTGGGGGATTCAGCGATGGTTAAGATCTTTGAATTTTAAGAGTCAATGGTTAGATTTTCTGTTGTTGAAGATGGTCATTGCTTGGCGTTTGTGTGATTCAAATGTTACTTTCCACTTGTTGTCTGGAAGGAAATGACAATTGTACATTGTCTCAGGGCAGAGGGTGAACAAATATTCAAGCAACTCACTGAGGATATATTTATGTTTAATGGGACAGTAAATGCTCTCAGAAAATACTCAATAAAGTATAATTTGATGATCAAATGTTATACTAAAAACAGTAAGGTTAATGACCTACTCTGTACCATTACTGCCAGCAATTGATTCACACTGGATTAGTTACTATAAGCTTTCATCAACAGATTTACTGAAATTCTCTACTTATGCTTTAATTGGTCTTGACAATATTATTGTCCAATATCATCAACCAAAGACCCTAAAAATGTTCATGTGTTCTGACAATTATATTGGAACTACATTTTTAGTATCTGTCATCACTGACCAAGCATTTCATCAAAACATACCAGTACAAACACTGGACATCTATGTTTTAATCAACACGAAGACCACATTTGGCCCCAAAATCTTTAGACTAAAGTGAATCCAACAAATCAACTAGTACTATGTAACACAAACAAGTAGACAGCTGTTCCATACACAAAGATGATAATCTCACCATGTTGATGTCACCAGTACCATTAAATGTATTGCCTTGTAGTCATGTAAATGATCTGCTAAACCTTTCCCAATAACATAATGTACCAAAAAGAGTGTTCAACTGACCTTGTCCTTATTTCCTTACTTAAAGTGGGATTTCTATTAATTTGTTATATATTTAATTAAATCTGAATGTCCTTTCCATGTTCAAAACATATATATTTATCCTGTCAGAATCCATCTACACAAATTAATTACTGTTAGTTTTTAAATGCAGATGATAAAATGCAATTACATAAATGCAGTGAACCATGTAATTGCTCTCAACTTGCAATGTATTTGTAATTAAATGTAATAATGTCAAATTTTTTTTGCATTTAAGTCCAACTAAAATTCAACAGTTATACAAAATGGTCACCATTCTTCAATATAAGATACAATTTGTAGAAAACAGTGATTGCTTTCACTCTGCTATTTACTTCTTTATATTCATGGTGCATCTTGCAGGATTCAACTGGATTATTTTCTGAAATGGTTAATATAGTTTTAACAGGAAAATGGCATCCAATAAAACAGCAAACATTGCCCTGGATTTCTGTCTGTAAGTCATGCGTAGATTCATGAGAAATCCCGGTTCTATGAACTCAAGTCTTAAAAATGCCTGCCTGGACATCGGATTTTCCATAGGGGTGCATGCTACTTTAGAAATTGAGTCAGATAGCCCTGGACTGAAAATGGAGGTCACTATAGAATGGGAGGAAGGTGAGACTCTGCATACTGGCAATATATCAAAGCTTCAAAAAGACACAAAAAAGCAGAATACAGATCTCCAGACCTCATACCTCACATATTCTCGCTGCCCTTTCTATGCCAACTTATGCCACATCATAGTCACTGAGCATAACCAGGTATATCATCCATGTTAATCTATGCCCCTGTATCCATTACCCATTTTCCTGTCATGCATTCTGTGCCAACCTATCCATGCACTCAGATTGAATGGCCCCAATAATGTTTATGCCAATCTGTGCTCTTCTTACCATTTTTTGGCACTACATAGCCCCTATGCCAACCAATTCCCCTCTGCATACACCAGCTAAGACCATGTGAACTGAGTGCCAATTCATGCTCCAATCCATCGCCATTTTCCCTTTCACCTCCTGGGACAATTCACCTAGCATTTATCACAAGCAGAACGCAAAACCCATACAAAGCTAAAATAAAGATCTGTAAAATAAATCTTGAAATATATATTGTAACATTAACGTGGTAAAAAAACCTCATTTACAAAGAAACCACTAATTTTAATTCTTTCAACCGCATAATGCCTTATATCAACAAATATTTAACTCAAGTGCAATAATTCCTTATATTAACAAGCACTAGAATTAATTTATAGTCCCATTCATAGAGTCTTTAACTGTGTCCAACTGAGGATAAAACTGCAAATGGCAGGCATCCCAAAGTGATAATAGATGGTTATAAAATCAATCACCTACCAGTGATCCACTGTTAGAAGCCTTCGGGCTTATGTGAATGGATAAAGTGAAATATCTAGCAATGATGTAGTCAAAGATTTAAAAGGCGGAACATTTAAATGCCTTGACACATCCCTTTCATGATTGATTTTGACAAGTTTTGTGACACTTTTGTAGCTTCCTTTGAAATGTTCTCTTAACAGATTGTTTTGACATTTTTAATATGTCCTTTGATAGACCACTTTGACAGATCCTTTTGATAGCAACTTTTGGCAGTTTTGAATGATGATTTTGACAGTTATAAAAGCTTGACCAGTAGTGGGTTTAGTCAATTTTTATACACCTTCATGCCTACATTTCACCATTTCAAAGCACACCTTACCTTGTTCTAATGTCTCATGACCTCTCAAAAGTTGGCCCAGAACCATAACAAATGGAGTACCATCCTGCAGCAAAAGATTACCCTGATGGTCTAAAGAAATGCAATAAGTTCAAAACTGTTCTCACCAAGTCTACAATGTCCACTTTGGGTTTCATGTTCCTGTGCTACAAAATTCCAACTTGAATGGAGACAGCTAGTGTTATATGTGGCCAGTTGCCTCCGTGCAAACCCTTCAAGGAGAAAATGAGGACTGCAGATGCTGCAGATCAGAGCTGAAAATGTGTTGCTGGAAAAGCGCGGCAGGTCAGGCAGCATCCAAGGAACAGGAGAATCGACGTTTCGGGAAGGGCTTATGCCCGAAACGTCGATTCTCCTGTTCCTTGGATGCTGCCTGACCTGCTGCGCTTTTCCAGCAACACATTTTCAGCTCCGTACAAACCCTGAGCTGATCTGATTTCCACCTCTACAAACATTGAAGCTTCTTTTGTCGGGGATGGGCTGCCAACTTTCTGGGCTTATCTGCAAATTTCACCATGATGAGGAATCTCACTGTTGTGGTGAAAATCCAGGCCACTGTGATTGCATGAATCTGTGTTGATTAAATTTCTCCACTTGACTCGAAGACAGAAACAAATGAACAGTTGCTAAGTGGTTTTGCTGTATGTTTCAACCTCATCATTGTTTAGCCTGCATAAACTACAAAATGGCTTTTTACATTGGAGACCAATTAAAGCCACAGAAACGTCATTAGCTTCCTCGAACATTTCACTTATTGTTTTTTTCACATTTCAAAACCTTTTGACTCAATATTCTTTTCATTCTTACTGTCACTTTGATCCAGCATCTTCGAATTGCAAGTACTAGTAAAGTCACAAAGAGAGATGCTAGTCTGATTTTGTCTTCCTGGACATAACCCATAAAGGATCACAAGGAGTTCTATTCTTTTTAGCTGCATGTGGCGTATAATTCAATTACAAATCAAGTAGTAACAGTTGTACTTCTCTTCAGCTAATAGTTATTGTGGAACTACAATAGGAAGCTGTGGATGTGTCCATCTGCTTTATTTTGAGCTTAGATTTGACATGTTTACACTGTAAACTTCGCGAACTTTCATTTCGCAAAAGGGAAGTGAATGTTTTAGTATGTTTGTTCCTGATGCAGGCTAGCGTAATAAAAATGCAAACATGTGAACATCACTCTATTGCAGGGGAAACAAACCTTCCGACTATAAATTGAATACATCATTAAAACAACTTTCTTCTTCCTTCATCTTTCATTAAACTGTGCGCTTTTATTATGGCAAATGTTTCAAAAACATATTAAAGAATAATATATTTTTAACATTAATTAGACATTAAAGCCTGGGCTTTCTGATCATTTTAATCCTGACTGGAAGTACTTCAGTGAATACATGGTTCCTGAGGTTATGAATGCTGACAATGCAGCAATCTCCAAGGTCATTTTCATTATATGATTGGAGGTGAGCTCCAGGCATTAGAACAAGCAACAATTCAGAGCTTGACATTTGGGCAGGTGGGAAGTAGGGTGCTGTTGAGGATTTAAAGGCTTCCATCATTATAAAGGACCAATCATCATTCTATCACTTTTGCTATACCTTGATAGAAAAATCATTGCAGGACTCCAGCAGAGGAAGGGACCCCTTATTGAAGTAAAGATCCAGTATCAGTAGTGGAAGCTGGGTGAGATAATGGATGCAAACTCCAGCACCCTATGCACAGCTAGTCAAAATGTTTAATGGCCTTATGAGGTCAGGAAAAGTGAAAGGAGCTAACAGCATGTTTCAGAAAAGCACTATGATTCATTTAATAACACCCATGCTTAGCACAGTGCACTTCAAATCCCTTGCCTTCATCAGTGAGGTTTGGCTGACTTATATTTTCTGACTGTGGTGATTTATGTTATCAGATCCATTGAAACAAAGACTGAATTTGCATTGATCTAGCGCCATTCACAACCTCAGAACATTTTGCAAAATATCACAATTGATTGATTGTAAAAATTAATTTCCATTCTGCAAGATCCCACCAACAGCACTGACACCATTCAGCAATGGCCTGTTCACCAGTTCCCAGTTTCCTGGGTTCTGCCAGGAATACTTGATCCCAGTTCATGTTATATCTTCAGTCCAAATATAGACAAAGGAGCTGACTTCCAGAGTTGAGGATGATAGCCCATTATATCAAGACAACATTTTTCCAAGTGTGGCATCAAGAATCTCTGGTAAAATTAAAGACAATGGAAATCAGAGGAAACTCCTCCAGTGGGTGAGAGTCAACCATTCCAATAACAAGCATGTCGTGCTTGTTAGTCCTGGGATGCCCAGTGCTCGGAGAGGTTGCAGTCTTACTAAGGATGTGTGGATAAGCGTGAGGCACAGAGTTTTCCAGCTCAGATTCCATTTCCTGGATATGAGCAAAGCTCAGTGGAAATGCAGGTCCCATACGTGTTGGAATGCTGTCACGGAATTGTGCTAGATGCTAGAGCGGGATCAAAAGGCTGCAGGAGTGGGAGGCCATCCTTTCCCATTTGCTGTGAAGGTCACTTTGTCACTAAAGGTCTATGCAACTGGCTCCTTCCAGTGATAGGAGACTTCTGTGGGATCTCTGAGTCATGTATCCATGAGTTCCTGCAGACAGTGACCAATGCCACCTGTACAAGATCAGGCTGGTTCAATGTGTTCCCCCGTGACGAGGTCAGTACAGCAACCTGTGCAGGAGGATTCTGGAAATGCAGATGGTTTATCCAGGTACAGGGTGCCATCAATTGTGCACATGTAAGAATGAGAGGGCGATATCACAACACTGCAAAATTCATCACAGGAAGGAGTTCCCTTCCATTAATGTGTTGGTGATCTATAATCACCATTACCACTTGCTGGAGGTGTGTGCCCATTACACTGCCAGCTACCACAACTCCAACATCCTGGAGCTCTCTCGTGTACTTATTCTGTTGGAGAGTGGAGGGGTATTACAAAACTGGTTAGTGGGGGGCCAGGGCTACCCACCATGACCAGGATTCAAAACACCCTTGCACAACTCCTGACCAATATTGAGTGCAGTCTTAATGTCACACATGCCTTACCCAGGGCCTTGGTGGAGCAGAGTATGGAGCTGCTGACAATGTGGTTCCACTATTTGGACTGGTGTGGGGGGAGCTCCTCCAGTTCTGAGTGTGCCACTTCATTCTGTCAGCTGTGTTGCATACAATTGAAGCAGGTAATGAGGTGACGTCCTGAATGTTGAGGAACTGGGGAAGTGAGAACAATCTTCTGAGGAGGAGGCAAGGAGAAGGAAGCTGATGTAGTCCAAGACAGAGCTTGGCTGTGACAGAACTACAAGCCAGACAGAGCCTCATGGATACACACGTCCAATAGATAACAGTGTATGCAGCACTCAATCATAGGACCATAGAATCCCTACAGTGTGGAAACAGGCCCTTCATCCCAACAAGTCCACATCGACCCTCTGAAGAATAATTCACCCAGACCCATTCCCTACCCTATTACTCTACATATACTCTGACTAATGTACCCAACCTATCCTTATGGGAAATTAAGCATGGCCAATTCACCTAACCTGCACATCTTTGGACTGTGGGAGGAAACCAAAGCACCCAGAGGAAATCCACGCAGGCATGGGGAGAATGGGCAAACTCTACACAGACAGTCAACCGAGGCTGGAATCGATTCCAGGTCCCTGGCACTGAAAGGCAGCAGTGCTAACCACCATGCTGCCCAAGTCATTGGCTGTTATTTTTCAGGGTCATAATTCCTAAATCTGGTTAGCACCGTGGGGGTGATGTTGGCTCAGTTTTGCATTGTGTAAGTAGAAACTTATGTTTGTGTTTGTAATTGTCTGACTGCTTCTCTGTGTGTAATGTTCCTCTACTCAACAATGACAAGATGTACCCTGGGGCATGGGAGAATTGGGAGAGGGTAGCATTGACTTACAGGATGTTTCAACGTAATGTAGCTAGAACAAGGTAAAGTGTGTGGCTTGGTGGTTAAATAGCGATTAGGGTGAGAGAATGGGCTTTTATGTGTGAGGGAGTGTCAACCATGTTGGTAATGTGCCATAGACAGCATGGCTTTGTGGCTGATGTGCCATGACATTGTCAATGAGGGGGCAATACTGGATTGCCATTGCTTGTCCATGAATACAGCAGGTCTTTCAAAGGTGGCACAGGCACAAGGGGTAGACATTCTCTTAGTCGTGAATTGTTCTCTTGTGTACCCGGGCTTGACTGGAGTGCCTGGAAAATCAAATGTACCCTAACAGGCAGTGCAGCGGTTATAATTGATTGGAGGGGAAGAGCTGAAAATGTGTTGCTGGAAAAGCGCAGCAGGTCAGGCAGCATCCAAGGAACAGGAGAATCGACGTTTTGGGCATAAGCCCTTCTTCAGGAAGGGGAAGAGCTGCAGGCATAAATGCATGATGACTTTTGGCTGACTCTGATGCAGAGCTGACCGGCAGCTAGGTGCTGGGGGCAAGGAGGTGAGGTTCTTGGAGAAACCATGAATGGAGAAATCAGGGCCAGGAGGGGCCATTGAATTTTTTTTCTGTGTGGTTGTTACTGAGCATCCTTTAAGCATCATGAAATCTTAAAGGACAAGATGGAATTGTGGCTCCAGATAACAAATTTCACCCATTCCGATGTGAACAATGTGGAAATTTCACATAAACGAGCTTTATGCCAGTGGTCAGCACAGTGGCACAATGGTTAGTATTGCTGCCTCACAGTGCCAGAGATCCGTGTTCAATTCCCACCTCAGGCAGCTGTCTGTGTGGAGTTTGCACATTCGCCCCGTGTGCAAATGGATAGCCAGAAAAGAGATAATGGGAACTATCTCTTTATCACATTGAGTGGCTTCACTTGGTGACTGATGGGTCCTCAACATAAACTTTTGGATAGCATTCTGTATTGCTGTACAGTCAGAAGGTTGCTCAATGATGAGATCAGTGGTTCTGGGAGACAGGGATTCCACAGAGAACTCTTTCAGAGTCCTTGAATATCCCCTTGGTGCTCTGGCTACTTGGAAGATCATTTGCGACCCAGGGGCACTACCATATATCTTTATGATTCTATGATTCTACATCAACACTGATGCCATATGAGTGTAATCAAATGCCCACATTATGGACATCAACACTTCTTCTATCATAGTCCACAGAAGAGTACTATGCTTATATCCAACAAAAGTTGTCTCAGGCATATTTTGTTAACTCTCCATTGACTAAAATAAAATCCATCAGCACTAGAACCCTCCACTCAATACCCCTCAAATAAAACAAAGAATTACAGATGGAGAAGATGCGAAACACACAAAAACAGAAATTGCTGGAGCAACTCAGCAAATCTTGGAGTAAGAAAAGTAAGATGGATAGAAAACAGTTTTGATGTTTTGAGTCCAGTGACTCTTCTTCAGAATTGATAACAGCTTGGAAAAGGTAACAGTAATGCTGATGATAGTGGGAGAGGGGGAAGGACTGAGTGGGTAGGTGGTTATGGAGTCCAAAGAGTGACAGAAAAAAATATTGGCCAGACAATGGGATTGTTGATGGTAACACAGGGAAGAAGGGAAGCCAGAAAAGAGATAATGGGAGCTATGAGTGGGTGAAAATGGGTTTGCTATGCTGAAAGCAATCCATGTCATGACAGGTCCTTGGCTTAGTATCAATTCCTTGGTCAATGTTACACTTTTTCTCTCTGTCTCTGGGCTCCATCTCCATCTATCTGCTCAGTCCTTCTCTGTCATTCTCCCCAAACCCTGCCATTAGCATAAATGTCACCTTTACCAACCTCCTAGCAATTCTGAAGAAGGGTCACTGGACTTGAAAGGTCACTGGCCTCAAAATGTAAACTCTTTTGATTCACCATAGATGCTACCAGACCTGCTGAGTTTCTCCAGCATTTTCTACATTTCTACTCAGTACCCCTCCCTGGCTTCTTGGCCTTGCAAACATTCACATATTGTTGAACTGACAAATATCTAGAAGCAGGTTGAAACCATTCATGTATGATGAGATATATGTCATAAATGTTATTTATCTAAAAAATCTTTTTTTTTACAAATTGCATGTTAAACTGGTAATATATAGGTGTTGATTAACATTGTTAAGAGGTTTGAAAATTAATTGGGTCTCATCTTTCCAGAATCATGATTTTAATCCAGTGTGTATCAGTGATTGCAAGGTCTCCTGGAGTGTAAATGGAAGTTAATGTATATTGCAAGATTCTAGGACAGAGAGAGAAAACAAAAATCGAGGATGAGCGAATGTTCTTTTAAAATTAGTTCAAAAGATTTTTGATACATTTTGAAGGCATTCCAACTGAGGCCAGAAGTAAATATAATTTCTTGCTAGAAAAGGAGATGAAGCAGAGCCATTATTATGGGAATAAATTATCACCGTGAAAGAGTGTGGTTTGTGAAATGACCAGATCAGGAGTGTTTGGTTAGAACTCTGCAGATTACTTAAAGACTGAAGAAATCTAAGCTTTTGGAAGTGTGTGCAATGACCATGTGAGTATTGTGTGAGGAAATAATCTAACAGCTCACGGGACAGGAACTGAGAAGTAGTAGTTAAGTCAGCCTGTATATGTGATGTAAAAGGAAGATTTCTCTGGATTTTGAACAACTATGAAACAATGGTGTTGGGAAGTAGATGGGACATTGTTTTCCCATGTGCATTGATACCTTTCAGACTGTGTTATGTTTAGATAGCTTGTTTCATTTATTTTGTTCTTACTTCTTTTGTATAACAAAATTCAGTCTTATCGGTAAAATCAAACCTGCAGCCTTGTGTGCTTATGTTTCAGCGAAAGACTGCCATGTTAAATTATAGACTGGAAATATGTGATCCTTCAAGCTGGATTTCATCCTGGCATTTGACTTTCCAGTGATATCATTAGCTTGGAACACAACACAAAGTGCACCTCATTTAACATTCCATGATGACCTGTTCAATCCACTACCCCTTGCCTTCCATTTCAGGACCCCATATGGAGCAATAATGAGATCTCCCAGACATATCCTTTGAATCAAGGAATGGGAAACCTGGAAATGCACCAACAAATTCTTTGTGACAAACCATGTCTATTGAACTGCAGGCTTTCAATTACCATGTGGGAATGGTCCTTACTAAAACAGTTCAGAACACAACTGTCCCTGCACAGCATTTCCCACCACTGGGGACTCAGTACAAACTCTTTTGCCCCTGTGGAGAGACACAAGCAATTCTGTATATTACCTAGTAGTGACCCTCTTCAGGCTAAGTTGCGGAGTTATCAAATTAAACTTAGCAAATGAGGAAGCTATTGCTAGACCCCAGGGATTTGCATTTGTTAAATTCATAAGTATCACATGATAAAGGAATTTTCTGCCTTTCAATTGATTTGTAATCGATTAATTGTTGAGCTAATGGAGCAATTGCTTTTTACTTGCTTATAATGCATGTACAAAAGGACACAATGATTCATTTGTAGGAATGAACATGTAAATTTTCTGGTGATTCCAGTCTAAAGAATTGGCCTTCAAAGGAGAGAAGGAGCTGTAAAGGAGTAAACCCATAATCTTGAACAGATTCTGTGTGAAATAACTGAACATTTTATACCGATGGAAAAATCATATTTCAAAGATCTAGGATCTGATCAGTTTCAGTAGACTATTGTCTTCATTTTCTTAAAAGCCATTATGAATACTGCAGCAAGGCAGTTAATCTGATATGGATTATACTGAGGAGAATGATCAAGATTTTACAGATTTAGAAGTGAAGGTTGTACCTTATCACTTTTACACTAAATGAATGCCAAGAATAAATAGACAAGGAGATGAGAATGTGAAGCAAATCTTCCATTTATTTCATATCACTAGAGAATCTATTGTGTCCACATAACAACAGTCTCCCGCCAGGTGCAGTGTTTTACTGTCAAAATCCTTGCAATTACTATTAATGCCAAATATCAGATGTTGCATCCATGGATTACCCTGACATTTATAGTTTCTTGGTTCTGAATCTAGCTGCAGATAGAGTAGAACTTTGCTGGGGTTTTGTATAGAAGCTGTCACATTTTCCATTATTTCAAATCTTTAAAAGTCTCATTCCCTTCAATTGTTTCAATCCTTTTTATGTTTGTGCAGATAGGAAGATATCATCACGCAAATACTGCAATGTCAGAAGAGAGAAAGCAACACTTTAATGACAATAATAATAGGGGAAAAGTGTAGACTGTGGTCAAGTGGAGCATGCTACCAATAAAATATTTCATATTTACTGACAAAAGATGCATAATTTGATATCAACGATCTATTAGAGAATCTAATCTAATAAAAATCTATTTAAAAGATTTAGATTTTAAACTGCTAGCATATAGCTGTTGATTAATTTTGTGAAAGGGTTTGAAAATTAACTGGATCAGTCTTTCTGGAATCATAATTTTAAACACTATATATCAGCAATTGCAAGGACTCCTGGAGTGTTAATGCAAGTTTATGTATACTGTAAGATTCTAGAATAGACAGAGAAAACAATAATCTATTAACTAAAGCAAGATGAGCTGGTGTTCTTTTAGAGAAACTGGATGGTATAAATGAAATCTACATTTAGCTATTGTAATATCCATTATAAGAAGAAGTTTGTTCTACCTTTGGATAAAACATTAACAATGGCCATGTCTTCTCTCCCAGGTGGATGAAAAAGATCTGATGATGTTATGTGGCAGAAGAGTTGGAGCATTTTCCCTCATGTCCAAGGCTGTTAATGAAGTTGTGAAAGATGCTATGTAAATGCAAGTTTTTATTTCTCGATTACCAATTTTATTGATCACTATTTATAAACCTGTAGGCAATGATATTACTGTATTAACCACTTTGTCCAATGGGTTTGAGGTTTTTGACCTTATTTGGATGACAGTTGTGGCTGCAAATGGATGATGTTACTGGATATAAAATTGCTCGCTAAGCTGGAGGGTTTGTTTTCAAACATTTCATCACCATACTAGGTAACATCATCAGTACGCCTCCGGTCAAGCACTGAAGGTATGGCCTGGTTTATATTTATGTGTTTACGTTTCCTTTGGTTGGTGATGTCATTTCCTGTGATGATGTCATTTCCTGTTCTTTTTCTCAGAGGGTGGTAAATGGGATCCAAGTCAATGTGTTTGTTAACAGAGTTCCAGTTGGAGTGCCATGCTTCTAGGAATTCTCGCACATGTCTCTGTTTGGCTTGTCCTAGGATGGATGAGTTATCCCAGTTGAAGTAGTGTCCTTCTTCATCTGTATGAAAAGATACTAGTGAGAATGGGTCATGCCTTTTTGTGGCTAGTTGATGTTCATGTATCCTACTGGCTCATTTTCTGCCTGTTTGTAGCAGTTCTTGCAAGGTATTTTGTAAATGACATTAGTTTTGCTTGTTGTCTGTAAAGGGTCTTTCAAATTCATTAGCTGCTATTTTTGTGTGTTGGTGGGCTACCATGATGTCAAGAGGTCTGAGTAGATTAGATTAGATTACTTACAGTGTGGAAACAGGCCCTTTGGCCCAACAAGTCCACACCGACCCGCCAAAGCGCAACCTACCCAAATCCATTCCCCTACACCTAACGCTACAGGCAATTTAGCATAGCCAATTCACCTAACCTGCACATTTTTGGACTGTGGGAGGAAACCGGAGCACCCGGAGGAAGCCCACGCAGACATGGGGAGAATGTGCAAACTCCACACAGACAGTTGCCTGAAGTGGGAATTGGACACGGGTCTCTGGCGCTCTGAAGCAGCAGTGCTGCCCACTGTGCCACCGTTTCCGAGATGTCTTTGATGTAGGGGAGAGTGGCTAGAGTTTCTGGACGTGTTTTGTCTGCTTGTTTGGGTTTGGGTTTGTTGCTGAGAAGTCAGTGGACTGTGTTCCTTTGGTACCCATTCTTTTTGAATACACGGTATAGGTAATTTTCCTCTGTTCTGTGTAGTTCCTCTGTACTGCAGTGTCGGATGATTCATTGAAATAATGTCCTAATGCAGCTCTGTTTGTGGGTGTTGGGATGATTGCTTCTGTAGTTCAGTATTAGGTCTGTATGTGTTGTTTTCCTGTAGATGCTGGTTTGAAGTTCCCCATCTACTACGACATCTAGGAATGGCCGTTTGTTGTTGCTTTCCTTGTCTTTAGTGAATTTTATGCCAGTTAATGGTATTATTGATGGTCTTGAAGGTTTCCTCCAATTTGTTTCGTTTAGTGATGACATAAGTGTCATCCATGTAGCGGACCCAAACAGCTGGCAGAGCTGTTTGTTCGAGTCTCTGCATTACTGCTGCTGTTAAGAACCCTGATATCGGAGATCCAATAGGTGTTCTGTTGGCTTGTCTGTAGGTTTTGTTGTTGAAGGTGAAGTGGGCATTAAGACATAGGTCCACTGGTATGGCATTATTATCCTTGCTGATTAAGTTAGTGGTGTTTGATGTATGTGTCTTTGATTCTTCCAATGTTTCCTTGGCCAGGTTGATGTTGATGGTTTTGAATATGGCTGTTACTTCAAAGGAGACCATTATTTCATCCTTTTCTATCTTGGTGTCTTTGATGGTCTTCAGGCATTCTTAGGTGGAGTGGACAGAGTGGCGAGTGGATGATGTTACTGAAAATAGCACTATGGTACAGGAAGACATTAAAATGGGAGAGCTAAAAGGAATGGAATTTCTGGGATACTGTAGTGAGAAAGATTGATGCTGCTCTCTTGCATGCAGAGCATGAGAGGAAAGAGGAGGCTATGTTGCCTGACCAATGTCAGGTTTGGATATGCACTCAGCTGGAAAGGAACCTTAAGTTGGAGGGAAGGATCCAATCATTGTAGTTTATGTAGGCAACGATGATAAAGATCCAAGAAGATTGCCCTTGATTTGGTTAAGGCTCTACAACATTGGAAATGAGCAACTGGAAAGAAAAGCTGGAGACTTAAAGCGGGAAACTACAGGCTAGTTAGTTTGACATCTGTTTTGGGAAGATGTTACATGTTATTAGGAAACAAATTATTGTTGGGTACTTATTCAAAGCAATCAGGCAAAGTCAACATAGTTTTGTAAAAGGGAAATAACTGCATTATTGGAGTTCTTAGAAGAAGCAACATCTACTGTGAATATAGGGGAATTGGTAGATGTACTGTACTTAGCTTTCGAGATGATATTTGCCAAGATGCCACATTGGAGCTTATTAGTGAAAAATAAAACTTCATTCTGTAGAGAATAGCATATTGGCATGGACAGAAGATTAGCTAGCTAACAGGAAACAGGGTTGTCATTATTCTGTTTTGATCTCATTAGAAAGATGTAATAGGTACTGGAGCAGTACTGGAACCTCAACATGTTACAATTTGTAGAAATGAATTGGATGAAGGTACTGAAGATATGGATACTAGGTTTGCTGATGACACAATAGGTAGGAAAGGAAGTTGCAAAGAGGACATAAGAGGCTACAGAAGGATGTACGTAGTTTAAGAGAGTCCGCAAGGAAAATGTGAAATTGTCCATTTTGGCAACAAAAATATTATGTAAAAAGTATCTTATCTAAATACTGAGTGACACCAGAGCTCTGAGATGCAGAGAGATCTATATGTTCTAGCATATGAATCACAAATGTTAATGGACAGTTATAGAAAGCAATTATGTAAGCTATTTAAATATTATTATTTATTGTGAGGAGAATTGAATACAAAAATACAAAAATTATGCTTCAATTGCACAGGATACTGATGAGGCCATATCTGGAGTACTGTGTATAGCATTGGTCTCCATACCCAAGAAAGGATGTGGGTGCATTTCAAGCAGTCGAGAGAAGATTTATGAGGATAATATCTGGATTGAGTTGGTTGTCTTATGAGGAAAGGTTGGACAGTCTAAGTTTGTATCTGCTGGTATTTTGAAGATTATGTGGCAAATTGATTAAATAATATAAGATCCTGAGGGATCATGACAGAGTGTATGGAAAGGATATTCTTCTTGAGAGAATGCAGAGTGAAGCATTAATATTCAAAATAAATAATATAAATAAATAAATAAATTGAAGGCAGACATAATGACAATTTGTTTTCTCATCAAGGATTATGTCTTTAAAACTCCTTGCTCAAGACATGGTGGAACCAGAAACTTTGAATAATTTTAAGGCAGAGTTAGACAGATGCTTGATAAACAAGGGGGTGAAAGGTCATCAGGACTAGGCAGGAATATGAAGTGTTTGGAACATTCATGAACTTACTGAATGATAAAACATGCTCAAGGGGACAAATAATCCATTCTTGTTCCTACTTTGTACATTTGTATCTATCCTTATTACTAACTTTTATCAGGGGAGGGAGGCTAAAGAATTGGTGCAGGACATGAAACACACATGAGGAAAACTTGAACTCAGCAGCCCCATTTAAGTAAGTTCTTACTTCAAAAAGGCTCACTTTTCACTCAAGCAGTGCTCTTATCCCATGCAGTGTAACTTATGAATGTTTAATGTAGGCATTAATGCTTTTCAAGGTTGGATAAAGTCTGCAGTAATGTCAAACTGTGAAGTCATTTCAATCCCTTTCTCTTTCTGAACTGAATAAAAAAAACTAGCAATCTGTGAACTCATGGTTGAGAAACAAACTGTTCTGGCTGGTTCCATAGCTGTTTGGTAATATAACCCTAAGTATTATCATTACAGCATTACAAATAGTTTACTGATTTCCACAACAAATTATTATCCGAATGATAATAGAACATAGAACATAGAATAGTACAGCACAGAACAGACCCTTCAGCCCACGATGTTGTGCCGATCACTGATCCTCATGTATGCATGTCCAGCAGTCTCTTAAATGTCCCCAATGACCTTGCTTCCACAACTGCTGCTGGCAACGCATTCCATGCTCTCACAACTCTCCGTGTAAAGAGAGTAGGATGACTGTAATAATGTAGGATGACTGTTCAAAGGACCAATCAAAGGGGTTACTAAATGGTTAGTTGTCTTTGATGTGGGGTTCCCCAGATAAGGAGACCAAAACTACACACAACACTCCAGGTGTGGTCTTACCAACGTCCTTACACTTTCAGCGATACATCCTGCTCCCGTACTCAGATTCTCTCACAACAAAGGCCAACATACAAGTCACCTCCTACACTGTATGGTGCACCTGCATGTTTACTTTCAGTGACATTGAGGTCTTTTTGCACCTTGCTCTGTTCCAATCTATCCCTACTCAAATAACAATCTACCTGTCCATTTTGCTACCATAGGGATAACCACATAATAGTGCATCTGCCATGTATTTGCACATTTAAATATTCTTGTCCTAATCACACTAAAGCTTCTCTGTATCCTCCTCACAGGTCACCCTCCCTCCAGCTTTATGCCAGCTGCAATTTTGTAGATATGACAAGTAGTTTCTACATCTAAATTATTAAAATGTGTTGTGAATATCTGGGGTCCAAGTACTGATTCCTGCAGTAACCCACTAGTCACTGCCTGCCACTTGGGAAAAGACCAGTTTATTAATACCATTTGTTTCCTGTCTGCCAACTAGTTCTCAATCCATTTCAGTACATCATCTCTATTCTCATGTGCTTTAATTTTGCATGTTGACCTCTTATGTAGAACTTTATCAAAAGCCCTCTGAAAATTCATGTAAACCCAAATCCACTGGCTCCCCCTTATCCATTCTACTTGTTATGTCCTCAAAAAAAATCTAACAGATTTGTCAAGCACTATCTCCTTTTCATAAATTCATGCTGATTCTCTCCTGTCTTGTCATTACCTTCCAAGTGCTCTGCTATTATCACCTTTTATAATGGCCTCAAGCATTTTTATCACAACCGATGTCAAGCTAACCAGTCTACAGAGTCATACGAGTCACAGGAACATGTACATCACAGGAATAGACTCTTCAGTTCAACTCATCCATGCCAACTAGATGTGCTGAATTAATCTAGCCCTATTTGCCAGCATTTGGCCCATATCCCTTTAATCCCTTTTCATTCACATACTCAGGCAGATGCCTCTTAAATGTTGTAATTGTACCAGTCTCCACCACTGCCTCTGGTAGCTCATTCCACACATGCACCACTCGCTGCATGAGAAAAACTGCCCTTTAGATCCCTTTTAAATCTTTCCCCCTCACCTTAAACCTATGCCCTCTAGTTTTGGACTCCTCTACCCTGGGAAAAAGACCTTGGCTACTCATCCTATCCATGACCCTCATGATTTTTTAAACTTCTATAAGCTCCTCAGCCTCTGGCATTGCAGAGAAAATAGCCCAAGCTTATTCAACCTTTCCATATAGCTCAAACCCTCCAATCTCAGCAACATTGTTGTAAATCTTTTCTGAACTCTTTCAAGAAATTTACTCTTTACACTTTGCCTTCCTTCTAAAATAGTTGGATTACATTAGCTATCCTCCAATCCATAGGGACTGCTCCAGAGCCTATAAAATTTTGTTAAATTACCACTAGCTCCAATGCGTAAAAACCAACACTTTTCAATGTATCTTGGTACACATGACAACAAAAAAATCAAATCAAATCAAATCAAGAACACACCTAAGTACACCTCCCCAGCTACATCACTGCCCAGCCTACATCACCCCCCCAGACTACATCAATCCCCAGACTCTGACCTGACAACCTCAGGACCCAACAACTCCTCCAATAACCTTCCACCCCAGGAAACCAATATCCCCCAACAAGGGACCTTGTATCCCTCTGATCCTGGCACCCAACATCCTACAGTGACCCAAACCCCCACCCAGGACTCACTAACCATGTCGCAAAACCTGAACTCCCCTGTCCCGGGGACCCAAATCCCCCCATTACTTCCTCAGTGGACCTGGTTACCCCCCCACTTCCCCAGGATTTGAAGCTTCCCAACCCCAGAACCCAACAGCCTGCCACCCCACTCCCGCACTGGACCCAATGTTCAAACTTCTCCCAATGGCCACTGCCACTGGACTTGGCCCCCACACCCCCACTATCAGCAGATCCAGAAACACCTGTGGACAGAAATCAGAGTTAATGTTTACGGTCCAGCAATCTTTCTTCAGAATGGACCCGAACCTTTTTTAGATTAGATTAGATTACTTACAGTGTGGAAACAGGCCCTTCGGCCCAACAAGTCCACACCGCCCCGCCGAAGCGTAACCCACCCATACCCCTACATCTACATTTACCCCTTACCTAACACTATGGGCAATTTAGCATAGCCAATTCACCTGGCCTGCACATCTTTGGACTGTGGGAGGAAACCGGAGCACCCGGAGGAAACCCACACAGACACGGGGAGAACGTGCAAACTCCACACAGTCAGTCGCCTGAGGCGGGAATTGAACCCGGGTCTCAGGCGCTGTGAGGCAGCAGTGCTAACCACTGTGCCACCGTGCCGCCCACTTTAACTCTGATTTCCCTCCACAGATGTTACCAGACCTGCTGAGCTTCTGCAGCAATTTCTGATTCTGTATCTGATTTCCAGCAACCTGCAGTTCTTTCAGTTTTTTTCTAACCTACTGTTAAAAGTACCAGCTCGGATGTTCCTACTGAAGCCGAGTCAGAAGCAGTCCCTGAATGCTACCACATTGAAATGGAGACACTGATAAGGAAATGAAGAGTGCTTCCCCCCTCAGAGACCTGTAAATGAGGAGAGGACAATTACCCACCAGCTAGTGGTATCACTGAGGCACCATGAAGACCTATTGAGGCTGGCCCACAAGATTCTACGAGGTAAAAACAATGACTGCAGATGCTGGAAACCAGATTCTGGATTAGTGGTGCTGGAAGAGCACAGCAGTTCAGGGATCATCCAAGGAGCAACAAAATCAACATTTCAGGCAAAAGCCCTTCATCAGGAATAAAGGCAGAGAGCCTGAAGCATGGAGAGATAAGCTAGAGGAGGGTGGGGTTGGGGAGAAGTAGCATAGAGTACAATAGGTGAGTGGGGGAGGGGATGAAGGTGATAGGTCAGGGAGGAGAGGGTGGAGTGGATAGGTGGAAAAGGAGATAGGCAGGTAGGACAAGTCCGGACAAGTCATGGGGACAGTGCTGAGCTGGAAGTTTGGAACTAGGGTGAGGTGGGGGAAGGGGAAATCAGGAAACTGTTGAAGTCCACTTTGATGCCCTGGGGTTGAAGTGTTCTGAGGCGGAAGATGGGGCGTTCTTCCTCCAGGCGTCTGGTGGTGAGGGATCGGCAGTGAAGGAGGCCCAGGACCTCCATGTCCTAGGCAGAGTGGGAGGGGGAGTTGAAATGTTGGGCCACGGGGCAGTGTGGTTGATTGGTGTGGGTGTCCTGGAGATATTCCCTAAAGCGCTCTGCTAGGAGGCTTACAGTCTCCCCAATGTAGAGGAGACTGCATCGGGAGCAACGGATACAATAAATGATATTGGTGGATGTGCAGGTAAAACTTTGATGGATGTGGAAGGCTCATTTAGGGCCTTGGATAGAGGTGAGGGAGGAGGTGTGGGCGCAGGTTTTACAGTTCCTGCTGTGGCATGGGAAAGTTCCAGAATGGGAGGGTGGGTTGTAGGGGGACATGGACCTGACCAGGTAGTCACAGAGGGAACGGTCTTTGCGGAAGGTGGAAAGGGGTGGGGAGGGAAATATATCCCTGGTGGTGGGGTCGTTTTGGACGTGGTGGAAATGTCTGCGGATGATTTGGTTTATGCGAAGATTCTGATGGCTGGGTATGTTGGAACAGCCAAACTCAGCAGCATTTCTACTGGCCATCTATCCACAAGGATGCAGTAAGATTCACAGAACCTCCCTTACCTACCAGGTGCCTTCGTGATTTCCAAGCTGATTTTTGGAGATCCACTCAGCAAGGTATTAATGGATGGTGTGGAACACTGCCCAGGATAAAAGGGAGCTACCAGCATATCCTGCACATCATGAATATGGCTGCCCCTTTCCCAGAGAGTATTCCAATGAGAACTATATCTGCCAAGACAATGGTGAGAAAATTGACTGAATTCTTCACCCTGTATGGTCTGCTCATTGTGATCCAGACAGACTAGGGCACAATGTTCTTGACAAAATAGTCCTGTTAGTTGTTTTATAGATCTAATTTTTTCTCAGCCTTTATAATTAAATGAGAATAGGTCACAAGTTACTTGTTCCCTGTGTGGGGTGGCAAAATGCATGAAAGTGAGGACTGCAGATGCTGGAGATTAGGGTTGAGAGTGTGGTGCTGCAAAAGCACAGCAGTTCAGGCAGCAGCCGAGGAGAAGGAGAATTGACGTTTGAGGGTAAAGTGTCATGACAATGGATCAGAACTATACTTATGGATATCCTGAACTCTCAATTCCAATATGTATTTGCTAAATGAAGATTGCTCAACCTCCTCGTGGGAGCACGAGGTGACACCAATGCAGTCATCAATGTAATGGAGGACGAGGTGGGGAGTGGTGCCGGTGTAATTAGGGAAGATGGACTGTTCTACGTAGCCAACAAAGAGCCAGGCATAGCTGAGGCCCTGGACCACCTTTAAACCAGCAGAGTTCGGACCCGAACAGAGTGAACAGTACAGACTACACATTCAAAAACAACAGCTACGGTTCTCCTTCAAGACCCTCCGCTCCAGGCTTACAGCAATGCGCCAGCACCTAACCTCATTACAGTCAGCCCTGCCTCAGCTGAGGGCCACACTCTCTCAGAATTGCAAAGGACCCACTCTGTACTACGTCCTCAGGAGAATTCATACTCTAAACAAACAGTATTTCAACTCTATCTCAAACATCAAAAACTGTAAGTACAACAAACTTTTATCTACCCACCTCCATAACTAGTGCTCCTCAAACATTCCAGAAGATTCCCCCAGCCTCTGGAACTGCTCAGACGCCATTAGCCATGCGGCTGGTGCAGCTGCCACCCCCATGCTGATTGATGATGTCACTTCCGCCCCCATCATGGCCACTCCCACAGCCACTTCTGCCCCTCACAATTCCTCATGTATCACACATGACATCACTTCCACCCCTCACATCATCGCTGATGTCACATGCTCAGTGACTTCTGCCACTCCTACTGCCGTTTCTGCCACCACTTCCGCCCCCACTAACGCCACTCACCTGCATTCTGCTGACACGCCCCCACAGATCCGACTATCACCATTCCCGGCCCCCAGAACCCTGAGGGGAACACCCCTGCTCAAGACTCCAACCCCATTCCCCCCACCATCACACGCACTCCAGTTACTGGCTCCACCCCCACTCCCAGCTCCACACCCACACCAGATTCCAGCTCCCAGCCCTGCCGAGTTTTCACCATCCCTCCAGACCTCCCCCTCACTGAGGATAAACAATCAGTCCTCAGCAAAGGGCTCACCTTCATCCCCCTCTGTCCACGCATCAATGAAGTTAATACACGCCGTGACATCGAACACTTCTTCTGCCGCCTCCACCTCCAAGCTTACTTTCACAATTAGGAATCCCGCCCACCTTCCAAGGACCCCTTCGCCCACCTCCAACACACTGCATCCACCTGGACACCCTGCGCTGGCCTATTACCTGCCCTCGACCTCTTCATTTCGAACTGCCGCTGGGACATTAACTGCCTCAACCTGTCTACCCCCCTCCCCCACTCCAACCTCTCACCCTCACAATGTGCAGCCCTCCAATCCCTCTGCTCCAATCCTGACCTCACCATCAAGCCAGCAGATAAAGGGGGCACTGTGGTAGTCTGACACACTGACCTCTACATTCAGTCTGGCGCTGAAGCCAAATGCCAACTCGAGGACACCTCATCCTACCCCATCACCAAAGCATCATCTCCCAGACCATACAGAACCTCATCACCTCAGGAGATCTCCCACCTACAGCTTCCAACCTCATAGTCCGGGAACCCCGCACTGCCTGGTTCTACCTCCTTGCCAAGATCCACAAGCCTGACCACTCTGGCCGACCCATTGTCTCAGCATGCTCATGCCCCACTGAACTTATTTCTACCTACCTTGACACTGTCCTATCCCCCCTAGTCTAGGAACTCCCCACATACGTTCGAGACACCACCCACGCCCTCCACCTCCTCCAAGACTTCCGTTTCCCCGGCCCCCAACGCCTTATCTTCACCCTGGACATCCAATCCCTCTACACCTCCATCCGCCATGACCAGGGCCTCCAGGCCCTCTGTTTTTTTCCTCTCCAGACGTCCCCAACAGTACCCTTCCACCAACACTCTCATTCGTTTGGCCGAACTGGTCCTCACCCTTAACAATTTCTCCTTTGAATCCTCCCACTTCCTCCAGACCAAAGGGATAGCAATGGGTACATGTATGGGCCCCAGCTATTCCTGTCTCTTTGTTGGCTATGTAGAACAGTCCATCTTCCCTAATTACACTGGCACCACTCCCCAACTCTTCCTCCGCTACATTGATGACTGCATTGGTGTCACCTCGTGCTCTCGTAAGGAGGTTGAGCAATTCATCAACTTCACCAACACATTCCACCCTGACCTTAAATTTACCTGGACCATCTCTGACACCTCGCTCCCCTTCCTGGACCTCTCCATCTCCATTAATGACGACTGACTTGACACTGACATTTTTTACAAACCCACCGACTCCCACAGCTACCTGGATTACACCTCTTCCCACCCTACCTCTTGCAAAAATGTCATCCCATATTCCCAATTCCTCTGCCTCCACCGTATCTGCTCCCAGGAGGACCAGTTCCACCACAGAACACACCAGATGGCCTCCTTCTTTAGAGACCGCAATTTCCCTTCCCACGTGGTTAAAGATGCCCTCCAATGCATCTCGTCCACATCCCGCACCTCCACCCTCAGACCCCACCCCTCCAACCGTACCAAGGACATAACACCCCTGGTGCTCACCTTCCACCCTACCAACCTTTGCATAAACCAAATCATCCGCCGACATTTCCGCCACCTCCAAAAAGACCCCACCACCAGGGAAATATTTCCCTCCCCACCCCTTTCCGCCTTCTGCAAAGACCGTTCCCTCCGTGACTACCTGGTCAGGTCCACACCCCCCTACAACCCACCCTCCCATCCTGGCGCCTTCCCCTGTCACCACAGGAATTGCAAAAGCTGCGCCCACACCTCCTCCCTCACTTCCATCCCAGGCCCTAAAGGAGCCTTCCACATCCATCAAAGTTTTACCTGCACATCCACCAATATTATTTTTTTTTAGATTAGATTACTTACAGTGTGGAAACAGGCCCTTCGGCCCAACAAGTCCACACCGCCCCGCCGAAGTGCAACCCACCCATACCCCTACATCTACCCCTTACCTAACACTACGGGCAATTTAGCATGGCCAATTCACCTGACGTGCACATCTTTGGACTGTGGGAGGAAACCGGAGCACCCAGAGGAAACCCACGCAGACACGGGGAGAACGTGCAAACTCCACACAGTCAGCCGCCTGAGGCAGGAATTGAACCCAGGTCTCTGGCGCTGTGAGACAGCAGTGCTAACCACTGTGCCACCGTGCCGCCCACGGTATCCGTTGTATCCGTCGCTCCCGATGCAGTCTCCTCTACATTGGGGAGACTGGAAGCCTCCCAGCAAAGTGCTTTAGGGAATATCTCCGGGACACCCGCACCAATCAATCACACCGCCCCGTGGCCCAACATTCCAACTCCCCCTCCCACTCTGCCGAGGACATGGAGGTCCGGGGCCTCCTTCACTCCCGCTCCTTCACTACCAGACGCCTGGAGGAAGAACGCCTTATCTTCCGCCTCGGAACACTTCAACCCCAGGGCATCAATGTGGACTTCAACAGTTTCCTGATTTCCCCTTCCCCCACCTCACCCCAGTTCCAAACTTTCAGCTCAGCACTGTCCCCATGACTTGTCCTACCTGCCTATCTCCTTTTCCACCTATCCACTCCACCTTCCTCCCTGACCTATCACCTTCATCCCCTCCCCCACTCACCCATTGTACTCTATGCTACTTTCTCCCCACCCACACCCTCCTCTAGCTTATCTCTCCACCCTTCAGGCTCTCTGCCTTTACTCCTGATGAAGGGCTTTTGCCCAAAACGTCCATTTTACTGCTCCTTGGATGCTGCCTGAACTGCTGTGCTCTTCCAGCACCACTAATCCAGAATCTGGTTTCCAGCATCTGCAGTCATTGTTTTT
This sequence comes from Chiloscyllium punctatum, assembly GCF_047496795.1. NCBI lineage: Eukaryota > Metazoa > Chordata > Chondrichthyes > Orectolobiformes > Hemiscylliidae > Chiloscyllium > Chiloscyllium punctatum. Next base: position 28,667,948 of record NC_092739.1, on the reverse strand, counting down.
ACCTATTGCATGTGCATTGGCAATGTCATCATTTTCTTGCAGGAAAAGGGTAACCACAGAGAAAACCTCTAAGAATATAAATTTCTGGATTCTGAACTTCCAAAGAATTTCTACTGATCCTGCACAGAAATTTTGTCTCCTCGGGATTTGGCAAAAAATATCACAACTTCTGTAAGATTTCTGGCCAGGAGTTATTTTGTTTTTTCTCTAACAACCAAAACTAATCAAAAAAAACTTAAGGATATTAATTAAATGTCACAACCCACAATGTACAATTCTGATTGTGGCTTTTTTAAAGATTAGATTCCCTACAGTGTGGAAACAGGCCCTTCGGCGCAACTAGTCCACACCGACCCTCTGAAAAGTAACCCACCCAGACCCATGCCCCCTAAGTGATGCACCTAACACTACATTTCACCTAACCTGCACATCTTTGAACTGTGGGAGGAAACCGGAGCACCCCCATGCAGACGCAGGGAAAATGTGCAAACTCCACACAGACAGTCACCCGAGACTGGAATCAAACCTGAGTCCCTGGCACTGTGAGGCAGTAGTGCTAACCACTGTGCCACCCCATTATATTATGTAGTTTCTATTTTCTTAGTCATGTTACTAGATCTAAAGTTCTCACCATAGCGTTTGACAGTCTTTTTTAGTCTAATTATGAAAAGCAGTATTTATTTCCTCTTAAAAGTGTCCTTCATCATTTCATTAGCTGCTCTTCTTTAGAAAGTTTTTATGGATTTCTTATCTTCTGGTGGCAAAAAAAGTCTTGTTTTTCTTCAGGCTTTTAATTCTATGTTCAACTCCTGAACTTAACAATATAACATTATTAAATATACATGCATGAATAAAGGAAAATGATTGGTAAACTTATTGACACCAGTCCATCCAAATATTGTACCTATGTGTGCCACTAATCACATAATCCCTCAGAAAGGTAAATGAACAATTCCAGTAGATATTGGACAACTTTAGGTTCTAGAGTGGAACATGGATTTAAAGACTATAGGTCTTACTTTTGTAATTTGATTATTGTGTTTGTCAATTAATGTATTTACAAGAGAATGCCAATGAATATGATTTTATTGCACAAAAGAAAAATATATACAAAATAATTTAGAAAGATATCATCAACAGCAAAAAGAAAGATTGAACTATATTTCCATGCAATGTCCTTTACAAATATACAAGCTTAATGAATTATCACTCCTATCCTAGTTTGCACCTTCTTATTCAACTTGTAATGTGTTTTCTTTTAGCAACATTCTACATATTCAGAAAGTGAAGTAATTTTTCTGTTTCATTTTCCATTCCAACTGCATGACATTAGATTGTTAAAGTCCATCTGGTGTTACAGATACTGACATTCATTTGCCAGCATTAATCTGTGAAACCTGTCAAAGCCTTTTCCAAAGTTAATATCTGTAAAAATTCATGCTTGTCAAATCCTCTGAATACAATCCTCCCATCATGGAATCAGATATGAATCCATGTTTTCTTTACCATGTTGATCTTGTGATAATTGATATATAATCGTTGTAATCAAATCTGTTTTGGCCTCATCATAACAGGGGAGTCCGAATTACTTTGACTCAGTTCAGTAATAAACTTTGTTTTTTTTCTCTCAGAGTTAACTTCTCTGGGATGAATCTGTAAAGATGGTGTTTTATGTATAACACATTTCCCACATTAACATGAAGTAGCACTGGAGACATATTTCCCAGGTTATTTTCACAAATTATTTATAATTCTGTGATAACTTTTATAAATCAATTTAAGTTGGTAAGAGATAGCATGAGATTGCAGTAGAGAGGTCGCAAAGGAGATTTACCAGAGTATTGCCTCACATGGAGCATTTCAGCTTTGAAAAGATGCTGGATAAGCTCAGATTGTTTTCTTTGAGTGGAGAAGGTTGAAGAGGAACCTGACAGGGATGTAAAAGATTATGAGGGCATGGACAGGGTGAATAAAAACCAGTTGTTCTCTTAGTTGAAGGGTTAATGGAAGAGGGGCACAATATTAAAGTGAAAGACAGGACGTTCACAGAGAATTTGAAGAGAAGCTTTTTCACCAAGAGACTGGTGGAAGACTCCACTGTCTGGGAGGGGAGTTGAGGCAGGAAACCTCACAACCTTTGAAAAGTACTTGGATGAGCACTTGAAGTGTTATAACATTCAAAGATTTCGGCCTATTATAGGAAAGTGGAATTCGTGTAGGTGGCGTAGATATTTTTGGCTGTACAGAGTTAAAGGATGAATGGCCTCTTCTGTATTATATGATTCAATGATTCACTAACTACCAATTGATAGCAGCATGTTCCTCAGGGGATGCAATTTGAGATAGTCTCAATTTTTTCATTAGCATTTTGTCTTTAAATAATAACACATTGGTTCTGATTCAGTTTCTGAGTAAGCTATTTGGTTCAGCTTTTTCAATCCAGATACGAGAGTTAAAATTCTATTAAGGAAAATGAGCCAAACAGGTTCATTCTCTTTCTCTTGATCCTTTTTTGCTAAAGTTTTTGAAAATTATGGTAGAAAACTCAATTTCTGAGTCATCTCCCTTTTTTAAGAGTCTTCCTCTTCCCATCTGATTCTGTGAGGCTGAGGTGTAGTCACAACACAGTCAGGAAACAATCTAGGACATTCTTTCTGTAGCATCTCAGTTTCTTTCACTTCCACTGGTTGAATCAACACCCTTGCTGAGGATAATACTTTTAGAACCAGCCAAGTCATTTTCCAAGACAAAGTTAATTCTTTCAACTGGGATTTGCTGAACAACTCTAACTACAGCAAACCTACTTGCTATTTCCCTCAAATTTGCAAATGTTGACCTGGGGATGCAGGTTCCTTGAAAATGGAGTCATAGGTGGACAGAGTGGTGAAGAAGGCATTTGGTATGCTTGCCTTTATGGATCAGTGCATTGAATATAAGAGTTGGAAGATCATGTTGCGGCTGTTCATAACATTGGAATACTGCATGCAATTCTGGTCTCCCTGCTATAGCAAAGATGTTGTGAAATTTGAAAGGGTTCAGAAAGGATTTACAAGGATGTTGACAAGGTTGGAGAGTTTGAGCTGTAGGGAGAGGCTGAGGCTATTTTCCCTGGAACTTCAGAGGCTTAGAGGTCACCTGATAGAAGTTTATAAAATCATGACGGGCATGGATAGGGTGAACAGTCAAAGTCTTTTCCCCAGGGAAGGGGAGTCCAAAACTTGAGATTTTGGTTTAAGGTGGGAGGGGAGAGATATAAAAGGGACCTGAGGAACAACTTTTTTAATGCAGAGGATCGTGTGTGTATGGAATGAACTGCCAGAGAAAGTGGTGAAGGCTTGTACAATTACAACATTTAAAAGACATCTGGGGATGTTTATGTGAATAGAAATGATTTAAAGTGATATGGGCCAAACGCTGGTAAATGAGACTAGATTAATTAAGGACATCTAGTTGGCATGGATGAATTGGACCGAAGGGTCTGTTTTCGTGCTATACATTTCTATGACTCTAACTTCAGTGAACAAAACCAATGATCCCATAGCATTTCTTTTTCTTTTGTAACTTCTTTGTATGTCTGATTAGGTATTGGGTATGGTGAACTGGAGGTGTAGTGGACAGTGAAGAAGGTTACCTCAGAATACAACAAAATCTTGATCACAAGGGCAAATGGGCCGAAGAATGGCAGATGGAGTTTAACTTAGATGTGAGGTGCTTGCATTTTGAAAAGGGAAAACAGGGCAGGACTTACACACTTAATGGTAACTTCCTGGGGAGTGTTGCTGAACAAAGAGACCTTGGAGTGCAGGTTCATAGTTCCTTTAAAGTGGAGTCACAAGTAGATAGGATAATGAAGAAGGAATTTGGTATGTTTGCTTTTATTGGTCAGTGCATTGAGTATAGGAGTTGTGAGGTCATGTTGCAGCTGTTCACGACATTGGAATAGTGCATGCAATTCTGGTCTCCCTGCTATAGGAGGAATGTTGTGAAATTTGAAAAGATTCAGAAAGGATTTCTAAGCATGTTGCCACTGTTCAATGGTTTGAGCTATTGGGAGAGGCTGGATAGACTGGGGCTATTTTCTGTGGAGCATCGAAGGCTGAGAGATGACCTTATACAAGTTTATAAAATCATGAGGGGCATGGATAGGGTAAAGGTCTTTTCCTCAGTGTGGTGGAGTCCAAAACTCAAAGGCATTGGTTTAAGCTGAGAGGGGGAAGATTTAAACGGGACTTAAGGGGCAACTTCTTCATGCAGAGGATGGTGTGTGTATTGAATGAGTTGCCAGAGGAAGTGGGGAGGCTGGTACAATTATAACATGTAAAAGATATCTGAATTTTTATATGAATAGGAAAGGTTTAGAGGGATATGAGCCAAATGCTGGCAAATGGGCCTAAATTTATTTAGGATATCTGGTCGGCATGGATGAGTTGGATGGAAAGGTCTGTTTCCATGCTGTATATCTCTATGAGTCTATGTCTATATGTTTCTTATAGTTCTAGGTTTTCATTCCTAAGTGTCAGGGATACGTTTATAAACATTAAGTATTGCTCTTTTACCAGCTTTGTAGTTTGTAGATTGCTCATCTGACTAACAGGTGTACTCATTCATCGGTGTATCTATCAGGTCAATCTGTAACATCAAGGTCCCTCTTCACCACTTCATCTTCCCAGCTAGCTCTTTCAAATACGTATCTTTCAGCTTCATTCTTTGTAAACTTAAGCTCTAAATACAGAATTATGTTTAACTCAAATAACTCAGTGGCATCAGAATTGTCCTTTAATCACTGCCTCTTCTTTCTTCCTTTACTCCAAACTTTTCTCTTGCTCAGATTCTTTTCTCAGGTTTTATCTGGGGTTCTCTTTCTGTCTTTGAAATTCAAACCTTTCTAATTCAATTTCACTTCCCATTTTTCTTTGATTTTTGTTTCCCTTCACTTTTCAATAAGTTTTCTCAATTCTGATTTTTTTTTCTTTTTTCTCAATTCCTCTTTTTATCTCTAACTTTTCCATTTCTCTTTGTTTCTTTTCCCCTGTATTTTCATTTTTCTTTCCCGCTCTTTCTTCTTCTAATTCAAGATGTTTCTATTCATTTCCAGCTGACTCTTAGCTAATTTAGATGTGGCCTTCTGGTGCTGAGGTGTACAAAGCTAAGGGCCAAGAACTGGAAAATTGCTTTGGAATAATTAAGTGGTTATTCTTGATGGTAAGGTTTTGATGGTCTGAAGGGTCTTCTTTGGTGCTGTAGATCCCTATCTATGTCTCTCTGTTTCTTATTCTAGCTGTAACACTTCAATTTAAGATTTCCTTCCTTTTAATTCTAAATGTTGATTAATCTTTTTAAGCATCCATTCTGACAAGATTCTGCTTTTATTTCCATTTTCAATTTATTTGCTAACTCTCTCCATGTAGCCTTAGTCAAAATCTTTACAACAATTAAAATGATTTTTAAATTTAAATCTGCTTAACACACTTTACATGATACTTCCATTTTTCTACCCAGAATCCTTACATATATATTTCTTTTTAAAAAATCACAGATCCACATAAGTACAATAAAGTCCTGTCCCACCAGGAGCCTGTGCTTTGGTCTAATCCCAGCTGATGTTGATAGTACAGGACAAGCCAGAATCCACAGTGAAACCAGTAGACCATAGGTTTTATTTTTGTTATTTGGTTACTATCATGGTCAGTCACTGATCATCTCTACACAGTGTGCCAATATGCTTTAACAAAAAAACTCAAGCTTGTTACACAAAAGGAACAAAATGAATATATATATTATGCATTTGGAAAAATATAAACATAAACAACAAACAGAAAGATTCAATCCTTTTCCCAACAATATTCTTTACAGATATTCAATCCCAGTGAAGCGTCCTTTATTTTGATTTACAAAATGCAGTGAAATGTACAATACATAGATAATCAACACGAGTGACGTATCAGTCCTTTCTTTACTCTTTAATTTCTTACTCAACTGATGAAGTCACAATGAAGTGTGTCATTTCAGTGAGTTTCTGCATATCCACATTCTGTACATTCTGTAATTCTACTCACTGAGAAATATAGGACAGGCCTTGCACTGATCTTTCTCTGACTGACAGCCTCAGGGTTATTAAAACAGCACATCTGCTGGTATGGCTTTCTTCTGAACTGGCTGTTGTCTCTCTTCTAGTAGGTAGTAAAAGCTCAATTCAGTTCACATGTCATCCATTACCTTCTGAATGGCTTGCTTGTAATTTAGCTCAAGTCACATGATTTATTGGAAAGGCTGTTTTGATAAAATGTTTAAAAAATTAGTTTCTGACATTTAATTAATATAAGTTATTTTCATAGAGCTAGAAAAAAACACATCTAGCTCTTATTTAGAACACAAGTTCTTGAATAT